>NW_026691109.1:0-300954 GCF_020826845.1 Diceros bicornis minor | reverse complement strand
GATCACCATCGTATCTGAATACCCTCAATATCTGATCACCCTCATTTCTGACAACCCTCATATCTGGCCACCCTCAGATCTGATCACTCTGATATCTTACAATCCTCATATCTGACCAACCTCAAATCAGATAACACAGATATCTGATCAACCTTTTATCTGACGACCCTCAAATCTGGCCACCCTCTGATATGATCACCCTGATATCTGACAACTTTCATATCTGATCACATTCGTATGTGATCACACTCCTATCTGGTCAGCCTCATATCTGATCAGACTCATAACCCACCAGCCTCATATCTGGCCACACTCATTCTGGTTACCCTGATATCTGACATCGCTTATATGTAATCACCCTCATATCTGATCATCCTCATATCTGGCCAGACCAATATTTGACCCCCCTCATATCTGGCCGACCAGATATCTGATCATTCTGATATCTGAAACAATCATATCTGATCACTGTCATATATGACTACACTCTTATCAGGCAACCTTCATAACTGAACACCATTTTATATGATCACCATTGTATCTTACCACACTCATTTCTGACCACCCTCATATCTGAACACCATCATATCTGTTCACCATAATATCAACTCACCCTCTATATCTGATCACGTTCAAATCTGGCCTCATTCATATCAGATGACCCTCATATCTGACCACACTTTTATTTGACAAACCTCATATATGGTCACCCTCATATGTGAAGACCCTCATATCAGACCACCCTCATACCCAAACACCCTAATATCACTTCACACTCACATCTGATCACCCTCACATATGATCACCCAAATATCTGGCTGCCCTCATATCTGACTGCCCTCATATCTCTCCAATGTGATCACCTTTATCTGATCAATCTCATATCTCATCACCCTCATATTGATCAGCTTCATATCTGATCACCCTAATGTCTGATCATGCTCATATCTGACCACCCTTATAATTGATTACCCTCATATATGATCAGCCTCATATCTGACTACCATCATATCTACCATCGTATAATACCAGCCTCATATCTGATCACCATTATGTCTGACATTCCTCATTTCTGAATGACTCTTTCATGAACTACACTCTTATATGATCACCCCCATAGCTGATGACCCTTCTATCTGCACATCATCATATCCTATCACCTTTATATCGGGCCACCATCATATCTGTCACCCTTATAACTGACATCCCTCATATCTGATCATCCTCATGTCTCATTACTATAATACTTCTCCACCCTCATATCTAGGCAACCTTTATCTGATCACCCTCTTATCTGGCCACACACATATCTGATCACCCACATATCTGATCGCCATCAATATATGATCAACCTCATAACTGAAAAACCTCAGATCTGGCCACCCTCATATACATCACACTCATAATTGATCGTGCTTCATAAATGACCACACTCCTATCTGATCACACTCAATCTGATCGCCGTCAGTGTCTGATCAACCTCATATGTGACAACTCTCATATCTGACCACTCTCAAGTCAGAACACCCTCATATCTGATCCCTCCTTGATATCTGATCAAACTCAAATCTGATCTCCCTCATACCACACCACCATCATATATAGTCGCCTTTATATTTGCTCACCCACATATTGGATCACCCTCATATCTGACCGCCCTCAAATCTGAACACCCTCATATATGATCGCACTCATATCTGAACAATATCATATCTGAGTACCCTCATATCTGGCCATGCTCAGATCTGATCCCCCTGTTATCTGACAACAATATCTCATCACACTTATGTCTTGCTGACAATACTAATATCTGATCATCCTCGTAGGTTATCACAGTCATTCTGTTCACCCTCATATCTGATCACTCTCATATCTTTTCACCCTCATATGTGCTAACCCTCATATCTGATCACCTTTGTATCTGATTGACCTCAATATCTGAACACCTTCATATCTGGCGTGGGAGACCAAAATTGGCCACCATGAAATATATCTCTTTACCTTGATTATTTTTGCTTACAGGACATTTGACCTCCCCCAAACTCCTTAAAGAATTAAACATAGAAGACTTGTTCAAGTAAGGAGTTACTATCATATGGTTAAGTTTATAGCTACAGTTAGTGTTAGGTCTAGATTTAGTGCTACAGTTAGGATTAGGGCTAGGGCTGGTCTTCGGTTTAGGGTTAGGGTTAGTTTTGGGTTAAGGTTAGGACTAGAGCTAGAGCTAGGGCTATAATTGGGGTTACGACTAAGTTAGGGATAGTGTTAGGGCTAGGGTTATGCTTAGGATAAAGGCTAGGGTTAGGATTAATGTTATGGTTATGGTTAGGGATTGTTTCGGTTTTCAGTTAAGGGTAGAGGTAGGGGTAGGTGTAGCGTAAGGGTTAGATTAGGATTAGGGATAGTATACTGGTAGGAGTTGGGTTAGGGTTAGAGTTAGAGGAGTGATAGGTTTAGGGGTAGGGTGAGGGTTAGGTTCGGGTTAACGTTACGATGAGTGTTAGGGCTGGTGGTAGCATGAGAGTTAGCGCTAGGGCTAGAGTTAGGGTTAGGGCTAGAATTACGCTGAGGGCTAGGGTTGGGCCTAGCATTAGGAGTAGGGTTAAGAGTAGGGCTAGGATTAGGGTTATGGTTAGCATTATGGGTAGGGGAAATTTTAGGGCTACAGCTTGGGTTAGTGGTAGGTTAGGGTTATATTTAGACTTAGGGTTTGGGTTATGCATAGACTTAGGGTTAGTGTCAGGTTTAGGGCTAGTATCATCTTTAGGAGTAGGATCAGGATTAGGGTTAGGGTTAGGGTTTGGACTTGGGCTAGTGTTGGCATTAGGGTTAGGGCTAGGATTAGGACAGAGTTAACATTAGGGTTAGGGTTAGTGTTGGGTTATGATTAGTGTTGAGTGATGGTTAGTGTTAGCATTAGGGTCACCACTATGCTAATGTTGGTGTTAAGCCTAGAGTTAGATTTAGAATAGGATAAGTTTATGTTTAGGGTTAGTCCTAGAGCTAGGGTTAGGTTTACTTTCAGTGGTAGAGTTATTGTTAGAGGTAAGTTTAGTTTAGGGGCAGGGCTAGGGCAATTGCTGGGGCTCGGTTTTTGTTAGGGACAGAGTTACGGGTAGTGTTAGCGATCAAACTAAGGTTAGGGCTGTCGCTTAGACTAGAGTAAGTGTTAGGGTCAAGGTTAGCCTAGGGCTGAGTTAGAGTTAGGGTTAATATTAGGTTTACGCGAATGGATAAGGTTGGGGTTAGAGATGGTTTAGGATTAGGTTTAGAGGTAGTTTTAGGGTTAGGGTTAGTGATAGGGCTAGTGTTAGGGTTACAGTTAGAGTCAGGGCTATTGACAGGGTTAGGGTTAGCGTTAGTGCTAGGACTAGGTCTAGATTTCTGATTAGGGTTAGGGTTAGAGGAAGGGTTAGTGTTAGGGTTCGAGTTATGGCTAGGGCTAGGGCTAAGTTTAAGGTCACATCTAGGGCTAGGATTTGTGTTGGGTTAAGGCTAGCATCAAGGGTTAGGGTTAGGGATATGGTTAGGGTTAGAGTCAGGTGTAAGGGTAGAGTTTGGCATAAGGTAGTATCAGGGTTTGTGTTAGGGTTAGGACTAGTGTTAGGCTTAAAGGTAGGTCTAGGGCTAGGGCTAGAGTTAGGGTTAATGTTAGGGTTAGGGTTAGGTCTAGCGCTAGCGTGAGGGTAGGGCTAGGGCTAGAATTAAGGTAAGATTAGGAGTTATAGTAGGCTAAGGATTTGGTTTAGGGTTAGGTGTAATGCAGGGTCACGGTTAGGGCTAGGTTTAGGGTTAAGGGTAGGGTTAGTGTTAGGGGTATGGGGATGTGTTTATAGTGGGGAATGGGGATGGCTTTTTACTGTTTGTTTAGGTTCAGGGTTAGTATTAGTGTTTGTGCTAGGGTTATGGATAGTGTTAATGTTAGGGTTAAGGTCAGGGCCATGGCTAGTGTTAAGGACAGGTCTAGATTTAGGGCTAGGGCTAGACCTGGGTTTATGGTTAGGACTAGGACTATGGTTAATTTCCTGTGTAGGGCTGGGTTAGTGTTAGGTCTAGGTCAATGGTTAACATTAACCTTACAGATGGGGTTAATGCTAGGTTTAGGGTTACGGCTAGGATTAGGGTTACTGTGAGCGATAGTGCTAGGGTTAGTGTTAGGTTTAGGGTAGAGGTTGGATTGGGGTTGGGTTAGGGTGAGAGTTAGGAGTCAGGGTGGCGATGGAGTGTTAGTGCAATGGTTAGGGTAGGACTATGGTTAGTGCTAGTTTTAGTGTTAGGTTTAGGGCTTGGGTTAGTGCTAGGTCAGGTTTAGGGCTAGGGCTGTTGTTTGTTTTATGTTTAGGGCTATGGCTAGGATTAAGGTTGGGGTATGAATGGGTTAGGGTTAACGTTAGGGGTAGCGTTAGGGGTAGAGCTTGGTTAGAGTTCACGTTAGCTTTAGGGGTAGGGGTAGGGGTAGGGGTGGAGTTAGGGGTCGGTTTGTGTTATGGTTAGCTTTAGAGTTAACAGTAGATGTAGGTGCAGGACTTGGATTAGTGTTAGGGTAAGGTTTATGGTTAAGGTTAGGTTTGGTACAGAGTTAATATTAGTTTTATGGTTAACGTTAGGGTTATGTTTGGGGTTAAGCTTGCGTTAGGGTTAGGTTTAAGCTTAGGGTTGGGGTAGGGTTTGGATTAGGATTTGGGGAGGTGTAGGTGTAGGGATAGAGTTAGGCTTAGGGTTAGGGTTTGTGTTAGTGCTAGGACTGGGGTTAAGGTTAGTGTTAGGCTTGGCTTAAGGTTAGGTTTAGCAGAGCAGTACGTGTAGGGATAGTGTTAGGGTTAATGTTAGCGTTAGGGTTAGGGGTAAGTTTAGGGCTAGGGCTAGGTTTAGGCTTAGGGCTGGGGCGAAGGTTAGGATTATGGCTATTGTTAGGAATACTGTTATTATTAGGGATGGAGTTGGGGTTAAGTTTGGGTTAGGGCTAGGGTTAGTTTTATGGTTATTGGTAGGGTTGTGGCTAGGGTTGCATTCGAGTTTGGCCTATGGTTGTGGAGGGGCTAGGGTTTCGATTAGGGTTATTGGTGAGGGGAGGAGTAGGTGTAGGCATAAGTTTAGGGTTAGTGTTCGGGTTAAGGTCAGTGGTAGTTGTAGGGATTGGGTTAGGGTTAGTTATAAGGTTAGGGTTAGATTTAGGTTTATGGCTAGTGTTAGAGTTGGCATTAGGGTCTAGAGCCATGGTTAGGGTTAAGGGTAGGTTTATGGTTAGGGATAGGTCTGGGGTACAATTAGGGTTAGGGTTTGGTTTTGTCTTAGGTTTAGGGTTAGGGTTAAGGCTGGGTCTAGGGCTGGTTTTAGAGTTAGGGCTAGGGTTAGGGTTAGGGTTAGTGCTAGGTTTAGGGCAAGGGTTTGGGTTAGGGTTAATGCTAGGATTAGTGTTGGGGTTAGTTTTGTGGTTGGGTTAAAGAGTTAATGTTAAACTTCAGGGTAGTATTAGGGGTAGGCGTAGGGTTAGTGTTAGGGTTAGTGTTAGAGTTAGGGTTAGGGTTAGACTTAGGGGTAGGAGTTATCTAAGATTTAGGGTTATGGTTACAGTTAGGCATAGGGTTAGGGTTAGGTGTAGGGCTAAGTTTAGGGTTATGATTATGCTTAAGATTAGTGTTAGTGTTATCACTAGGGATTGGGTTATTGTTAAGCTTAAGGTTAGGGTTAGGGTTATGGTTAGGTTTGGGTTTAGGGTTGGGTTAGTGTTAGGGTTCGTGTTACCTTAAGTCTTAGGGTCTGGGTAAAGAGTGTTTTAGGGATAGGGGTAGGGTTACAGTTAAGGTTAGGGGTAGTGATACGGTTAGCTGTGGGAATTGCATTAAGATTAACATTAGGGCCAGGGCTAGAGCTAAGTCTAGGGTTAAGTTTATGGCTAGGGCTTGGTCTAGGGCTTAGACTAGGGTTAGGTTCAGTTTTACTGTTAGGTTTAGTGTCAGATTTAGGACTAGTCATAGGGCTGCATTAGTGTTAGTGATCGGGGTTGGGCTAAGTTTTAGGCCCAGTTTTAGGGTTAGGGTTACAGTTAATGTTAGGTCTAGGGCTGGGGCTCGTTTTAGGATTATGGATAACATTAGGGTTAGTGTTAAGGCAAGGGATAGTGTCAGGGGTCAGGTGAGGACAAGGATTAGCATTAGGGTTGGGGCTGGTTTTAGGGCTAGGGTTAGTTCAAGACTTGGGTCAATGTTAGAGTTAGCGTTATGGTTAGAAGTAGATTTAGGTTTAGGGTAAGGGTTATGGTTAGGGTTAGGGTTAGTTTTACGGCTATGGCGAGGGTTAGGGCTAGGTTTAGTGTTAGTTTTAGGTTTATGGCTATGGTTAGGTTTAGAGCTAGGCATTTCTTTAGGGTTAGTCACAGCGGTACCGTTAGGTTTAGTGTTACGTAAAAGTTACAGTTACGGTTAGCATAAGTTTTAAGATTAGAGGTAGGCGTAAGGATAGGGGTGGGGTTGGATTAGGTTTATGGTTATGGTTTGGTTTTTGTTAGGGTTATTGTTCGTGTAATGGTTAAGGTTAGGGCTAGGGACAGGGCTAGATTTAGAGTTATGACTAGTGTTATGGTTAGTGTTAGAACTAAAGCTAGGGTTAGGATTAGAACTTGGGGTAAGATTACTGTTAGAGTTAGCATTAGGGTTGGGTTATGCTTGGTGTTACGGATATTGTTAGGGGTAGGGGTAGGTGTTTGGTTAGGTTTAAGTTTAGGGGAGGGGTTGGTATAGGGGTAGTGTTAGGGTTAGGGTTGCATTAGGGTTAAGGTTAAAGATAAAGTTAAGCCTAGAGTTAGGGTGAGAATTACGGTTCAGGTTAGGGTTAGGGTTAAAGTTAGAGTTAGGTTTGGTTAAGGTTAGGGGTAGGGTTATGGTTAGTATTGGGTTAAGTTTTGGGGTGGGGTAGTAGTAGGGGTAGGTGTTGGGTTAGTGTGAGGGTCAGGGTTATGGTTAGGGTTATGGTGAGAGTTAGGGCTAGGTTTAGTGTTAGAGTTAGCGTTAGGGCTAGAGTTCAGGTTAGGGTTAGATTTCAGGTTAGGGTTAGGGCTGATAATAGGCCTAGATTTATGGATAGGTTTAGGACTAGGGTTAGGGTGGGTTAGTATAAGGGTTTGTGTTAAGGTAGTTTTAGATCTACGGTTAAGGTTAGTGCTGCGTTAGAGTTATAGTTAAGCTTAGTGTTTGGTTTAGGGTTAGGGTTAGGGTTAAGGCTAGTTTTATGTCTAGGCTTAGTGTTATGGTTAGGACTAGGGCTAGTGTTGGGTTTAGGGCTATGGTTAAGGTTAGCCTTAGTGTTAGTACTAAGTTTAGGGATAGTGCTAATGTTAGAGTTAGCGTTAGGGCCAGGGATATGGAAAGGGCTAGGGTTATCATTAGGGCTAAACCTAGGTCTATAGTTATGGTTAGGTTTAGAATTTGGCCTAGAGCTAGGGTTAGGGTTAGGGATATGGTCATTTCTGGGGCTAAGTTTAGGGTCAGGTCTGGGGCTTGGATTTGTGTTAGGGTTAGGGCTTGTGTGCAGTGCTATGGTTAGGTGTAGGGTTAAGTCTAGTGCTAGGGTTAGGGTTATGGTTAGTCCTAGCTTTAGGGTTAGTGTCATGTGTAGTGCTAGCGTTTTGTTTAAGCCTAGTGTTAGACTTAGCAATTGGGTTAGGCTTAGGGCTGATATTAGGGTTAGGGTTAGGTTTACGAGTAGGTTTAGTGTTCAGGTTACCATTATGTTTAGTGTTTAGGTTTGGCTTAGGGTTAGGAATAGGCTTAGGGTTAGGGCAAGTGTTTGTGTTAGGAGTCTGTCCAGGATTAGGGTTAGAGTTATGGTTGGGTTAGACTAAGTGTTAGTGTTAGGATTAGGATTAGGGCTATGACTAGTATCTGGGGTAGTGGTAAGTGTTGGCTTAGGGCTAGGGTTAGGGTTTGGGCTAGGGTAAGGCTAGGGTTTGTGTTAGGTTTAGAGTTAAGGTTAGGGATAGGGCTTGGGCTAGAGCCAGGTTTAGGGTTAGGGCTATCATTAGGTCTAGGTTAAGTGTTATTTTAAGGCTATGGGTAACATTAGAGTAGGATTAGAATTAGGGTTATGGGTAGGGGTAGGCTAAGTGTTTGGGTTAAGAGTAGGGGTAAGGATAAGGTCACAGTTAGGGTTAGGTTTAGGGTTAAAGTTGGGGTAATGTTAGGGTTGGGTGATGTCTAGTCTTAGTGTTATGGTTAATATTAGTGTTTGTGCTAACATTAGGGTTCTGCATATGATTACTGTCAGGGGTAAGGTTAGGCTTAGGCTTCAGATAGGATTAGGGTTAGGGTTAGGGTTTGGGTAGGGTTAGATTTAGTTTATGGAGAGAAGGAGGGGTAGGGTTGGGGTTAAGGTTGCATTTGGTTTAGTGTTAGGATTAGGGTTCGGGTTCCAGTTAGGGTAATGGTTAAGGTTAGGCTTAGGGTTCGGATTAGAGTTTGTGTACTGGTTTGGTTTAGGATTCCAAACAGCAATCTGTGCCAAATGTTTTTTAGGTATTATGTGATCCTTACTAGCTGGAAGGAAGGGAGATGGGGTATGGATTTATTTCCAGGAATGGGTGCTAGACATGATTTGGCTTAGCTCTACTCTGGATTCCCTGTCCTATACAAACCTGTTCCCAGGTTTAAGGATAGGGTTAGGGTTAGGTTTTGGTTACGGTTAGAGTTAGTTTTATAGAGAGAAGGAGGGGTAGGGTTGGAGTTAGGTTTGTGTTAGGCTTGGATTTAAGATTAGGGATAAGGATAAGGTTTGGGTTAGAGTTACGGTGAGGGTTAGGGTTAGGGTTAGGGCTAGGGTTGTATTAGTGTTAGGGTTACTGTTAGGATTAAATTTAAGTTTAGTGTTAGCCTTAGAGTTTAGAGTTAGTGTACTAAAGTTAGCATAGTGTTAGGGTTATGGTTAAGGTTTGGGCAAGTGCTAGGTTTAGACATAAAGTTAGGGTTATGGCTAGTGTAAGGTCTGGGTCTTAGGGCCAGGGCTAGCGTTAGGATTAGTTTCAGCTGTAGGTTGGGTTAGGGCTAGATCTAGGGCAAGTGTTAGGGTTAGGGTTACAGTTAGGGTTAGGGTTAGGGCTAGGGCTAGTGCCAGGGTTAGGGTTAAGTCTAGGACTAGGCTTAGTGTTAGGGATAGGGCTAGGCTTAAGCTTAGTGCTAATTCTTGAATTATTGTTATTGTTAATGTTAGTGTTGGGGTTGGAGTTGTGTTGCGGTAAGTGTCAGGTATAGGGTTAGTGGTAACTGTAGGTTTAGTGTAAATGTAATTGTAGGTTTAGATTTAGGGTTAAGGTTAAGGATAAGGTTATGTCTAGGGCTATGGTTAGGGTTAGGGTTAGGGCTATGGTGAGAATTAGGCTTCACGTTCGGATTAATGTTAACATTAGTTTTAGGGCTAGGGTTGGTGTTTGTATCATGAATCCTAACCCAACTTTAGCTCTAAGCCTAAACCTACCCCAAGCCCTAAAACTCTCCCTAGCCTTAAACCTAATCATATGCAAACTCACTGTAACTGTAACCCCAAGCCAACTCTAACCATAACTTAAAACCTAGTCTTAGCCCTAGCCCTAACAGTAACTCTAACCCTAGCATAACCCTAACTCTAACCCTAGTCTTAACCCAAACACAAACCCTACACCTGTTCCAACACTTTCCATTGTCCCCACCCTAAGGCACACACGACACAAACGTCAGATCTAACCCTAATCATACCCCTAACCATAACCTCAAAACCTGCCCCGTCCCAAACCATAAAAATGAATCTAGTTATAAACCTAAAGAGAATCTTAACCCTAAATGTAACAACTAAACTTAGCCCTAAGCCCAGCCCTAACGATAACTCTTGCCATAACACTAACACTATCACTACACCTACTCCTAACTCTCACCATAACCCTACATGTAATCCAACCCTAAGCCTATCCCTAGCCCTTGCTGTAGCCTTAAACCAGTCCTAACACAAACACTAGCCCTATTCCTAATCATATCTCTATTGCTAAACCTAACCTTAACTGAAACACAAACCACCTGACCTAGCCCTAGCCCTAAACATAATCCAGGCCTAGCCCTAAGCCTAACACTAACCCTACCCCAACCCTAACCCTAACCCTAACCCTAATATGAACACTAACTCTAAGACTAAACGTAAACCTAACCCTAACATGAACACTAACAGTAAACCTAACCCAACCCAACCCTAACCTTAAAGCTAGCCCTAAGCATAAGCAGAAGCCTAAAGCGGGCCCCAAATTTAACCCTAACCCGAAACCTAATCCGACACTAAACATAAACCTAATCTTATCCTGACCCGAAACCTAAACCTTACTCTAATCCGAAGGCAAACTTCAAAATAAAGCTAAGCCTAAACCTCACAATAACCCTAATCCTAATCCTAACATGAACACGAACTGCAACCCTAACCCTAAACAGAAACCTAGACCTAAACAGAACCAGAACTCAACCCTACCCCTAAAACTAACACTAAGGTGAACACTAACCCTAACCCGAACCCGAATCCAAACCCTAAACCTAACTCAAACGCTAACACGAACCCTAACCTGATACCGACACCAAACACCAACCATAACCCTAAACCAAACACTAACCCTAACACAAAAACTAACGCTAACCCCAACCCTAACCTGAACCAAAACATAACCCTAACTTGAACTCTAAGCCAAAACCTAATCCTAACCCTAACAATAACCCTAACCGAAATCTTAACTCTAACCATAATGTTAAGTCTAACACGAAAAATAACCCTAACCATAACCCAAGTCTGAATCCTAAACCTAACCCTAACTCGAACCCAAACCCAACCTGAACCCAGTCCTATCCCTTATCCAAAACTAACCCCAACCCCAGCCCTAACCCTAAGCCTAAAGCTAACCAGAACTCTAACTATAACCTGAACCCAAAACTTAACCCAGACTCTAACCCGAACCTTAACCCTAACTCTAAAATTATCACAAACACAAAGCCTAATCTGACTCTAACACTAACACCATAGTGAACCCAAACCTTAACTCTAATCCTAATCCAAACACTAACCTCACCCTAAACCTTAACATAACCTTAACAGTAACCCTAATTCTAACCGTCCCAACAAAGCAAAACATAACCCTAACCCTAACCAGAAAATGAACTCGAACCCTAACCATACCCTAACCCAAAAACAACCCTGACCTTAAAAATAACCCTAAACTTAACATGAAAATTAACTGTAACCATATAGGTAATCCTAGCCTGAAATGTAACCCTAACCCTAAACCTAATCTTAGCCCGACTCTAACCCTAACCCTAACCAGAACACGAACCTGAACACTAAGCCTAACCCTGACTCGAACACTAGCCCTAACACTAAAACTAAACATTACCCTAACTTGAACCCTATTGCTAAGCCTAACCATAATCTGAACTCTAAACATATTTCTAACCCTAATGCTAACCCTAACCCTAATCCAAACCCAACACTAACCCTAACCCTAACCCTAACCCTAGACCTAAATCGAACCCTAACCCTAATCGGAAACCAAAACGTAAACCTAACCCTAACCATAAACCAAACCCAACCCTAACCCTAACCCTAACAAGAAACCTAAAGCTAAAGCTGAGCATTTTTCGAACCCGAAACCTAATAATAACCCTAATCCGAATACTAACCCTAACCTCAGCCTAACCCAAATCCTAACACTAACCCGAATGCTAACCTGAATCCTAACCCTAACAAGAACCCGAACCCTAACACTAACCCGAAGCCTAACCCAACCAGAACCCTAAGCCTAAACTGATATCAAAACCAAGCCCTGACCCTGACATTAACCCAAATACTAACACTAACACTACACCTAACCATAACCCTAAATCTAACTCAAACCCTAACACTAACCCCAACGCTAAACTGAACCTGACCACTGACCCTAACCCTAACCCTAAACTCTAAAACTAACCCTACACGTAAAACAAATCTGTACCAAACCCAAACCCTAACACTAACCAGAACCATAACCCTAATGTTAACCATAACCCTAACCCCAATAGTAACAGAAACCCTAACACTTACACTAACCAGATGATAACCCTATGCTAACTGAAGCCTAACCCTAACCTGGCAATCAACCATAACACTAACGTCAACCCTAACCCTAACACTAACCTAAACTCAAACATACCATTAACGCAAATCATAACCCTATCCCTAACTAGAACCATAAACTTAACCCTAACCAGAAACATATACCTAAATATAAACCTAACACGAACCCGAAAAGTAAACCAAACCCTAAAACTGACAGTAACCGGAAACCAAACTTAACACTAACGTAACACTAAGAGTACCCCAGGAAATGGCTCTGGGGAGAAAAGCATGACGAAGGGCACGTGTGACGCCTTCTGTTTGAGTGCAGAGATGCCAGGCAGAGGGCGACAGGATGGCTGGATCGGCTCACCTGCTTTCTCCAAATGAGGCTGGACAACCAGCCAAACATCCTACCTGGGCCAGGTCACTTCCAGTGGGGACAAGGTCAAGAGGACATAGCCCTGCGGATGGCTGCCAAGTCTCCTGTGGCGTGTGCTGGGCCCCGTCAGAGAAGGAAGCAACCTGGCAACGGGTGTGCCAGACGTGAGATCAGGAGGCCTCCCACACCCGGGTCCCTGTCCTGCCCAGGCCTCACAAGGGAGGACGATGGTCGTGGCAGTAGCGAGTGGGGTGGGGCTGCCGGCTAGCCTGCCCTGGGATGTCCTGGGAGAGGGCGCCTGGGGATGGGCTGCCACTGGAGAGGTCTGAGGGACCGACCCAGCTCGAGGCAGTCGGGGGCAGAGAGAGAATCCCACTCCGCCCTTTCCCTTAAGTTTCTTATGGCTTGCCAAACCGTTAACAAGACAGGTTCGCAAGAGAAAATCATACCCAACTGAGAAATATGAGTACATGGCAGAAACCCGGGAAAGTGAGTCTCTCCACACAAAGGCAGAGATTTTCATCTTGCATCCTAGCCTGATCTTATGAGAAAGGAGGATGTTGGGGGAGGGCATGTGGAAGTCAAGACTGGAAGAAGACAATTGTCATGCAGAGGGACATGTAATGTCTTGTCGGAACCATTTCCCCTGCACCGGGGTCAGGTCCAGAAGGGACAGCACGAAGGTGACCAGCAACCCTCCTCTCTGTGGTGGCGCTGGCCCCGGGGCGGGCGTGGGGGTGGTAGGTGGAAGCGGGATGGTGTGTGAGTTGGTACCAGCGGTGGAGGCAGCGATTCAGAGGTCAGGGATCTCTCTTTCTCTCTCTCTCACTCTCTCTGTGTCTCTCTCTCACTACTCTCCCTCTGAGACCTGAGGAGAGAAAGGTGGGGCACCCTACCCACCTCGCCTACCTATTCCATGGTCCCTTCTTTCTCTGGCAGCTCTCGGAACCATGTGTGCTTGGGTTCAACCCCCTCAGGCCAAGGGTGCATGCTCAGCCACCCGGGACTAGGGCTGGCCTCGGGGGTCCTCAGTGAAGGCCCCATCCTCCCACCATGATCTGGCCGGCTGGGGCATCCCTCGGTGACTACCAGCTGCAGGTGAAGGAACCCCACACTTCTTGACTTGGCTTCAGGTGCTGTCTCCCTCACCTCCCACAATACCTCACAGATCGCAGGCCTCATCACTTCCTTGGAAGGGTGGGTCTCTCCAGGGTGGCCACAGTCAGACTGGGGTTGGAGCTCAAGGTTCTTCCTAGGCCAGTTGCTTTGTCCTGGGGTTCATTTCTTTCCAGAAAGACAAAGCCATGGCCTCACCCCATGCCTAGACTTGGCGACTGCAGCCAGGTGGAGGAAAGGCTCTGTGGAGAAAAAAGGGCCGAGACAGGCATATGGCAAAGCAGGAAGTGCAGCACCAGCAGCCCGTAGGCATTTGGGAGACTATGCCAAACTGGGCAAGCCCTTCCAGGGTCAGTTCCCAGTCTCCTCTCTGGCGTCGGGAAAGCTTGGCCTTCCTAGGGCCCAGGCCATGGTTCTGGGGAGAAATCCGCGATGGAGGGCACTCGTGAGGCCCTCTGCCTGAGGTCGCAGGTGTCACGCCCAGGGCAACTGCAAGCCTGGCTCTGCTTGCCAGCTTTATCAAAAGAAGTCTGGACAAATATCCAAACCTGGCACCTGGGCCAGGCCCCTTCTGAGGGGACAAGTTACAGAGGACATAGCCCTGGGGACGTCTGCCAAGTCTCCTGGGGCGTGTGCTGGGCCTCGTCAGAGGAGGAAGCAGTCCGGCAAGTGGTGTGAGAGACCAGAGATCAGGCAGCCTCCCACACCCAGGTCCCTGTCTTCCCCAGGAATCCCAAGGGAGGATGATGGTCTTGGCAGTGGCGAGAGCGCTGGGGCGGGCGCTGAGGCAGCCCTTGGATGCTCTGAGAGAGACACCGAGGGATGGACTGCCCCTGGCCAGGTCTGAGGGACCGATACAGCTTGGGGCAGCCGGGGGCGAACCACAACATGTCCACAGCCCTCTCTGCAGATCCAAGCACCAGGCAAGCACCTGCCATGGCTGATCCCATTAGTCCCTACAAGATCACCATGAAATTTATCCTCTCCACACCAACTTTTAAGAAGAGCAAACTGAGTCTCAGAGAGATGTGGGCATTTGCCCAAGGTACACAGCTGGCAGTGGGCAGAGTCACCACTGTGCTGAGGGGTGAATGGCTACTCACCTAGTAAACAGCTGGTCCAGGACCCAGTGGCATGTGTTTGAGGCCAAGTAGTTCACCATGAAGGTGGTGAAGCTGGAGATGTTCTTAATCAGGAAAGCTGGTGCAATGGACTCTGTCAGCTTCTCCATCATGCCTGCCTGGAGGCCACGCATCCTGCAGGCCTCATTTAAATTCACAGTGGACTCATCCTCACACTAGGGGAGAGGAGGAGGAACATACAGTCAGTGACATCATAGTGAACCACCAGGAGGAATGACGTGTCTCTCTACCCTCCTGTGTAGCTTCTGGGGAGGAGTGGAGGTCCAGATTCCTTTGGGAGTGGGACTGTCGGACACTGTAGCGAGAAAATTCTGGGGCAGCCGTTCCCAGGGGAATCTCATATTTGAGTCAGGATTCTACTACTGCCTTAATCTTCTCAGGGTCCTGGGTGTGAAGACACCTCTGCAACCACACTCACCTCAGAGCAGCCCTGGTCATTGATGGACTGGTGCACCTGTGTCCACTCCAGGGAGATGGCAAACTGGAAAGCATGCACCAGCTCCTCGACCATCTCCTGGGTGCAGATCTGCAGTGACAGTGCCCAGCAGTCAGGCCAGGAGGGATCAGGGGCCTGCCTGGACTTTGCCACAGTGAGAAACTCCACCACAGATCAGGCACAGAGGAGAATCTGCATAGATTCCACCAAGGAAGGAATGTGAGGACACCTTGAGTGCCCGACATTCACATGTGGATAGAGGAGCTTGGTCCCCAGCGCTCACCTTCCTCTCCTGCAGCCAAGATCTTGAGTATGAACATGACACACTGCCCGACTCCCACCATCTAGCTTCCTGCTCCTGCCCAGGCTGGGTCCTCCTCATCTCCAGCTTCCCTAACTCCACCTCCCCCCCCCACACACAATGAGGGTTAAGGGGTGTGGGGCTGTCCTTTTGGGATCACAGTTCTGGCCTGACCTAGAGTGGTCTGCCCTGACCTACACTGTTACCTCATGGTTCCTCCTGCCAGAAGGCCACAAACATTCGCAGTGAGGGCTGAGCCAATGTCTAAAGCGACTTAACACGCTCTCTTCCTTGGCTTTCCGGGGGCCAGAGCCTGGGAAAGTCACGGGACAACACGAGAACATCCTGCTGTGTCGAGTGTCTCCACTCAAATGAACTGGACAGGAGGCTGTGTTTACAATGTTGGTGCCTGGTAACCAGAGTTCTAAGTTCTGTTGGGTGCTGTCACCAAGGAAGTGAGGTCACTTCTTCAAGGTTCTATTACTTTGCCCCATCCTTCAATCAGACCCACTCAAAGCCGCCGCTAGGCTGTTGGCTGCTCTCCCTCTTTGCCCATGTCATCTCCATCACTGTACACAAATGCCCATCACCACCCTCCCCACAGCTCCTTGGGAGTGGATCCAGGCCCCAGCTTTGAGGAGACAGAGCTGAGGTCAGACCTCTTTTTTCCTACCAGTTATGTGTCCTGGAAAAGATGCTGTGCCTCTCAAGATCTCCCCAGTCTCCCAAGCTGCACAATGAGGATTGGGCTAAAAACAGCTTCCTAGGGACCTCATCAGGTGTATATATAATAATACGTACAACATCTGTGGGCTGGTGTCACATGTGTCTAATGCACACACTTAGAGATGGAGGAAGTACAAGGAGTAGAACATCACATAGAATACCAGTCAGAACTTCTCTAAGTCCCAGATGTGTGAAATTTGGTAAGTCACTGCCGCTCTGAGCCTCATTTTCAGGTCTGCATCCTGAAGGGGTTGAAATTAGAGGAAATTCAGACATTGTGATCCACTGGCATTAACCCTTCCAGGGTCCCCTGTTTTACTCAGAATCAGTCCCAAGAGGCTCATGTTGGCCTATGTGGTGGGAGCCTCCACAATGTTCCCAATGCTCCCTGCCTCCTAGAGTGCACATCATTGTGTCACCACTAAGTGGTAAGTATCCGGCTTCTGAACAACAGAACACAGCCAAGGTGACGGGATGTCACTTCCAAGTTTTAATTACAAAACGTCTGTCACTTCCTGCTTACTGGCTTACTTGGGTTCCCTACTTACCTCCCTCCTTCTGTTTCTCTCTCTCTCTCTCTCTCTCTCTCTCTCTCTCTCTATCAAATCACCAGAATTGAGAGAGCAAGTGCTGATGTTTTCAGTTGCACTATGTAGAGGCTCCATAGGAGAGAACTGAGGGAGTGTCCAGCCAAAAGACAGACATGAGCTCAGACTCTCAGTCCAAATGTATCCTGGCAAAACCCATGTGCGTGATCTTGTGTGGGAATGTTCCCCCATTTGAGCCCTGTTGAGACCACAACCCTGCTTCACAGAGACTTTGAGGCAGAGGCACCCAGCTAAGCCATGCCAGATGCTTGGCTCACAGAAATTATGAGATGTTATATATTTGTACTGTATAGGTGCTAGGTTTTGGATTAATGTTGTCACAGAGGAACAGAAAGTAACAGTCTACCATGTCCCAGGATCCAGCCTGATCACCCTCCTTTCTCCCTTCACTCTCTCTTCTCAGGCTCCCTCCAGCCACACTGGCCACATTTCTGACCTTCCCTAGTCAAACTCGCTTCTTCCTGTGAGTCTCTGCACCAAGGAGCCTTCTCCTTGACACACTAACTGTTCCCAGACATACACAGGGGTGCTTACACTTGTCATTCTGGTCACAGCAAAGGGCTGAAATGCCTCAGAGAGGCCTTTCAGAACCTCCTAGCACAGTCTCTACCATCACAGATCTCACATCCAGAAGAGCATTACATGATTTCCTCCTCCTTCCTCCCATTGAGTTAAAATGAGTGCATGATGAAGGGCTGTGTGTTTTGGCTGAAGCAGAGGCAACTCCTTCTGGTTATAGTAAGCACACGACTGTTTCTTCCAGGCCGAATTTTTCTCACCATGAGTCCATTGTTTAAGGAAATCATCATTCCCTCTCTTTCATGGGTCTGGTTTCCCCAAGAACACAGTGAACCATCCCCTCTCCCTGTGCTGCATCACCATAAACCCAGAGCCAGAAGATAAGCACCAGGTTAAAACACCACCAGATCCTGAATTCAGTCACTGCTGAGACCCTCCCATCAATGTTGTCATTCAATCGTGACTCCTGAGGACACCTTTCCCCTGAGACCCACTCCCAGCCTGTCCTCAGCTTCTTACAGTAACACTGAAATTTACTCAAAGTCCTCCCAACCTGGGAAAGAAACATTATGAAATGTTCTCTTTATTAATTTTCAGGGACTGGGGACATAGGTAGATGTAATATCAGTGTGTATGTGCAGTAGTTTCTATGCACGTATTCTATTTTTCAGACACAGATAAAATAGTGTGGCTACTCAATGCACCAAGAAAATGAATAACTGATCAAATTTTTTCATGATGTGAAGTCTTTAGAGAGTAAATGTCATGGTTAAGAGCACAGACTATGGAGCTAACTCCTCACGTCCAAATTCCAGCTCAATCCCTTATTAGATATTAGTGTTGAAAAAAAACAACACGAGATCCCCTCCTCAGTTTCTTCATCTCTCAGTTGGCAATAATGATGAGCATACCTATTTTGTAGGTTTATGGAGAGCATTAAAGGAGTTAATGTTTGAAAAATGCTTGGAACACCTAGTGTATTACCAGTGCTGTACCTATATATTAGAAATAAAATTTAGAAATTCTTCTGACACTGCCTGTGAGCCCCAGAGGGTGATACTGTTGCCTGGATGTATGTAGAAAGCACTCCATGACATACGATGAATAAATGAGTGAACAACATTGGCGAATGCATTACCAATGTCACCTATGTCACTCTACAGGCATTCCCAAGCCGAACCACACACAGACATTCCTGCTCTCTCCTGCATCTCAGTCCCTGGAGGAATGACTGGGGTTTCTTGGACTCTGGTAACCGTGCCCACTAAAGGTTCTTTTCTGTCAGCAAACCCCAGTCTTTGTCCAAGTGCTGCAGCTCACAGGGTCTGCACTCTGATCCTTGTCTTCACTAGAGGGAGAAGTGCCATCCCCAGATCTGGGCACACGAAGAGCCTGATCCTTGGAGAAAATGATTCCTTGGCCCTGGGGCAGGTAGAAGAGCTCAGGGACAGAGTGGGATTTGGGGAAAATCCTCCAGGTGTTGTCAGAAGGGATGGAGGCAGGGGATGTGTCAGCAAGGACTGGTCTGGTTGGTGGGCCGTGGTGGTTAAATAGTAGAGGGGCTGGGAAGTTTCATAGCTTCTAGCATAATACAATCAATATGACGGTCATGAAATCAGAATCAGCATAATTAAGGCCAAATCAACACAATGTCAGCTGTTCCCTGACTCTCTAATCCAGTAGTGACTTATAATAAGGGTATTCGTGATCTATCATCTCTTTTTCATTGATTGGCTAGAGTAATTATTCTTTACATAGCCTGTCTATTGTTACATAGTAAAGAAAAAGTGAGTTTTAAAACAACCCTCCCTGGAAAAGTCTCCCTAACATATTGAATTAATAACAGAAGCCACGACAGGAAATTCACCACTTATCTTGAGCTTTAGTCTCTGGTTTTAGATCTTCCTAACTGGTAATTTACCTAGACTTCTGCCTTCTTTCTTGAGATTAGTCTACTTAGGAGTAAGTAAGAGTACAACCTCATACCATGTGAGAATTGGTGGGACTCTAGGAAAAGGTTTGTTTCATTCTGTCAGTGTGTGTGTGCGCGTGTGTGTATGAGACTTTTTGCTGCATCTGGCAGTGTGGGCCAGTGTAGACTCCTTTTCTAGGGAAAAAATTTCCCTAATCACTTTCTCTGGACTTTCTTTTCACTGATGGCTTCACCAGCACTGTCCAATAGTAACATTAAGCACTCTATATTATGGAAATTAAATATTTTTTAGTAGTAACATTTTAAAACATGAAAACAAACAGGTGAAACTAATTTTAATAGTATATTTTAACCCACTATAACCAAGATATTATCAATGTGGGTGCAGTCTATACAAAACTTAATAATGAGAGTTTACATTTTTTTCCTGAGTTTCATAAATCCAGTGTGTACTTCCCACTTACAGTACAATCTTCATTTGTAAGTTGAGTTTTTTCAGACATACATTGTCTGCACTGAGATTTAATGTTCACAGTTGTCAAATAAGAGTCACTAGGAGTGGGGTGGATGATAATTTCACCACTGATTTAAGCTCTAATGGAGCTATGAACACCAACTGGTCAATGGGTTAATCAAATGAATACTCATATAGTATAGAAGAATGGTATGATTTGGGATTTAGAAAAAGACTGGGGACCATGTATCCTGACAGGGAGCTCCAAGGATTTTGTTGTTGAGAGTAACAAGGACAAAAAGAGAATGAAGTCATACACATAAGTGTCTAACAACATGGGGGGGAAGAAATGACCTGCCGTTGTCCTGAGTTTTGACCTCGTGGTTTCTTTTCTTGACCCAAATCTCTTTGATGATGTCCCAGGACATAGGTCAGATTAATCCCTAAAGGGAGAGAGGGAGGGTAGACGTACAAGGCATCTGTCATAATTGTCCTACGAAGGCAGGCTTCATTTACAACTCTGATCCACTTTCACAATTTATTTTTTTAGGGTAAGAGGAAAAGAAGTATGATGGTCCAATCATCACAGAGGAAGTGAAATGATTGTGGAAAGCAATCTAAACCAAAGCCTGGTTTGAACATCTCCATCCCTTTGAGAATGTCCAGTTACATATTCAAGAGGCCAGTTACTAGAATCACATCATATCCTGGCAATGAGGTCAGATGTCAGCAAAGGGAGGAAACCTTGGAGCAGCCCCAACAACTCTGCTGGCAGAAGAGACTGCAAGGTCTCCAGGCCTGCAGAGTACAGGGGAACTGTTAAGTGCTTTGGACCTTGCCAAATCCCTGCCCAACCTTACACCTACTAGCACAGGTGTATCCCTGCCAGGTGACCTCGCAGGTGTTCTGAACTCCAGTCCCATGCCCACCCCTGCCTGAACTTCAGATTCAGCAGAGATGATCCCAGGAGCTGGTCTGTACATCCCACAGCTCCTTTGCAAACGTCTTCTGGTGACTGAGGAAGATATCAGGAAACAGGAAGGGAAAGTGAAGACGTCAAGTGACAGACTGGCGGTAGCACTGATGCAGACACACTCACTAGCGAGGCAGGGTGAGTGAGGGGCCCTGAAGGACATCCCGACAAACACGATGAAGAAAACAGAAGACGGCGCAGATGACATGGAGCTCACACTACATTAATGCCTCCGCAAGGGTCCTGATGTCTTCTTGCTTTGACCTCTTGAAACTTTAATATATACCAATAATTTTCTTTTCTTTGATTCCTTTGCATGACAGAGAAGATACAGACAGTGATCTTTCTGAGGTGAGAGATTAGGTTTAAGATGAGGAGAGAAAGGAGATCTTTCTTTCTCATTTTGTTCTCTCATTTTCCTTTACTGAGTGTTATCTATTTGTATTTTAAGACCAAGATTTATCACAATCAGGAGATTCCTTAGAGTTTTGCCCTCACAGTCACAGAGAAAACATACCTAGTCCAAATGGATTGTCCTTTTTGTGTAATATTGCAAGAGATTCTAACATAATATTTCACGAAAGAGCTGTTATTTCTGTCTTCTCAAAAAAGACACCTACTTCTGGGTCTCTATTTTTCTGGTATTTGTTGCACGTGGAAGCACAGTTGCATACAATGAAATACTGGATTGTCCCTTTTTTTAGATTTATATGTATTGGAAATTTGATTCATGAAAATTGATATGCCATTGTGTTATCATGCTGTCAGGAGAACGACTGTTTTCAGCATCACAAGTCTCACAACAAGCCAGGGTGTTGGGATTTGCCTATTTGCCTGATCGAGTATGTTGCACTCTTCAAATCCTCTTTATCATTACTAACTTTTGTCTCACAGTTTTATCAGTTTCTGAGAGCAATGTGTTAAACAATAATAGAGTATCTTAGTATTTATATCTTCCCTAAAAGATGAGTTATCTTTTAGCTAAATTTTCTCTCCTCTATTCTTCCATGTGGTAATCATATGGAATTTTCGTTCGAATGTTTTTAATGTCTTGTTTTAAAACTAATACTAAATCAGACAGACGGTTTTTTCCTTTCCTCATGACTCCTGTTATGTTTTCCTGGGTTCACATTTCCTCTTCCTGATGTACATTCTTTACCGGTTCTTTCACTGCAGGCCTGTGGGAGGTCAACTTTGAGTCTCTTTGTAAGTCAGAAAACGTCTTTCTTTCTTTGACACATAGTTTGAATAGGTGTTTCCTTTAGGTTTGTAGTAATTTTTTTCCTTCTTTGTCAAGTTATTTAATATTTCTGAGCCTCCACATCTTAAGCTTAAAATGGGAATAAATCCCTAAAATTGTGACTGTAACTGAGATAATACATGCAGAGCTTTCCAGTCATGTTTCTTAGAAGAAATTAGTCAATAATGATAACTATTATCAATCATTATAATGATATTATAATAATCAATATATAATATTAATGTATAATAATAATTATACATTAATTTTTAATTATAATGTACAGTATATAAGGTATAATGTATGCAATGTATAATAATAACATATTAATATTATTAATCATTAGAATCTTCATAGTATGCATTCTTGGAGAATCACTGCTTCAGATTGAGAATGTGAGGCTCATACACAAAAATTGTGAGAGAGTGTCATCACTGTTACTTTAATTCTCAGCCCTTGGGTATCTTCAGCTGTGGTCGTCTGCACAGTGTGTACAGATAATATAATCTGTTCCCACAGACCCACTGCAGAACAGCGCAGCCTGCCTCATGCCTGGGATGCTCTGGTCTGCTTGTTGGGAAGCCTCTGCTGTGAGGCTAGTTGGACTCTGTACAGAGAAAGATGAAAAAAGACTCTTTCTTTTCCTTCAATTTCTCCCACCGAGTATTATTCACTTTTACATCCACAGCAGATACTCTCTTCCCAGAGCCTTGGTTTTTCTCTGGGATTCAGGCTTCCCAGACACCTAGTCATTTCAGCTCCCAAGGCGCAAGTTGAACGCAGAGTCATTTCTCACCCACTCTTCCCATCTTGGCCTGTTTCTCGTCACAGAGGAGCCATGAGTGGGGAGAGGAGCCATCGAGGGAGACTGATCTGGAACTCCCGGTGAATCTGAGCTTCAGAGAATGAAGCAGAAAAGGGGGAACCTGAGACTGCCAGGTCTTCAGTGGGGGAGGAATATGGAGGAACCGAGAGGGGTGTGATGGCTGCACAGAGTCAAGGGGAAGGATGTTTCAAAGTTTCCTAAGAAGAGAAACCTTGCACTGAAGTCTGGATTCGATTTTAAATGATGGCAACGTCTGTGCTGGTTTCACCAATTCTGGTGTCCCTGAGGGATGAACTGGTGTGACACCACAGGACAGAAGTTGCAGTCACTTTCAGGACTTAAGGAAGGTGAAACCTTTCAACTTAGTCCCCTGTAAGCCAGTCAGGGGTCAAGTCTAGAAAGGCTCGGAGCCTGTGTCCGTCCAATGTGGTTTCTTTTTTTCCAGTCAAGCTCCTCTGGAACCCAGCTGGGAAAAAGTGACCTCAGTTCTAGTCATATCTAGTCATCACAGCTTCCGTAGGTCGCCATGAGGCAGGTAATAACCCAGGCATCGTCACTGGACCTCATTGTCACCCTCCTTCTTCCGCTGGCAGACAGTGACTTGTGAGGTGAGGAGAGTGCATCAGAATGGTCCAGTCAGCTGCCCAGTATGGGAGACTCCAGGGCAAGGAGATGCCAAAGCCACAGAGACCCGATGCCTCCTGTGTCTCCCTCTTTTTTTTTTCCACTTAATTTTCACACTCAGTCCTTCTTTTCCTTCCCTTTTCCCTCGTTCGGCTCTCTCTCCCTTTCTTTCCCCTACATGCTCTAGCTTAATTGAGGTTTTAACGACATACAGAAAACTGCAAACATTTAAAGTGTTCAATTTGATACATTTTGATTATAACTTATTGAACCATCACCACAATCAAGAAAAGGAACGCTATCTTAGCTAAATTTACGTATGCTCATTTTAATTCCTCCTTCCCTGCCGTTTGCAAACACATACTAAAATGTTTATAAATGGGATCATATACTATGTACTCATTTTTTACTGGCTTCTTTCACTCAGCATAAATATTTTGACATTTATGCTTGTCATTGCCTGTACTATGAATTCATTCCTATCCCCAACCCTTCCCTGGCAGCACTGTGCACACACCCGAGCACATCCCATGTTGGTGTGAGAGCCAATAGTAATGCTGCATCCCCAAATTAGGAATGCGCCTTGGTGCAACTCTGGGAGGGGTTGGCCTGAGCCCTGGAACCGCACATGAATGCTTTCCTGAATGGTTGGAAAACGCACCATGCCACTGCAGTCCCAATGATTGGCCAATGCTCAGAACCCATGAAGAAGCCCCACCCACCAAACACAGAGGTTGCATGAGCATAAGAAAAGGCAGCAGCAGATATATGAGCACATGCAAATGCTTTCCCAGGTGGCGCAAATACCCATAGTAGTGCTGCGGTCTCACAACTGTGCACGTGCCTCCATGTGGCAGCAGCTCTGAGCCTAGTGGGAATGTTTTCCCAGCAAGTGGAAACACTCACTGTACCCACACAACTTCCAGCATATGGGGTGGGATCAGAAAAACAGCTCACGTTTCCCCACAGCGGTAGCAGGTGGAATCTGCAACCTGATACTACCACAAATACACAGGCAAAAGATTAGTTCATCAAACACCATAAGAAACTACAGTAACAATTCAGGGCAGAAGGAAACGACAAATCTCCAGAAACGAAACTTGAAGTCACAGAAATTTACAATCTAAATGACAGAGTTCAAAATAACTGTCATAAATAAACTCACCAAGTTGCAAGAATGTTCAGAGAGTTCGATGAACTCAGGAATAAATTTAATGAGGAAAAGGAATACTTCATCAAAGAGACTGAAGCTATTAAAAAAAAAACAAGCAGAAAATCTGGATATGAAGAACATAATTAAAAAGATAAAAAAAATCTAGAATCCTTAAAAAATAGAGCTGATATTATGAATGCAAGAATTAGTGATTTAGAGGATAGAAATATAGAAATGTTTCCAGTGGACGAGGAGAGAGAACTCTGATTTTTAGAAAAGGAAGGAATTCTTGTAGAAATATACAACTCAATTATAAAAGCAACATAAGAATTATACGTATCTCAGAGGGAGCAGAGAGGCAGAAAGGAGCAGAGAGCTTGTTCAAAGAAATAATAGCTGAGAACTTCCCAAACTGAGGAAGAACCGGACTTACAAATACATGAAGCCAACAGAACGACTAATAACATCAACGCCAAAAGACCTTCTCCAAGGCATATAATAGTAAAATTGGTAAAAGCCAATGACAAAAAGAACTATTAAGGGAAGCAAAACAGAAGAATATAACCTACAAAGGAACGCTTATCAGGCTTTCAGCGTATTTCTTGGCAGAAACTTTACAGGCAAGGAAAGAATGGAATGATATATTAGAAATACTGAAAGACAAAGACTTTCAGCCAAGAATACTCTATCCAGTGAAATGATCCTTATGATACAATGGAGAAATAAAAGTTTTCCCAGATAAACAAAGGCTGAGGGAGTTCAACGCCACTAGATCTCCCATACAAGCAATGATCAAAAACGTCCTCATACCCGAAATAAAAAGAAGGCAAATGTCTACAAATCTTTGAGCAAAAAGATAAATAGACAGACAAAATCAGAAAGCTACAGCTCTGTTTCACAACAGGGTACCAAATACTTAATTATAACTTAAAAGAAGAAGGGAAGGAAAGCATCAAAAGTAACTATAAACACTTCAACTTAGTCACAAACTCACAACACAAAAATGAATAACTTGTGACAACAATAACTCATAACGAGAAGAGGAAAGTGATGGAACCTGCTTAGGCTAATGGAGATAAGAGGCTATCAGAAGATGGACTACCTCATCTATGAGTTATTCATACAAACCCCACAGTAACCAGCAAACAAAAAATCAGAGCAGAGCCATAGATCATAAAAAAAGAGACAACCTCCATGAAAACCCCCAACGTGAAATGGTAGTCAGAAACACAATGGAAGAGAAACAATGAAAATATAGATTAGGTGGGATTAAGCCCTCAAGTATCAATAATCACTCTAAATGTAAATCGATTGAATTCTCCAATCAACAGACACACAGTGGTGGAGTGGATTAGAAAACAAGACCCAACAATATGCTGCCTCCAGGAAACACATCTCAGCTCTAAAAACAAACAGGCTTAGAATGAAGGGATGGGAGACAACACTCCAATCAAATGGCAAAAAAAAAGAAAGTAGGTGTTGCCATACTTATATCAGACAAAGCAGACTTCAAGATAAAAAAGACTATGAGAGACAAAGAAGGGCAGTATATAATGATAAAGGGGACTTTCCACCAAGAGGACATAACACTTATAAAAATATATGCACCTAACACAGCAGCACAAAAGAATATAAAGCAACCCTTAATAGACCCAAAGGGAGAAATTAACAGCAACACAATAATAGCAGGGGACCTGAACACCCCACTTACATCCATGGATAGATCATGCAGAGAAAGGCAACAAGTCAATAGTGTAATTAAATGAAACATATGATCAGATGAACTTAATCGATATACATAGAGCATACCCTCCCAAAACAGCAGAATACACATTATTCTTAAGTGTACATGGAACATTCTCAAAGATAGACCATATGTTGTGAAACAAGGCAAGCCTGAATAAGTTTAAGATTGAAATCATATCAAGCTTTTTTTCTGACCACAATGCTATGACACTTGAAATCAACTAAAAGAAAAAAGATGGGGAAGTCACAAATATGTGGAGACTAAAGAACACATGACTGAAGAACCATTGGATAAATGAACAAATCAAAGGAGAAATCAAAAAATACCTGAAGACAAACGAAAAAGACAACAAAACAACTCTTATGGGATGCAGCAAAAGCAGTTCTAAGAAGGAAATTCATAGCAATACAAGCACATATCAACAAACAAGAAAAATACCAAATAAGTAACCTTAAACTACACCTAATAGAACCAGAAAATGAAGAATAAATGAAGCCCAAAGTCAGCAGAATGAGGGAAATAATAAAAATTAGAGCAGAAATAAATGAAATAGAGACTAAAATAACTGTAGAAAGGATCAATGAAAGAAAGAGCTGGTTCTTTGAGAAGACTGAAACAAAATTGACAGACCCTTAACCAGACTCACTAAGAAAAAAAGAGAGAAGGCTCAAAGACATAAAATTAGAAATGAAAGAGGAGAAATTACAACAGATACCACAGAAATCCAAAGGACAATAAGAGAATACACTGAACAACTTATATGCCACCAAATTGGATAACCTAAAAGAAATAGATAAATTCTTAGATTCACACAACCTCCCAAAACTGAATCAAGAAGAAATAGAGAAAGTGAACAGGCCAGTCACATGTAAAGAGAATGAAATTGTTATCAAAAACCTCCCAAATAACAAAAGTCCAGGACCAGCTGTCTTCTCTGGAGAATTCTACCAAATATTCAAACAAGATTTAATACCTATGCTTCTCAAACTATTCCAAACAGTTGAAGAAGATGGAACACTTCTTAATACATTCTATGAGGCCAACATCACCATGACAGCAAAAGCAGGCAAGGATAGCACAAAGAAGGAATATTACAGACCAATATCACTGATGAACACAGATGCAAATATCCTCAACTATATATCAGCAAATGGAACACAGCAATATATTAAAAGGATCATATACCATGATCAAGTGGAATTTATACCAGGGATGCAGGGATGTTTCAACATTCGCAAATGAATAAGTGTGATACACCACATTAACAAAATGAGGAATAAAAATCACATGATCCTCTCCACAGATGCAGAGAAAGGATTTGACAAGATCCAACATCCATTTATGATAAAAACTCTCAATAAAATG
This sequence comes from Diceros bicornis minor, assembly GCF_020826845.1. Classification (NCBI taxonomy): domain Eukaryota; kingdom Metazoa; phylum Chordata; class Mammalia; order Perissodactyla; family Rhinocerotidae; genus Diceros; species Diceros bicornis. The sequence goes on along the minus strand of NW_026691109.1, from coordinate 273,325 downwards.
GGTATAGAAGGAACGTACCTCAACACAATAAAGGCCATATATCAGAAACCCACAGCCAATATCATACTTAATGGTGAAAAACTTAAAGCCATTCCTCTGAGAACAGGAAGAAGACAAAGGTGCCCACTCTCGCCACTCTCATTCAACATAATACTGGAGGTTTTGGCCAGAGCAATTAGGCTGGAAAAGGAAATAAAAGGAATCCAAATTGGAAAGGAAGAAATGAAACTCTTGCTGTTTGGAGATGACATGATTGTAAATATAGAAAACCCTAAAGAATCCATCAGAAAACTATTAGAAATAATCAACAACTACAGCAAAGTTGCAGTGTACAAAATCAACTTACAAAAATCAGTTGCATTTCTATACTCTAATAATGAACTAACAGAAAGAGAACTCAAGAATACAATCCCATTTACAATTGCAAAAAAAGAAAAAAAAAAAGTGTCTAGGGAAAAATTTAACCAAATAGGTTAAAGACCTATACAATGAAAACTATAAGACATTATTGAAAGAAATCAGTGATGACCTGAAGTAACGGGAAGATATTCCATGCACATGGATTGGAAGAATAAAGACAGTTAAAATGTCCATATTACCTAAAGTAATCTACAGATTCAATGCAATCCTAATCAGAATCACAATGACATTCTTCATAGAAATAGAACACAGAATCCTAAAATGTATATGGAATAACAAAAGACCTTGAACAGTCAAAGCAATCCTGAGAGGAAAGAACAAAGCAGGAGGCATCACAATCCTAACTTGAAAATATATTACACAGCTATACTAATCAAAATGGCATGGTGCTGGCACAAAAGCAGACTCATAGATCAATGGAACAGAACTGAAAGCCCAGAAAGAAAACCACCCATCTGTGGTCAGTTAATCTCTGACAAAGGAGCCAAGATCATACAATGGAGAAAGGAAAGTCTCTTCAATAAATGCTGTTGGGAAAACTGGACACCCACATGCAAAAGAATGAAAGTAGATCATTATCTTCCACCATACACAAAAATTAACTCGAAATGGATAAAAGACTTGACTCTAACATTTGAAACCATAAAACTTCTAGAAGAAAATATACGCAGTGCAGTCTTTGACATTAGTCTTAGCAGCATCTTTTCCAATACCATGTCTACTCAGGCAAGGGAAAGAAAAGAAAAAATATACAAATGGGACTACATGAGACTAAAAGGCTTCTGCAAGGCAAAGGAAACGATGAACAAAATGAAAAGACAGGGCCAGCCCCGTGACTTAGTGGTTAAGTGCACGCGAACCTCTACTGGCGGCCCATGTTCGGATCCTGGACTCTCACAGACGCAACGCTTGTCCGGTCATGCTGAAGCCATGTCCCCCATACAGCAATTAGAAGGATGTACAACTATGACATACAACTATCAACCGGGACTTGGGGAAAAAACAAAAGGAGGAGGATTGGCAATAGATGTTAGCTCAGAGCCGGTCTTCCTCAGAAAAAAACAGAAGGATTAGCACAGATGTTAGCTCAGGACTGATCTTCCTCACAAAAAAAACAAAAACAAAAAACGAAAAGACAATCCACCAACTGGGAGAAAATATTTGCAAATCATATATCTGACAAGGTGTTAATCTCAAAAATATATAAACAACTCATACAACCCAACCACAAATAAACTGATAATCCAATCTAAAAATCGGCAGAGGCTATGAACAGACATTTTTCCAAAGAAGATATACAGAAGCCCAACAGGCACATGAAAAGATGTATAACATCACTAACTATTAGGGATATTCAAATCAAAACTACAATGAGAGATCACCTTACACCTGTCAGAATGGCTATAACTCCCAAGACAAAAAATAACAAATGTTGGAAAGGACAAGGAGAAAAGGTCACCCTCATACACTGCTGGTGGGAATGCAAACTAGTGCAGCCACCAGGGAAAACAGTATGGAGATTTCTCAAAAAATTTAAAATAGAAATACCATACCTTCCAGCTATCCCACTACCGGGTATTTATCCAAAGACACTGAAACCAACAATTCAAAGAGATTTATGCACCCCTGTGTTCACTGCGGCATTATTCACAATAACCAAGACATGGAAGCAATCCAAGTACCCTGCTACAGATGAACAGATAAAGAAGATGTGGTATGTATTATATACAATGGAATACTACTCAGCCAGAAAAAAAAGACAAGATCGTCCTGTTTGCAGCAACCTGGATGGACCTTGAGGGTATGATGATAAACGAAATAAGCCAGACAAAGACAAATAGCATTATTTCACTCATATGTAGAAGATAAACATATCCAGGGATAAAGAGAAGAGATTAGTGGTTACCAGAGGGGAATGGGGCTGGGTGTTGAGTGAAAGAGTTAAAGGGGCACATATGCATGGTGATGGATAAAAGTTAGACTACCGATGGTAAGCACGATGCAGTCTATAAGGAAATTCACAAATAATAATGAACACCCGAAATTACACCATGTTAAAACCCTTTATAATTTCAATAGAATAATTGAAAAAGAAAAAAATAATTCATTCCTCTTTATGGGTGAATATTATCCCACTGTGGGGATATATCACACTTTGTGTATCCGTTCACCAGTAGATGGACATTTGGGTTGTTTTCCATTTTTATCTACTATAAATAGGTTGTTATCAACATGTGTGTACAAGTCTGTGTATAGACATATGTGTTTATTTCCCTTAGATGGATTCCTAGGAGAGGAATGGCTGGGTAGACATATGTAAATATTAAAGACGCATCCAAGCTATTTTTCACCAGCACTCAATGAGAGTTTCAGTGACTTGACATCTTCAACAACACTTGCTATAGTCAGTCATTTTAATTTTAGCCACTCTTAAGTGTGGTGGAATCTCATGATGACTGTCACTTACATTTCCCCAATGACTCATGTGGAGGAGGAGAAGTCAAGCCACGCACAGACTGGGAAAAAACATCTGCAAAACATATCCCTAGAAAAGGACATGTATTTATAATATATAAAGAGCTCTTACAACCCAATTGTAAGAAGACAAGGAACACGTCATGTCTTACCAAGACACAGCAGATCAGGCCTGTGATGAGCACCAGGAGTCCCGCCAAGCAGATGAGGATGAGGGCCCAGAAGGGGAGATCTGTGGAGACATGTGGTGGGGTGAGCCACATCCTGTCATTGCCCCAGGGCTCCTGGTGACCCCACTGTGCCTCAACCGTCCTTGACAAGGGTTGGCCAACTTTCCTCATCATCCAAGACCCTGTGTGCATGGTTCTCTTCGATGAGGCACAGCATCAAGATACTCGCCCCCTACCATGGGCTGGGGCTTCCTGCAGGTTTACCAGGCTTCTGAGTCAAGGCATCATCTCTGTTGGGAGAATACTCTGGAAGTGAATGAAATAGAGAATGCATGTGGGTGTGTTTCACTCTTTTTAATAAAACTTTTTAGACACAGAAAAATAAAGGGAACTGTCTCATAAACATCCATCATCTAGATTTAACAATGTATATTCCATCTAATTAAAACAATATTGCATCAATGTATAAATTATTAACACTTGCCACCCTTGATTCATCCCATGTTTTCAATGAAATATTAAAGTCAAGTAGACATCATCATGTTTCACACCATTTTAGTTTCCATCTCTAAAATGTGAGCATACTTTGCTACAAAATACAAGACCATTATCACAGAACAAAAGTGTAATAAATTAAACCAAATTCATACTTCTGGGCACAGAGAACTGAATTTGGGCTGGACTTTCTTATTACAGCTGGGGGCAGAATGGGTCATCACAGTTGGCAAGCCTATGGGATCTCTCTAAATTTGTAAAATCCAACTCAAAAGTGTTCTTCCGTGCCTAGAAACACATCATCCCCTTCTCCTTTATCTATTTGCTTAATATTCATTTTCTAGAATTAACCTACAATGTAATTTCCTGCAGGAAGTCTTCCCTGATTTCCGCCTGCAAGTATGAGTTTGTTCACATCAAATAATCGATAAGTTTCAATTCTCTATTCTTGTTATTCCCAGCTACAAGATAAACTCCAGGAGGGGAGGACACACAGCACCCAGTGGGCATGGGGAGAGGGGTGCAGGTCCCTCTACTTGTACCTCTACACAGACAACCTCTTAGAGGTGTGCTGTCTGATATGGAGCAGCTAGAAGTATCTTTTGAATTAAAATTAATTTGAGGTAAATAAAATAGAAATTCTAGTACCTCAGTAACATTAAAAATCAGTAAAAATAAAGACCAGTCACAATACCATCCTTTGAGTACTCAACAGCCACATGCGGCTATGCACTGGAGAGCACAGATATAGAACATTCCACCACTGCAGAAAGTTCTAACGCATTGGTGATCATCTGGAGCGGGACTTGGCAAACTATAGCCTGTGGATCAGAAACTCCATCCACCCCCAAACCTATGAGTCTGCTTCACACACAGCTGGAGGCCCTCACTGACCATCTGGTCCAGTTGCGTCAGTGCAGAGATAAGGAAACAAAAGTCCAGAGAGGGGAGGTGACTAACTTTAGGTCACAGAGCTGTCTAGGAGAAAGTGAGGGCCTTCTATATTACACTGGTTTCCTTTTGTCTCTCTCAATGGTGAGTAAAGACTGGGGGACTACGCCACCTCCTGCCAACCTGAGAAAGTTCAATGCTCTCTAAGCCCCAGGCATCCAGAGTCCCCGGAAAGGCCTCACTTTCTTTCCCAATGACCAGGGAGCCGTATCATCCCCAAGAACACTCTTCCTGTACACTGTCAAGTTCTGCAGCTGGGTCCATTCTGGGTCAGCCACAGGAATTCCTCATAGATGGCAACTCTGTCCAGTCTCTGTGCCAAGGTGGTAAGGTACACAGGGAGTCTGCTCCAGTGTGGTTACTGTGGGGGACAGACCTGGAAGGGCACAAGGGATGAACAATGGTGTCTGGAATTCTACCCTGATTCTAGATTCCCTGCTTCAGGGTCCTGTCCAAGAGAACTTTCTGCAATAATGTAAACATTTGTCTGCAATACCATATACACTCATTATTAGCCCCATGTTGTTATCAAGCACTTAAAATGTGGCTAGTGTGTGTGAGTGAGGAACTCAATTTCTCACATAATTTCATTTGAATTAATTAATTTATAAATAAATAACCACAGGGAGAACATTTTTGAAACTTTGGAGTAAGGACTTCCGCAAATGCATAAAAACAATGAAAACACTGTAAAAATTGTCAAAATCAACTTTTCAGAAGTCTAGAAATTAATCAACACCTTATAAATATCTGAGGAGAGTTTAGTGAAGAAACATGGTGGAATCTTGATAAAGGGAGCCAGCTTTGTGGCACTATAACTTGCACTATCCCATCCTGCTCTCACAATATCCTCCAAAACTTTGAAAACCGTCATTCTCAGAACTATAGTGGCTGAGACATCCAGCAGCCCAGCAGCCATAATGGGTTTGGAGCTCTCAAAAGACCCATCCCCGCCGAACTCTCACTAGCTGACCTGCCTGGAAGCTCCCTGAAAAAGCCCCATGGTCAGGGCTTGTAGTCACTTGACTCAGAGCTTGCCCAGGGAGGAAAGTCCGTCCCCAGGGCACTTCCTAAAAACAATCAAGGCTAATTGTTTTCTATTGTAGTTGCCTGAGGGAGTGATACCAGCTGAGGCAGGCAAGATGTCAGCCAAATCTTAGAAGAAAAATTGGGAGAATGAGATGTCCACAGGGGCCTTTGAAAAGCTGCAGTGTATTTGCCGGCGTCTAGAAGGCCACATGGGCTCAGGGCTGTGGCATGCCCGGGAAAGACTTGAGAACATCTTAATCTCTCACCTCTAGTTGAAGGGTTGGCTTAATATCTGAAAACTTGATTATGTAATACACTATATTAATAGAATAAGGGCCAATAACACGCAATCTCAACCACATATACAGAAAATAATTTGACAAAATACAACACCCTTCATGTCAAAAAAAGTAAACACTCAACAAATTAGGAATAGAAGATAACTTTCTCAACCTATAAACAGCATCGATGAAAAACCCACGGCTAACACCATATTCAATGGTGAAAGACTGAAAATTTCCCCCTAAGACCAGGGACAAGAAAATGATGTCTTCCCTTATCTCATATGTTAATCACAGGTACTAGAGGTTATAAAGAGGGCAATTAGGCAAGAAAAAGGAATAAAAGAAACCCAGATTGGAAGGGAAGAGGTCAAACTATATGTTTTGCAGAGGAGAAGATATTTTATATAGAAAAACCTAAAAAATACACTCCTCCCCACACACAATATGTGAACCGTATCTCAATAGGTGTATAAAAAATTTAAATTGCCCCATGTGCTTAGTGGCTCCACTACTGGAGAACACAGTTAGACTGCTGATATTTGTTGAAAGTCTCCAGAAGAGGAGGAGGAGGAGGAGGCTGGAGGTTGGTGGCCCCAAATGAAAATGCTTTTCTCATTCCCCAAAAACTTATGGAAGGAGATGGTAGGATTAGCTGACAGGGATGTGGGGCAGAATGGGCACCATGTCAGTGACATCAAGATCAAGGATATGTCACTTGAGCTCAGAGTCATCAGCCACCATCTCAGCCAATGTTTCCAATCTCCTCAACCTACATCAAGTCGGTGACCAGGCATGAGTGGAATATGTCTCACATCTGGCTGCCCTTGTAGAGCTTGGTGACCTAGAACAAACACGAGGGAGAGTGGGTGAGATGGAGGTCTCCTGGCGATGCAGGGTGCCACTGGAGCCAGTGAAATATCACAGACCTTGGGGCAAGGGAGACCTGTCTTCAAATCCTGGCTCTGCCCCTAACTCACTGTGTGACGCTAGGCACAATACTCCCCTTTCTGAGCTTCAGTTTACCCATGTGAGAAATGGGCAAGGCAGCTAGGACATCACCTCTGGACACTGAGAGAAGCCACACATGCAGGGAAAGTGAAGGGGTGAAACAATCACGTAACAGATGTAAGTCAGGCAGAGGAATGACGCTGCCCTCAGGGCAAGGGGAGAAGGGAGAGGGAGACCCCACCTGGTCCTGGGTGTCTCTCGGCAGGGTGGTGTACTCTGAGCATGTGGGCTCCAGGTTGCTGAGGTTCCCGACGATGATGCGGAAATGTAGCTGGTGCTCTCTCTGGATGGATAAACTCTGAGCTGCAGAGCCAGGAGCCACGGAGAGGAAGAGCTGAAATGTGGAGACTCTCCGCTCCCAGCACAGAGGGATGGTGGCCCACGGGATCAGGGTGGTGGGTGCAGATGGCGTCACACTTGTGGCTGCCCCATCCTTCTCAGGCCTGGGGAGAGAGGGATGTGGGGACTCTGGAGAGAGGTCCTGAAACCTCTGGGAGTGGGTGCCAGAACTGGAAGGAGGAAATGGGAGGACAGTGGGGAGACAAAGAGGGGTAGTCACAAAAGTGGTCATTAGGGGCAAATGCTCAGGGGAGGGTCTCACCTGAAGGAGACCAGTCTGCAACTCGAGTAGAAGGGACCCAGGCTGCTCCTCTTGAACAATGATCCAGCTGGGGAGGAAGGAGGAGGAGGATGAGCAGGAGGGACAGGAGTTAGAGGAGGGGCTCGGTGGGATTTAATCCACCAGGCTCTGCAGGACCCTCTCAATGGAGTTGAACATGGCTGAGCCATTGCTCCTGTCTGATGAATACCAGAGTGTGGAGATGGGGAAGGTGACTGTGAGGGTCTTCAGGTTGTGCCCCAAAGCTGCAAGACAAGAGGGAGAGCAATGGCCATCTCTGAGAGCTGGCCTGAGACCAGACCAGAGTCCTGCACTCATTATAATCTGTCGTCTTCTCTCATAGTGGCACCACCATCCACCCATGTCGTCACGCAAGTCAGAACCAGCATATCTGCTCAGCTCCTCTTCCCTCCCAGTAATACCCATTCACCTTGCACACTGGTCGTCACATATACTCCATCCCTGTCTCAGCTCAGGTCTTGACTTCTTTCACCCAGACCAACACCCCAGCAGGCTCACTGGATGCTCTGTCTAAAGGATGTTCTACATGGACTACTAGAAGAATCTTTCTGAAATGAATACCTCACTAGGGCCACCACTGCTCTAGTACCACCCATGGCTCCCTATGGCCTTCAGTGTTTAGTTCAACCTTCTTGACCTGGCACTCAAGGCTCTACTCAATCTGGCTCCTGCTGACCGTTCAGTATCATTTTATCCATCTACTGCTGTTTAAACTTCATGCTTCACGCAAACCAAATTGGTTTCAATTCTCCCCTTACAGCATGTTGTTTCTGGCCGGAGCCTTTGCTCATGGAATCCACTGTGCCAGGAAAACCTTTCATCCTTTATTTGCCATGGTCCCTCCTATTCATTCTTAAAGACTTCATTCTGGTGAAACTTTCTCTAGCAAGCTCTTCCCCTCCAAATTATGCCAGGTGTCTCTCCCCGAAACATCCCACATTGTATTATAATGGTGTGTTAATTTCACAAGACTAGGGGCTCTCTGAGGGCTAGCCTTAGACTGAATCGTTGGTAGAATCTTTGTGATCAGCATGATTGCCCTAAAACCAGAATTTCACACCCTGGCTTCCCAGCTCCTGGATCACAACTGGCTGGTGGGGGATTGGGGCCGGAGAACTTCTCTTGGGAAGCAAAAGGGGCCCCCGATACCTGTGGTGGCTTCTGGTAGCACAGGTGATGATCAAGTATGGAGGGACGTGGTGGTTGGCTCAGGAGCTGTGGCCAGGGCTCTCTTCAGGGAGGGGTAGAGTGGGAGGAGCCCTCAAGTTAACCCGGGCTCCAGCAGTGGCTGTCCCATTACCACCATTCACAGATGAAGCATAAATGAGAGTGAGGGGACGGGTGACTGTGTGAGTAGAGGGATGAGCATGCCTGTGGATGAGAGGTGCCCAAGAGAGAGAGATAGGTGAACAAGAGAGACTGAACTCGGAGGAGAGACAGATGGACAGGCAGAAAACTGGACAGACGGATGGGATACCTGGAAAAGGAGGACCAAGGACGGCGCTTTAGCAGAATTAAAGTGTAAACCACGTGGGTCAGAATGTGTGGAGAACATGTCTCTGTCTAAGGCTTTCTCACCCTGGGCTGGGACTCTCCACCAGAACCCGGGAGGGAGAGAAGGGATGAATTAGTGCCCTTCCAGGTCCTTCCCTCACCAAGGACAGCAGGTGTAGGAGAACATGTGCTCCCCATCCACAAAGGCGGACGGGACCCAGGAGATCAGGGCCAGGAATACTCACTGTTGGTTGTCGGGGCCACGGCTCCATAGGTGAAACCTGTGGAGAGAAGGCAAGACGAGCTGAGCAAGAGTTGGGGTGAACATAAAGGATTAAGGAGAGGGAGGATGTAGGGACCTTTGTGGGAAAAGCAGAGGGGAAAACAGAGGGGAAGAGGGGTGAGTTGTTCAGGGGGGCGGCAACGAGATGGAAGGTGGCTGGACCCAGTGATCACACAGTGATGAGAAGTCTGAACCCAGACCAGGTGGATAGAGAGATGGATCATAGCTCACTTTAGAGCAAAGGAGGTAACACAGAACTCCGACTGGGAGAGACAGCATGGCTGTAGTACAGCCCCTCACCACTGACATAGAGGCTGTCCCCATCCAGGTTGAAGGAGCCCAGGTGGCAGACGCCCTGGGTCTCATGGCTCAACTCCCAGTAGAGTCACTCTCTGTCCAGCCCTGGACCTGCGCGGGTCAGAGTGGAAGGTGCAAATGATGTCCACCCCAGTGGCTGCCCCACCCTTCTCAAGCCTGGGGGAATAAGAAGATGGGGATGTGGACTATTGAGCAGAGGTCCTTCTGGGTGTGGAAGGCGAGAGAGGGCAAGGGAGGAGGCTGAAGGAGATGCTAAAGGGGCTGCTCTGATGCTTGCAGGGGCTCTCCTAGGTGTCTCCCGTGTGAGACAACCCCCTCACAAGTAAGGCCTGACTTCATTTACGATGTGGGGGGGGCATGTGAGTGGCAAAGAGGGGTGAACACACAGACCTGTGCGAGGGGGCACCTGCAGGTCTGCACAGACAGCAGCGAGGAGCACAGTCAGTGCCCTGTGCCATCTGATACATGCAGGCAAGAAAGTACCGTTACGTTCTCTCGGTTCTACATTCCAAGGTCTTTTCTTTCTACTTATTTCTTGCTCCACAGCCATCAGCCAGGCGTAGGGAACAATCATCTTATTCCTAATCTTATTCCCAGCACCTCCCATCTTGCCTATTAAGTCTTCATTCTTAACCATGAAGTCCATTTTAACCCCCGTGTTTAGACCAAACACTAATTACATAATCCTTCTACTCACATCTCTCCAGAGTCTGCCCACTGGTCTTAGAACAGAGCCCCAAGTCACTCCTGACCTTGTCCAGCCTGTCCCCCTCGCTGGTCTGGCTCACACCTCTCCCCCTGTGTTGACTTGGCTCAGCCATCCCTCTTCTCAGTTCATGGACACACCAGGCTCTCTGGTTCAGGGGTGTCCTCCTGCGGGTCCCTCTGCCTGAAACACTTTCTTGAACACACTCCCACACCCTCACTCCAGTCTAACCCTCCAACTAGCTAAATCCAGTCCCAACTCTAGCTCTCAAGCTAAATATCAGTCCTTCTCAAGAGGGCTTCCCTGCCCCCTCAGGTTGAGTCCCCTTGTGCCAAACTCCAACACATCACTCTCATCATTAACATTTCAAAATCCAAATTCCCAAATACAATATAAATTCCATGAAGGTGGTACAAGGTCTCTCTGGTTCACAAGGTCCCCATGCATGTGGCCCAGGGCCTGGCTCATGAGATGAGGAACCATCCCGGTTTGTCTAGCACTGCCCTGGTTTGAACACTAAACATCCTGTGTCCTGGAAAACCCCTCTGTCCTGAATAAACGAGGATGGTTGGTCACCATAAATTATACACTCAGAGACTATCTATTGCATGACAAGCACAAATTCCCCTCAAGAACGTCACAAGAAAGCTAGAATGAAAAAGGCACACACACAGAAAATTAGTAGAAGCCAACAACTAAATACAAAATTACTTAACAAGATTCTCTGCAACGTGAATCACCAGACCATTATTTTAGAAAAGTTTCAAGAATCAAAGTTAATTCCCTTTAGAAGGCAAGGTGGTGAGGACAGTCTTTTTGGAGACTAGTGCCCTTCCCTTCAATCTACAGTGTTGCTTAGTATTCCTCCAAATGATTTGAAATGTCATAAAGAAAAAAAAATGCTCAAAATGAATCTGGCTACTGGCAAATTAAATTTTAAATATTTTATTAATACAAAGAAGTTCAAATCATCTTTTTCCCTGAATGCTCCTCTATTTCAAATTTTTGTGGAGGATTTACAGGATTTTAGAAGTCAAATTGAATGGTTCTAAAGAATGTTGCTGAGTATCCCTGCTAGTATTTCATGGGATGTCTTCTAATACTACATACACACGCAAAACATTTTTGTATTTATAATATGTATAAATCCTGACTTTTGAGTATTATGCAATGCAAGTAAATCTATATTTTCTACTATAATCCACATTTGCAGTTATTTACGTTTGTTTCATATGTTCTTATTTGCATATAACTGTACTTACTGAAATATTTACCACACAGAACCACGCACAGTTTACCATCCTTCACTTGAATATAATCCATAAAACATCAATAATTTTTCTCAAGATACCCTCACTCTCAGTGAGTCCATGTGGTGACAACCTGAGACCAGGATACCCCACTGGCAGGTCTTCTGCACAGCGGAGGCTGCCGGAACCTCTTGGTACCAGGTCCACAGGGTACTCACCTGGTCACACAGAAATCCATGGATCAGCGAGAACAGGTGGCCCCTGAGCCTGGTTTCACCTCAAACTTGAGCTCCACAGATGCTTTTCATGTCTGAGGGGGGAAAAATGCGCAAACAATCTTTTGAGGCATTTTATAGGGTGTTGGATGGAAAGGCCACCCCATTCACTCTTCTTTTTTTGTATTTACTGATTTAACTGTAACTGTTGGCTGTGACTGGATTTTCCCGATTCCTATCCAGCCACCTGCTCCCCGAGATGGGAGAAAGCAGCTTCGTACTGTGTGCACTTGAGTCACTAAACTCACTTGGCTGGACAGAGACATTTTGGTGACTCTGGACCCTTTAAACAAGCTTGTCATTTAGGGACCTTGTAAGTGACTCGCTGAATTGTCAGCAATTTCCACCCTTCATTCAGGGCTCGGGAGTTTTTCAGGCCCTGAAGCAGGTTCCCCAACTTCTGCACCACTGACATCTGGGGCCTGGCAATTCTGTGTCGGGCTGTCCTGGGCCCTGGAGGACGCTGAGCAGCATTCCTGCCTCCCCCTCTAGATGCCAGGAGCGCCCCCATTTGTAACAACCCAAACACCGCCTGCAGACGCGGATAAGCCCCCTGGGGACAAAATCACATGGAGAACGGTGATGGGGACTCTGAGGAGGGGACGTTGGCGCCCGGAGCCAGGAGGAACAGCAGCCTCGGGGGCCCTGAGCGAACAGCCCAGGGGAAACTGACCTGCGGGGAGACAGAGAGACGCCGGGCACTGACGGGGCTGCCCACGCCCCAGGCGCCTCCCTGGACCCCTACCCGAGCCAGGACCGCCCAGCGCTCACCGGGGCCCGCCCCTGAGGGCAAACGTCCACGAGAATCCCATCCGCGCCTAGAAGACGGAACACACCGCGAAGCCCCAGGCTCCATCCACGGCTCCGCCCGTGCTTCCGCTTCCGGTCTCGGGCGGGCGTTCGGGGAGGACGGACGTTTGGGGGCTCCGGGTCGAGGCGGCGTGCGGGGCGGGGCGGGGCCGCGCACCCCAACCTTAAGGGAGGTGTCTAGTTTCTAGAGTGAGTGCTAGGGTGGGCAGTGGGCTGGGTCAGCAACAGGGACAGGACCAGGTCTAGGGGCGGGGCTGTGGGTGGGGACAAGGGTGTGGGCGGGGACCGGGCTGTGGGCAGAGCCAGATCCGAAGGTTGTGGGCGGAGACCAGTTCCAGGGGCGGGAAGAGGCGGGGGTGGGTCTGGAATAAGTCAGGTGGACGTCAAAGGGGGAGGAAATGAGCTCCAGGGGCAGGGCTGGAGGCGGGGCTTTCCTTGGACCCCCTAGACTGTACAGGTAGCTGGATGTTGAACAGCTTTTCTTCATTCCTTTCCCCACTTTTACACAAACTCATAGAATGATGTGCCCATATTTAAAATTATAAATTTTTTGTGCCAGTTTGCTTTACTTAATTTCGTTAAAATATTGGATCATATATTCACATTTCTCTACACCTTGCTGTACCAAGCCAGGAGATCAGGATATAACACTATTTTAATTTTAAAAACGGGGGGCAGAGAGGCCACTACGTCCTAGATACACATATAGGAAAACTTCAAAGAGTGGTGCAAAGTCAGTAAAATATTCTCACTCTACCACTGTCTCCCAGTCCTTTTGCACAGAGATAAACATCCTTTTCTCCTCTATCGTTCCAGACATACTGTGCATATGTGAGCCTGTGTATATGTTCAAGCCCAAGAGGGATGTCCCCAAGCAAAACCTGAAGCCCATGAATTGTCTCATGCGTCAGAAGTTACTGGAAAGAGATTTAAATTTTCGGTGGAAGGAGATGAACCGCTGATGAATCCAGAGGAAGACAACAAAGAAACAAGAGAATTTTCCCATATAAAAGGTCAAAGGAAAAGTGAGACAGAAAATGTATTCATAATATCTGACGTAGCACATCTCTGGATAAGATTCATATGCTATAAAATGGTAAACATTTATGTCATGAAACAGTAGACATTGAATTTTGATTTATCCTAATTCATTAAATAGTTATATTGAGCAAGGGGAGTTATATTTTTCACATATGAAAGAACTCTTCATGCTGATTGTTTCAGAGAAGAAAGAAAGTATAAATAGTCTAAAGCTGAAAAATGAAAATGCTGTATGAGTAGCTAATTTAGAAAGATAGATTTTCAACCAGAAAATTGAAGTTGTTTTTGGAACCAGAGTCAAGATTGGGGAAGGTAGCTTTTCATTATAAGGCTTGAAGTATTATTTGAGAGATGTGCGTATAGACACACACACACGGGAGCCTGAATTTATATTCCAAAGGGATCATCTAACTCTACAAAGAGTTTGTAAAAAGGATTCACTTTACAACAGTAGAACATATTTTGAAAACTACAGACTTCAAGCGTAAAAAAAGCTGTCATCATCCCGGTGGAAAAATGAATGGGGCATCGCTTTCCCACCGACGTGGTGATAAGTATTTTACGTACATTACTCTTGAGTATTTTCACAGCAACCCATAAGGAAGATGGTTTTATCTATCTCCTTTTTGCAAATGAGGAAATTGGTGACAGCATATTGCTAAAATTTTCATATAAGTTCTCAATAGATATGGTTTTATGTTAAAATTGTTTATTGAATTCTCTTTTCATTAATAAAACGATATGTGCCATTCTTACAAATAAGCAAAGGGTGTGTAAAAACAATTTAGCAAAGAGACAGTTTTATATCCTTTTGATATAATTAAATATAACAATCACTTTATTATTTTTCTGCACTCTGCCTCACATCTAGGAAGATACTTCCTATCTTAAAGGCTTACTAGAAAACTCAACTAAAAATCAAGAATCAGGGAATACGCATATTATGCCAGGTTCCTGAATACATGAAAAAAAAGCCATTATAACAAATTTTTGTACAAAAATCTTAGATCATTCATGAACTGATAACAACACAAATCATGATTAGGCAAGGCATTTCTGTAGAATGACAAATATTTAAACTTTAGACATTTAGAAAGGTAGTTCATTACAGTAACTAATGTGTATAAGAAAAATTTTTTCAAACTCACTAAGTGCCAGGAAATCGTTTGACAAAATGCACTGCAACATTATTCACAATAGCCAAGAGATGGAAACTACCTAATTGTGCATCTGTGGGTGAAAAGATGAAAAAAGTCTGAGGCATCTATACAATGGAATATTATTCAGCCTTAAAAAGGAAGGAAATCCTGTATTCAGAATTGCTTGCCTGGATCATTTCAGTAGCCATGTGCTTTCTTGCTTAGTCCCCTCTGGTCCATTCGCCAACCAGGAACCAGGGTGATCCTTTTACAATGTAAGCTCCACGACCGCTAGTGGAAACCCTAAAAGAGATTTTGGAGGTAGACTGCCTGGGTACCAGCTGTGTGAACTTGGACAATTATATAACCTCTAATATTCCTCATCCATACCATAGGGGTTAATCGTATTGTCTCGATGGCATTGTTGTGAGCATTAAATGAGTGAATACATGTCAGATGCCTAGAATGTGCCTGGCACATTGTAAGGCAACATGAAAAATTTAACTGTAATTATAACTAAATTAAATATTTTGATGGCCTATTAATTAAGTTGAACCATATGAAATTTCTAATACTCAACCAATTTGATCCATTATTATTGTTGAATAAATGATAAAACTCAGTCTAGGCAGGCTGTGTAGAGTCAAAAAGGATTGGATAAATGAAAATGTTATTGCAATAAATAAGATGAAATAGATTGCTTTGCAATTTACAAAGCAGTTTCTCATACTTTGTTTCATTTAATCTCTATAGAATGCTTTTCTGGGTATTATTACCACTGTTTCAGAAGGAGTAACTGACTTGCCCCAAACCACACCACATTATATAAAACAATTAGAGTGGAAACATCATTTCGTGTATAAATACCATATGATATTTTGTTTTCCCTTCATAATATCATCCGTCCTCTCAAGAAAGTAATGAAATAATGCTGATTCCTAGGAACTTAGTCTTAAGGAGACATACTCTCAGATGATCAACACTATGTCTTTGAAACAGGGGTGTTGTGAGAAGAAACTTGAGACCCATGATTTCTGGGTGTTCAAGTCCATGCTTAGAGTTCTGGGAAACAGTAAAAAAAGGGGAATAGTCCAGAATGAAAAAAGTCTGACGTATATGTAACTTTATTGATCACCTCAAAATTCTCTTTTTGTTTATGGTCTGTGACACCCTACTAGAATATAAATGCTCTTAGGGTAGATCACTGCTATCTTGCAGCAAGTGGCAGGCGCTGAGTAAATATTTATTAAAGACATGAAAGTGGCCTTGAATACATCTGCTCTTTACTCACCAGAGAACAGCCCCATAGCAGGCAAATGGCATCATTAACAAAATTTTAAAAATCATATCCTTATTAGCTCGTAACCATGGATACAAGGCTCCAATTTATTTCATACTTTCTAAGTACTTAAGCATTCTGGTGTATTAGGGAGTGTTTCCACAGCCTTGCTGTAACATAAAGCAAGACTTTTTGGCCCATTGATTGCTGTTTCTAGCAGGGCCCATCTCTATACTTACCTCTAAACAATTAACTATAGATTTGTTATCCCAATGAACAGCGATTTGGTATGGAACCTGTTTTATCAGTGTCATGCGAAAGTATACATTTGATATGTCTTTAAGGGGTGATATGAATAATAATGTTGCTGCAGAAGAAGACAAGTGAAAATTCTCTCTAGTCTTTGTCAAGTGCATCTGGGTGAAGGGTATCTTGGAGTCACTGGATTTTAGAACTTAAAAAGACTCATCCAACTCTTCATGTTACAGGTGAAGAAAATGAGGTCTAAAGAGGTTGAGAGATTTGACCAAGACTAATTCCTGGGACTAGAGAGAGATCCTCTGATTCTCAGCTGGCCACATTGCATAACATCTCCAGCTCCAAACAGCCAAGAGAAGCAAGTATGTTGATTTCCAGCTTGAAATATTTCCCCTTCACATTTTTACTTTCTCTCTCTTAGATGCCTGCTCTGCCCTGACAAGGAATTTATCTGATGTTTACGCTACACTTAAGAAGAGGACAATGCTCCTGGCAAACACTATTGAGATTCAGTGTGATATTGGAGAACCGAGTCATGAAAAAACGAGAATCAACAGAATAAGAGGTAAATAATATTAGAGAAGAAGAGAAAATCTATTATTTTAGTGGGACATAACTTATAAAGTTTAGAACTGGTAAATAAGTGCAGTAATGTGAAAGGAAGCTAGATTCCTATATGAAACATCAAAAATACTGTTATATGAGTAAGAATTAGTTTAAACATGTAAGTAATTATTCCATTCCTAAGAGCAATGAATTATTTAAGATGAGTAGTTAAAATAATTGGAACTACATATTAGTTATATGAGGAAGATTATAAAGAGATACAAAGCATGTAAAAGCTCAGATTAAATGGAGAGATATACTATACTTGTGACTGAAAACAGTGTTTCAAAGATAGTTTTCCAAACATTATTCAGATTCCATATACTTCAAATCAACCTTTAAAATGATGCAGTGTTTGTTTTATAGACTAAAAGATATCCATTTGTAAAATAAAACACTGGACCATAAACTAACATTATTCACAAGTAAATCATTCCAAATGGATGATAGAGCTAAAATTAAAAGTAAAATCCCCACGTATAACAGTGGTGGATGAGAATATAGAAGAATATCCATAATCTTAAAATTAGTGAAGATATTCTTAATATATATGCTTAAAGATGTCTGGTTGAAAAGAGGAAGGAGGAAAAGTAAAATGGAACGTGATATGGTGTCTGATTTTCTTTCAGAGACTTAATCTAAAGAAGAATATTCTAGTCTATGATATTGGATAAAGAAATAGAAATCTGTGATAATTATACAAATAATGAGAGGACATATTTAAATCGTAGCATAATATATCAGTTAGCTTCTGCTGTGTAACAAATCACCCTAAAATTTGGTGACTTCAGATAAGAATAGTTTATTTTTTCTCAAGATTCTGTGGGTTAACTGGGAAGTTATTTTGATCTTGACCTATTGGTGGCTCAGCTGGGATTGGATGGTCTAGGACAGTTTTACTTACACATCTGATTGTTGACTTGAAGCTACTAGGGTGATGGAGATGTGGAGTCTGTCTAGACTCATTCACATATTGATGGCCTCAGGCTTCCCAAGGGCAGCCAGAGAAGGACAAGTAACAACAATGAACAAGTGTTTTTCAAGCCTTTGCTCATGTCATTTGGTAATATCCCATTGGCCAAAGCAAGTTACAATGCCAAGTCTACCCAGAGTCAACGTGGGATGCTATGACCAAACAGACAGAGAGAAAGGACTGATGTGTGGCCATTTTTACAATCTCTCACACATAATTTTAGAGGAAAATTAATATGAACGTTTGTGTATTTGTTCATTTGAATGTCCAAGGAAAATTGTACAAAGTCAAAAGAAACATAAAGCAAAAATTTAAGTAGAGATGTAAGGTAAGTTTAGTTGGTACTGAAATTGGGTCTGGAAAAATATAGTAGTTTATTTTTCAAGTTTATGCAAGTTCTTGTGACCTATGAAAATAACTTACATTTCGATTATTTTCTCCCTGAGTGTGTTTTATTCCTTAACACTTTTGATGTGTTTCTCCCCGGCCCTAGGAAACTAACTTAGCACTTGGGAGCAAAGATGCAGCCTAATAGCCACACACTGGAGGCCAAGATGGAGAAGACCTCCACGGCCACAATGACCTTGCCCTTGGTGCTGTGTTAGATGGGCAGGAAGGTGACCCAGACACTGCAGAACACCAGCATGCTGAGCGTAAGGAACTTGGCTTCATTAAAGGTGTCAAGCAGGTTCCGGGCCAGGAAAGCCACAGTGAAGCTGCCCAGGGCCAAGGAGCCCAGGTATCCCAGGACACAGTAGAAGGTAGTGACTGAGCCCTTGTTGCACATGATGATGATGTGGCGGTGTTCAGAGTTTGCATCTGTGTAAATGAAGGGAGGAGAGGTTCCAGCCAGATGCCACAGAGACTCAGCTGGATAAAGGAGCAGATGTGAATGATGAAGTTAGGTGCCCCTGACACCAACCACTGCCACATCCTTCTCCCTGGTGCAGTGACCTTGAAGGCCACAACCACAGTAATAGTTTTGGCCAAGACAGTGGAAACAGCCACAGTAAAAACAACTCTAAATGTGATTTGTTGAATAATGTAGGTGGCTGTGTTGGGTCAGCCGATGAAGAGTAAGGAGCAGAGGAAGCAGAGGGTGAGGGAGAAGAGTAAGATGTAGCTGAGAGTCCAATTCTTGCTTACAGGAGTGTCTCAGTGCTTCACAAAGACCCCAGGGACCACTGTTATGACAACAGAGCAACAAGGAGCGGTGCAAGCCAGAGTCTTCCCTAAAGAATCTTCAAATGCCAGAAATGTCACAAGTTTCAGCAGGCTGCGATTTCTCTCATTGTTTGCATACTGGCTTCCTGGACGTCCTATACATTGATCTCTATTTGAAAAGGAAAGGAAAGTCTTGGTGTTTCAGTCAGCCACTCTTCCATATTCCCAAGACAAAAAACAAAAGTCTCATTGGCATTATAAGGCCCACAGCCCACACCTTATTTGGTTGTGAGACACAATGTTGCAGAGACTTACGTTAATAATATTCACATTAAACAGTCCCGTCCTATGTCAGAATGCTTTTAGCTTCAAGTAAGTGATAATCCACCTCCAAAAGTTCCAAGTTTGGGTCCTGTGTTAGTTGGAAGTGTCCATAAACTTGAGGGTTTAGGGGCGAATATTTTAGGTGGTGGGGACTTTGCAACACACCAGTGAGGTACTGGGAAAGAAGGCAGGGAAAGGAAGGCAGGGCATCAGGGACATCAAGTGCTGTACCACTGTGCTCACCTAGATCTCAATCGCTCTGGGGAGCACTGTGAGGCAAGAAGAACACATGGAAACACGTCATCTCAGCTGAGGATGAGGCAGCAGCAACACATATTAGGCATGCCCATCAGCCATCATTCAAGGGCTTTGCCCAGAGCTATGAATTTGTATTTGGCAAACTTTTCCTGTAATGTGACAGAGAACAAATATTTTAGGCTTTGTGGGCCATAAGATCTCTGCCACAACTACTCAACTCTGACCTCGGAGCATGAAGCAGCCATTCTTGTTGTTGAAAGTGGGTATTCTTTTCTCGTTCCTATTTCTACAAATAATATTAGAACAATGCAATTACTGTAATTACAGCTTTTCTTTTTGAATCACTTTTCTATATAAATCTTGTTTCTCGATTTTTCTAACTCGATTTTTGTTTCATAAAAAATGTAGTAAAATTCTTAACCTTCAAAGTAAATTCCTTCGGTAAAGTGGTTTGAATTGCGTTAAAGCTAAAAATTATTTAGACAAGGATACAGACTTTTGTAATATTCAGACATTCCATTTGGGAAATTTAATGGCGCTAAATTTATTCATTTTCTTTTGCATTTCTCAAACACATTTTTAGCCAAAATTAAAACTATACTTCGCATAGCATACAGTAACTACCTACTCAGTACACTTCCTCCATTATGCCTAGGTATTAGAACACCAATTTTGAGTGAACTAAGCCAATTGTGACAGATCTAAGCTAATTTTTGCCAGAGTGTGTTCCACCTCACTTGTGGGTTATGCGCCATGGACATAAATCAATGACAATCTGATTGTATGGTCTCTTTCTTGCACTAAATAAAATGTGCATCAAATAGGATGCTATAGCTGACTCTTCCTCTTTCTTTCCCATGTGGATGTTGTGCAGTGACAGACAATTGTAAAAATAAAATCCCACACACTAAGCATATTGAAGCAAAAGTTATATACAGCCCGAGTCTTTATTATCAAAATGTTGATAGAAAAAAAAAACCTTTGCATTTGTCTATTTCTGAAATTCTTGTAACATAAATAACACACGTCATGATTTAAAGCCACTATGAGTTTCTCTATCACTTTCAGTTGAACACATTCTAACTAATATACTTTGTGCATTACATTTTTGTGTTTTTGAGAGTGAGAAATGAGACTTTCATACTGCATTATCAAACACTTTACTATTGATATGTAGGAAAATCCTTATTATTGATACATTATTTTCATCTTTTATTTATTTGGTTAATTATTTATTCATTTATTTATTTATGTTTTGATTGAGGAGGATTAACCTTGAGCTAACATCTGTGCCAGTCTTCCCCATTTTGCATGCGAGTGGCCACCACAGCGTGGCTGATATGTGGTGTATGTCTATGCCTGGGATTTGAACCCATGGACACGGGCCACCAAAGTGGAGCATGCTGAATTTTAACCACTACACCACTGGGCCAGCCTGCTACATTATTTTAGATCCCACTAATTGATTAGATATTTTTGCATTCTAATTTAAAATATTTTTTGCATTATGTAAGTAAACGTTGAAGCAGATTCCACTGGTGGCTTATTCATGACCCATCTATCCCCTTTCTACCAGCAGCTCAGTTGTGCTTTGACATTCAACTTCTTGCATGAGGCCCTGTGATTGAGGGGAGGCTGACAGCTCTAAATCAATTATAATTGGCCTCACTTGGAGGATGTGTTTTTGAGTTACTCTTACAAAGTCAGGGGGAGTAGATGCCCACTCTTTTTCATCTTTCTGTTCTCTTACTATGGTATAATACTTTAAACAGCTCAGCCTTTGAGACCACAAGGAGCCCAGCCTGAACAGAAAGCTGGGAACCCAAGATGATAGAACAAAATATGAGAATATCATCTGTGCTTGATTATAGTTTTGAGCTGCTGAATTCTCTAATCCTCGAGTCATTTTATTTCTGGCCTTTTTTTTTTTAATTGTTTCACTTTTTTTTTTTTGAAAAGTGATATTTATGACAACATTCATTATGTAAATAACAAATAGAATGACACATATTTCCCTCTCCATCTTTATAATGCAACACTGTGCTTTTATATTTTCTGGCACAAAGAATCATCATAGTAAATTACTCTGGTCTTTTTTATGGGATATAATAAATATTTTTTAAAAGACACATTTAGTTTGTTTTCTTTTTAATTTATAGCCAGATGCATTCTAACAACAAACATAATTTGTAAACATGCTCTCTCTACCAGACCACTATTTATTTCTGTAATATGTTATTTCATGCATTATTTTACTGGACAGAACATTTAGCAATGTAAAGAGATAACTTTGGTAATTAGTACATATGAATTGTTTGCTGTTTTGTTTGGTAAGACTGGAATATTGTACTTTAAATATGATGGGCTTTTTTGTTTTCATTATTTACCTAGTCCATTATCATATCATCCATGATCAGTCTTTTATCATCTCATTCCAGCCATACTGGTCTTATTCCATATGTCTGAATATACCACATAAAAACATTTTAAAAACACTTTATTGAGGTATGACTGACATACAAAAAGCTGTACATATTTAATGTATACAACTTAATGTGTTTGCAGATAATATACACCAGTGGAACCATCACTACAATCAAGTCCTTAAACCTATTCATCACCTCCAAATGCTTCCTCCTGTCCTCTTTATTTTTTTAATTTAACTTCCTTTTCTAAAATGCTTTTTTTCTTTTGAGCTAGGAACACTTAACATAAATCTACCCTCCTAGTAAATTTTCAAGTCTACAATACAATATTGTTAAATATAGGCCCATGTTGGACGGTAAGTTGCCAGAACTTATTCATTTTGCATACCTTTTGTTGTCCAAACTTCTATTGCCAAGAATCCCTCTTCTTCTTGAATTGACAAATCCCCACATGTTTTTAAAAACTCAATTCAAACATCAGCTTTCCATGAAGAATTATCTGATTCATCCAAGTAAGACTATCTTTTCTTATTGACTCTGCTAACTTCTAACTACCTTTATTATGGTACTTTTCAAATTGCCCTGTTATTCTTTTTTCACACATACCTCACTATGATTTCTTGGAAAGAAGGGCTTTTATCTTATCAAGTTTGCATACTCACTTCATGGTTTATATCTTCTACTAGAGTAATAATAATATAATATATCCATTCATTTATTGAATCTTTAGTTCCGGTTTTTGCACACCTACTATGTTTAAGGCATAGTGCTCGTCACCTTGGGTGTAAAGATATGAATAGGAGGCATGTCCTAAAGACACCCACACTTACTTCCATCATAATTCCATGTGTGTTATTCTGTGATCAAGATGAGTATATGGTGTTATGGAATCTCTAATTGTTTGCCTAACACAACATGTGGTTTAAGAGCTGTATTCGCTTGAGAAGAGCTGCTTCAGCAGAACCTAACAATGTGAGTATAAAGAAGCCAGATCAAGGTAACTCCCAACATGGAAATGATGTATTAATTACCTAAATGAATGTATTGAATGAGTGAATGAAATAATAGAAGATAAAGAAGAAATGAGATGCTATGGGTTAAACCCAGACCCTTTACATTTTATTTAGAGACAAAGAAGGGCTGAAAGAAAGTGATTGTAATTATGTAATTTTGGCAGTTCATACCTGTCTGATTACATATTTCTCTCTCTGGGCACAATACACAATCAAAGCAGCAGGTAGCTCTCTTCCTGAGGGATTTTCCTGAATCCTGGCTGACAGAACATCCTACACCCATAGGGGGGAGTTTGAAAGAAGAGAATTATTGATCATACTGAACAATACTATATAATTGGATAATATTTTATTATTTAATAATATTGAAATATTGATAATATTGTTTAAATTATCTAAAAAATTATCTTAAAGATCACCTCTAAGATTTGACATGATTGATGTACCCAGGCAAAGCAAAATAAAATCAAGGTCAATCGGCAGAAAAGAGTTCCCAACATGAAGACACATACTGATTTAAAAGATTTTCCAGGTGCCGGCCCCGTGGCTTAGCGGTTAAGTGTGTGCGCTCCGCTGCTGGCGGCCCAGGTACGGATCCCGGGCGCGCACCGAGGCACTGCTTCTCCGGCCATGCTGAGGCCGTGTCCCACATACAGCAACTGGAAGGATGTGCAGCTATGACATACAACTATCTACTGGGGCTTTGAGGGGGGGGAATATATAAATAAATAAAATTATTTTTAAAAAAGTATACTTTCAATATCTCTTGGACAGTAAGAAAAATTATATCAATAAATGAGAATTTTGTTATGAGTTAAATAATTTCACCATTATTTTCATATACGGTCTCTATCTTGTGATGTAGATGAAGAATTAATCAAAGATTGAGTTTTCTGCAGTCTTTTTGAATACCACGGCCCAGTCTATCAGCTCCTCATGTATGATGAAACCTTGACCACGTGGATCCTGGGGAACAAACTCCCTTACATTCACCTGAAGTCCAAGACCTTTGGGAAATGATATAGTTCAGAATTTCATGCTGTGACACAGAGTTTCTTTTCTCAGCCAGTGACACATGAGCTCCAGTGCTGTTTTTAAATTGGGTGTTTTTAAGGAATGGGTGGAGCTGAAAGGGAGACATAATTGGGAAATGATATGAGGATGGAAATTGAGGACAGAAAACTCATATACGAACGGGTGGGGCTCCTGAGTTGCCCAACAATTAGATTTTTTCCCCTCTATATCAGTAATCCTCTGAATAAGTTCAATTTGGGGAGTGTTTACTATTTTGCATACTTAAGTAAGAAGGCATTCCTGTCTGCCCTTAGAGAGCACATGGTGATTTGTTTAAACCATTCCTGAAGATTCCATGTTCAGGGAGCACTGTAGGGCTAAACCTGAGCTGCACCTTGAGCAATGAGGTTTGCTTTAGGGGTGCTAGGGAGTTTCCTTGAACTCAAGAAGAGACAAAGAAAGATAGCTTTCTTCTTACTAACTTTGAACAAAATATTTTATTAAATGAGAGAGAAAAAATGAAAGCTCCTAGTAAACAATATTCATACAATAATTGATATAATTTATATATAAATGTATAACTAATATTTATATAATACATAAACATATATAAGCTTATATATATATACATAAATAAATATATATTCACAATAAATGTGTGTATTTAGATCTGATATCACATTAACTTCCTTGTACCTGAGAGCAAGAGTTTCAAGACACATTATTCATAGGTTTTGGATTTATAAAAGTCTAGGACCATCTAAGTAGAATTGAAAAGGTCTTGGGGAAATTAAAATATATTTCAAAGTATTGGGGTTCTCATCTGTAAAAAGGGGATCAATCTCCTTGCTTCCAAAAGACATTTTAAATTTCAATGAAGAAATATTTATTTAACTAACAGTAGCCTTTCTAGAAAAATGCAGGAATGTTCAAATAAATTTTCCTTTCCCCAGTGGCATTTAAGATATCACAGGATAGGGCCAGAACTAGGTTTTGAAAATCCCTGAATTTTTAAATTCCCTTGGATGAATTGTAATTAAGTCTTATCTTAAAAACTTACCTCTCACAGTGAAAGTTTTTAATTGATTATTTTTAGTTAAAAGAGTTGACACTGTTGCTAAATAGCCCCTACAATCATTAGAGATTTACTTGCAACCTGTACGAAACAACAGCAATTCATTATGCTCAAGTCACCGCTGTTCTGTCGCAATGTCACTATTACAATTCTATACCCAAATGAAATAACTCTCCTATCCTAAAATACAATAATGGGAATCATGTTTAAGGGAGAAATTTTACATGTTAAAGCAGCCATTATAACTATATTTCATGTACTACAGATAAGCATAGTTGTAATCAATGGGGAGATACTCATTCACAGCAGACAAAGAGACACAGTAAAAGTGAAGCAAATAAGAATGATGTCAGCATCATGGTGGAGTGAGCTGTTCCATTAGTCCCCTTCCCCTAACTTACAACCAAATGGGCATTCATTAACCAACAGAAGATTCCCTACAAAGCACAACAGAACATCTGAGAGAACCACTCAGCTATACATCCGAAAATGGGGTACTGGGTCCCCAGGAAGCAGTGGAAGAATGAGAGCAGATCACCTCCCCCTCTGCAGTGGCAGTGATCTGGGTCATGGATCCTCAAGCAGCAACGAGCATTCTTTTGCTTTGGGCACTGCATCCTGGAATTCAGAAATGCTCCATACCAAGTGATGTGGCTCAGCCACCCTGTGCATGCCCCAACAAAGGCCAGCAGCCCAGGAAATCTTCCCGTGTGTGCAGAGAAGGCCCACACACGTGGAAAAACATGGCTCTCACCTCCCCATCCTCCTAGCCTACCAGCTTGGCCATTCCTGGCCAAGGCAGCAGTTCCACAACAGAGGACTTTTGCATGCATCTGTGACCCACCAAGGGGCTGTTGTCAGTGGGATAATGCAGATAAGCCCTATTGACACACCTTCTATCAGATGCAGCAGGTTCAGAAAACACAAGTCCTGCCTCCCCAGAGGTGGAAGGTGGAATCTGCGACCTGATACTACCACTATGCACCAGCAAAGGATCAGTTAATCAAACACCATGAAGAACTACATTAACACTCCACAGCAGAAGGAAAATGGCAAATCTCCCAAAACAAACCCTGAACTCACAGAAATTTACAATCTAAATGACAGAGAATTCAAAATATTTGTCATAAAGAGACTCAATGAGTTACAAGTAAACTCAGAAATAGAGTTCAATGAACGCAGGAATAAAATTAATGAATAGAAGGAATTCTTTTGCAAAAAGATTGAAAGTCTAAAAAAAATAATTCTTGAGATGAAGAACACAATTAATGAGATAAAAAACAATGTAGAAACCTTAAAAACAGAGCTGATATTATGGAGGACAGAATTAGTAATTTACAGGACGGAGATTTAGAAATGCATCAGGTGGAGGAGGAGAGAGAACTAAGAGTTAATTAAATGAAGAAACTCTTTGAGAAACATCCTACTCAATTAGGAATTACAACATAAGGATTATAGGTATTCCAGAGGGAGAAGGGTGGGAGAAAGGAGCAGAAATCTTGCTCAAAGAAATAATAGCTGATAACTTCCCAAACCTTGGGAATGAATTGGACTTAGAAGTACTTGAAGCCAATAGAACTCCTAATTGCATCAATGCAAAAAGACCTTTTCCAAGGCATATAACAGTAAAAATGGCAAAAGTCAATGACAAAGGAAAAACATTAAGGGCAGCAGGGAAGAAGAGAACAATCTATAAATGAACTGCCATCAGGCTTTCAGTGGATTTCTCAGCAGAAAACTTACAGCCTAGGACAGATTGTACTTATATATTCAAAGTACTGAAAGACACAAGCTTTCAGCCAAGAATAGTCTATCCAGCAAAATTATCCTTCAGATACAATGGAGAAATAAAATCTTTCCCAGATAAACAAAAGCTGAAGGAGTTCATTGCCACTAGACTTCCATTGCAAGAAATGATAAAGGAAGCCCTCCTACCAGAAACAAAAAGGCAAAGATTTCCAAAGCCTTGTGCAAGGAGATAAATATGCAGACATAATCAGAAAATTGCAGCACTCTGTCAGAACAGGTTAGCAAACACAACATAAAAGATAAAGGGAAGAAAAGCTATAGTTATCAAAAATAACTATAAACATCATTTTAATCACAAAATCACAACACAAAACAGAATAATTTTTGACAACAATAACTTAGAAGGGGAAGAGGGAGGGATGGGATTCGCTTAGGTTAATGGAGATAAGAGGCTATCAGAAAATGGACTATATCATCTACAAGATATTTATACAAACCTCATGGTAACCAGTAAAGAAAAATTCAGATCAGTAACACAAATTATAAATAAAGAGAAAACTATCACAGGAAACCAGCAAACTGAAATGGCAATCAGAAATACAAGGGAAGAGAAACAAGGGAAATATAGAATAACCGGAAAACAAGAGATAAGATGGTAGTCTTAGGCCCACATATATCAATAATCACTCTAAATGTAAATGGGTTGAATTCTCCAATAAAATGACATAGACTGGAGGATGGATTAAAAAACAAAACCTAGAAATATGCTGCCTCCAGGAAACACATCTCAGCTCTAAACATAAATACAGTCTCAGCGTGAAGAGATGGATGATGATACTCCAAACATATGGTAAGCAAAAGAAAGCAGCTGTTTCCATACTTATATTAGACAAAGCAGACTTCAAGATAAAAGAGGCAATGAGAAACAAAGAGGGGCAGTGTATAATGATAAAAGAGACGCTCCACCAAGATGACATAACACTGATGAATATATATGCAGCTAACACAGGAGCACCAACGTATATAAAACAACAATTAACAGACCCAAAGGGAGAAGTTAACAGCAACACAATAATAGTAGGAGAGCTCAACACCCCACTTAAATCAATGAATAGATCATTCAGACAGAAAACCAACAAGGAAATAGTGGGTTTAAATAAAACACTGGAGCAGATGAACCTAATAAATATATATGGAACATACCATCCAAAATGAGAGGATTATACGTTCTTCTCAAGTGCACATGGAACATTCTCAAAGATAGACCATATGTTGCGAAACAAGGCAAGCCTCAATAAATTTATGAAGATGGAAATCATGTCAAGCATCTTTTCCAACCACAATGCTATGAAACTAAAAATCAACTATAGGAAATAGCTGGGAAAGTCACAAATATGTGGAGACTAAATAACATGCTACAGAACAACCATTGGATCCATGAGGAAATCAAAAGAGAAATCAAAACATACCTGGAGACAAGTGAAGGTGAGAAAACATCATACCAACTCTTATGGGATGCAACAAAAGTGGTTCTAAGGGGGAAAATCACAGCAATACAAGCCCACCTCAACAAACAAGAACAATCTCAAATAAGTAATCTTAAACTACACCTAACGGAACCAGAAAAAGAAGAACAAAGCCCAAAGTCAGCAGAAGGAGGGAAATAATAAAAATTAGAACAGAAATAAATGAAATAGAGACTAAAAAAATGGTAGAAAGGATCAATGAAACTAAGTGCTGATTCTTTGAGAAGATAAAAAAATTGACACATATTTAACCAGCCTCACTAAAGAAAAGGAGAGAAGACTCAAATAAATAAAATTAGAAATGGAAGAGGAGAGATTAC
This sequence comes from Diceros bicornis minor, assembly GCF_020826845.1. Classification (NCBI taxonomy): domain Eukaryota; kingdom Metazoa; phylum Chordata; class Mammalia; order Perissodactyla; family Rhinocerotidae; genus Diceros; species Diceros bicornis. The sequence goes on along the minus strand of NW_026691109.1, from coordinate 244,552 downwards.
AATAGATTCTGCAGAAATACAAAGGATTATAAGAGAATACTATGAAAAATTTTATGCCAACAAATTTGACAATCTAGAAGAAATGGATAAATTCTTAGACTTATACAACCTCTCGGGACTGAATCAAGAAGAAATAGAGAACCTGAAAAGACCAATCACAAGAAAAGAGATTGAAAGAGTAATGAAAAACGTTCCAGAAAACAAAAGTCCAGGACCAGATGGCTTCTCTGCAGAATTCCACCTAACATTCAAAGAAGATATAATACCTATCCTTCTCAAACTATTCCAAAAGACTTAAGAAGATGGAATGCTTTCTAACTCATTTTATGAGGCCAACATCACTCTGATCCCAAAACCAGACAAGGACTACACAAAGAAGGAAAATTACAAGGCAATACCACTGATGAATATAGATGTAAAAATTCTCAATAAAATATTGGTGAACTGAATACAGCAATACATTAAAAAGATCTTCACACAATGATCAAGTGGGATTTATGCCAGGGACACAGGCATGGTTCAACACCTGCAAATCAATCAATGTGATGTACCACATTAACAAAACGAGGAATAAAATTCACATGATCATCTCAATAGATGCAGAAAAACATTTGACAAGATCCAACATCCATTTATGATTAAAAAAACTCTCAATAAAATGGGTACCGAAGGACAGTACCTTAGCATAATAAAGGCCATATATGACAAACCCACAGCCAACATCATACTCAATGTGGAAAACCTGAAAGCTGTCCCTCTGAGAACAGGAACAAGACAAGGATGTCCACTATTGCCGCTCCAATTCAACATGATACTGGAGGTTTGGCCAGAGAAATTACGCAACAAAGAAAAATAAAAGGTACCAAAATTGACAAGGAGAAGTGAAACTCTTGCTGTTTGTGGATGACATGATCCTACATATAGAAAACCATAAATAATCCACCGTAATGCTATTATAAATAATCAACAACTACAGCAAAGTTGCAGGATAGAAAATCAACTTACAAAAATCAGTTGCATTTCTATATACTAATAACGAACGAACAGAAAGAGAACTCAGGCATACGATCCCATTTACAATTGCAACAGCAAAACATAAAATGTCTAGGAATAAATTTAACCAAGGAGATGAAAAACCCATACACTGAAAACTATAAGACATTTTTGAATGAAATCAAAGGTGATATGCAAGAAATGAAATGATAGTCCATGCTCATAGATTGGAAGAATAAAGGCAAAGTGTCCATATTACCTAAAGCAATCTACAGATTCAATGCAATCCCAAGCAGAATCCCAATAACATCTTTATGGAAATAGAACAAAGAACCCTAAAATTTATATGGAACAACAAAGGACTCTGAATAGGCAAAGCAACACTGAGAAAAAAGAACAAAGCTGGAGGTATCACAATCCCTGACTTCAAAATATACGACACAGCTATAATAATCAAAACAGCATGATACTGGCACAAAAACTGACACACAGACCAATGGAATAGAATTGAAAGCCAAGAAATAAAACCACACATCTAGGAATAGCTTATCTTTGACAAAGGACCCAAGAACGTACAAAGGAGAAAGGAAAGTCTCCTCAATAAATGCTGTTGGGAAAATTATAAAGCCACATGTAAGAGAATGAAAGTAGACCCTTATCTTAGAGCATACACAAAAATAAACACAAAATGGATTAAAGACTTGAATGTAAGACTTGAAACCATAAAATTCCAAGAAGAAAATATACACAGTACACTCTTTGAAATCGTTCTTAGCAGCATCCTTTCAAATACCATGTCTACTCAGGCATGGGAAACGAAAAGATAATAAATAAACAAATGAGACTGCATCAAACTAAAAAGCTTCTGCAAGGCAAAGGAAACTATGAACAAAACGGAAAAACAATCCACCACTTGGGAGACAATATTTGCAAATCATATGTCTGACCAGGGATTATTCTCCAAGATATACAAAGAACACATACAACTCAACAACCAAAAAGCAAACAACCTGATCAGAAAATGGGCAGAGGATATGAACAGACATTTTTCCAAAGAAGATATACAGATGGCAAACAGGCACAAGAAAAGACGTTCAACATCAGTAATTCTTAGGCAAATGCAAATCAAAACTACAATGAGATATCACTACACAACTGTCAGAGTGGCTATAATTACTAAGACAAAAATCAACAAATGTTGGAAAGGATGTGGAGAAAAGGGAACCCTCATACAGTGCTGGTGGGGATGCAAACTAGTACAGCCACTATAGAAACAGTATCGAGATTTCTCAAAAAATTAAAAAATAGAAATACCATATGATAAAGATATCCCACTACTGGGTATTTATCAAAAGACAAAATCGTCCCATTTGCAACAACATGGATGGGCCTGGAGCGTATTATGTTAAGTGAAATAAGCCAGAAAGAGAAAGACAAACACTGTATGATCTCACTCATATGTGGAATATAAACCAACACATAGACAGAGAAAACTGGACTGTGGTTACCAGGGGCAGTGGGGGTGGGGGGTGGGCACAAGGGGTGAAGGGAGTCATATATATGGTGATGGACAAAAAAAAAGTACAACCCAAAATTTCACAATGTTAGAAACCATTAAAACATCAATAAAAAAAGAAAAAAAAACAAAGAACTCTAAATCAACAATTCAAAGAGACTTAAGCACTTTCTCTGCACGTTCACTGCAGCATTGTTCACAGTAGCCAAGACGTGGAAGCAACTCAAGAGCTCATTAATGGATGAATGCATAAAGAAGATGTGGTATATATATATACAATGGAATACTACTCAGCCCTAACAAAAACAAAATCGTCCCATTTGCAAAAACATGGGTGGACCTTGTAGGTATTATATTAAGCAAAAATAAGCCAGACAGAGAAAGAGAAATACCACATGATTTCACTCATATTTGGCAGATAAACAAACATATGGATAAAGAGAATAGATTACTGGGCACCAGAGGGGAAGGGGGTGGGGGTCTGCGAAAAAGAGGTAAAGGGGCACATGTATACGGTGTTGGATAAAAATTATACTATTGGTGGTGAACATGATGCAGTCTTTACAGAAATTGATAAATAACAATGTACACCAGAAATTATACATGTTGTAAACCATTATTACCTCACTAAAATAACTTTAAAAAATCTGTAAATAACTTATACAATATGGAAATGGTTAAGTATATTAGAAAACAATCTGAATGAATTTTATGTAGCTACTAAAATAACTGTGATTAGAACATGAGATGTGTATTATAAAATTTTGAGTAAAAAGAATGTTTACCATGAAAAAAGGAACCACTGTCATAATTCAACACGTCATGATATTTTTGATGTTTTCAGAAAAGTAGAACACCTTGACTCCCTGTAAATGGTTTCGTAAAACTTTCTGCCTGTGAGGAAACTTCTTCCAGCCCCCTTTACCATTAGCTCCCATATTCTTGGGATATGATTCATTGTGATTAATATTAGAATATTTTCATTGTATTTATGCCAAGACAGAATAAACACTTAGCTGAGGAAATTCTGTGACTTTTAGTTCCAGAATCTTTATGCGTTTCCCAACTATACTCCAAAGCCCTCGTTTACTTTTCTGTTATTTTTGCCAAGATGTTTTTCAATAATGACAGCATGGAAAATATGCTCGTCCATCCCAGTGAGTTTCCAGAAGTACAAGTTCAGAAATAACTGCTACATTGTAGATATTCATATGAGTGTTTTGTGTAAACCCAAACTTGGCAATAACATTAAGTGCTAAGTATAATATATTAAACAGATGCATTTGTTTGGGTCTATGAAAGCTCCATGAATCTCAAGATTTTCGGTTTGTTTCATGTTCATATAACCACTTTCTTTCTCAGAGAGTTGAGCAAACATGCAATAAGAAATTTATTGCAGAGGTCTATTTCAACATGATCCAAATTACCCCTTAAACCCTGCTGCTCCTTTGCAGACTTCCATGTGTTCTTCCTTGTGGTTTCTAGGTGATGACATATCAAGCTGTATGCTTAAAGAAACCCGATGCTTCGTACTGAGGATATTTAGAATTATTTGTCAGAGACTTTATAATAGCTATACAAAAATTTCTTATGCGTGAATGAGTCTGATTGATGAATGATATTAATGTTTGAAATGTGTACTTTCTCACGTAAGAATAAAACATCCTTTGTGTTTAAATTTAAGTATATAAAAAAAGCAACTAAAAATTTTGTACTAAAAAATACAGTAAATAAAAAATTCACTACACAGACTCAATAGCAGAATAAAAATGAATGAGGAAAGAATTCATATAATTGGTTATAGATAAAAATTGTCCAATCTGAAGAACAGTGTGAATAACGGATTGAAAAATGAACGGCTCCTCAAGGCCCTGTGGGACACTATTATGGAGTCTACAGTCTAATGAGGCAAACACATTAAACACTCTGATGAATACATAATCACCAACTGGGATCAACGTTCTGAAGCAAATGATCAAGGTACCATAAGGGCACATAAAAACGGGACCTGACCTAACCTGCGGGCAGAGGTGGTGTTATAAATATTTCTCTGAGGACATGATCCTTGAGCTGAGAGATAGAAAAGCATTAACCAAATGAAGGGGAGATTGGTGGTGAAAAGAGTTTTAATTAGAGGAGAAAAACAAGTGTTAAGGCCATGCAAAAGGAACCGGGCAATTTCAAGCAACTGGAAGAAAGAATGGATAGGAATAAAAAGATAGATGAAGAATGGTATGATGTTAGGCTAGAGAAGGAACCAGGGACCACATTGTGCAGGATTATGTAGGTCATTGCAATGGACTGAATGTTTATGTCCTCCAGAAAGTCATATGTTGAAATCTTAACTCTCAATTTGATGGTATTAGGAGGTGAGGACTTTGGGAGGTAATTAGGTCATGAGGGTAGAATCTATATAAAGAGATTAGTGCCCTTATAGAAGGGACCCCATAGAAATCTCTGGCTCTCTTTTTGCCACGTGAGGACACAAGAAGTCAGCAGCCTACAACTTGCAAGAGGGCTTTCACCAGAACCCAGCTATATTAAGACCCTGACCTTGGATGTCCAGCCTCCAGAACTGTGAGGAATAAATTTCTCTTATTTATAAGCCACCCAGTCCACGGTACTTTGGTAGAGTCTAACTAAGACAGTCATGTTAAAACTTTTTTGTATTTATCCTGGAGCTAGTGAGGAGTATTGGGAAACTCAACTAGTGATCTGGTAGAGGCAGGATCCCCAACTTTTCTAGAAAGGAAACTGGGAAGGAATAAGAGGAAAGATAGAGGGGAAATGAGAGACTAGTTTAACGAGAGCCAAAGGTACAAAGTTTCATCATGTCATATGGTCACTTGTAGATTATTTATGACCTTAGCTAGATTTATTCTGTGGAGTGAAAGGAGAACATTGAGAATGAGTGATTTGTGGGGAAAAGGAGACTGTGTTGAGAATCAGCACCTCTCCAAAACGTATATTGGTAAAGGGAAGAGGACAGATGGGGCAGAAACTGAAAGGGGATGTGGGTTTCTGGGAAACCTTTATTAAGATGAGCTCATTTAAAAGTCCTTGGAAAGGATCTCGTTGAAAAGAAGTGGGACAGGATTGTTAGTTGAGAATACAGGAAGTAATATAATCCAAAATGCAAGTGGTCTGATTGCCTCAGATAGGAGGAAGGACACTTCCTTTAAGGTAAGAACAGAGAGAAGGAGAGGAAGATAGATTTGTAACTGGAAGTCGGAGGTAAGGTTGTCTACTGAGAATGAAGGGGACTATGAGGAGGATCCATGGTTTGAGAAGAGTGGAAAAGATTTGGAATAGTCACTAGGGAAAGAAAGTTGACAGAGAATGTGTAAGTTAGGATTGGTACATTTTAAAGGCTTTTAGTTATGAATTTATAGTGATGCCAGGTTAGTCTAGCATAGCTTTCTATAGCAGTATTCAGCTGCTCAATTAAGTGAATGGTGAAATGGGGTAATAGATTGGTGCAGGATTGAGATTTTTCTAGAAAGGTGCAGAAACAAAACAACAATAAACATATTTCAAGGGAGTTTAGGATATTAGTGATTTTGGGAGGGATGATGGATCACAGTGAATACAAAAGGAAGTGATGTAGGGAAAGGGCTAAAGGCCTCATGGCACTGTACATCCTGACGAGATTGAAGAATAATTGCGGGAGATGAAGTGAACGTAATTGAACAAGCAAACTGAAAGAAGATGAGGTAGTATTCAGAGAGGTGGATGTTTCAATTTTCGATTATTGATAATAGAAAATGTCAGATGATGGAAGGATCAGCATGGCCGTTCCTTTATGGAAGGGAAACAAAGAACTGAGGAGCCAAGTAGTGGATGAATTATCGACGTGTATAGTTAAGACTCACAGGGATTACAAATTTTGTGGTCAGGTAGTCATATCTTTGGTGAATAATGGAAAAGGACCGAGATGAGGTCAGTATATAACAGTGACTAGAAGAGGGAGAAGGTGACATTGCCAAATTATACAAGCTTCAAATAAGCAAAATTTTAAAAACGAGTGTTTAGAAATAGCAGTGGGATGTCAGAAGGAGTGTAAATGAATCAACAGCAATTATGTAGGTGGACTGTGGGGGAAAGAGTGGTTTCAGATAGGACACAGAATTTGAGAGAATGCTCTGAGAAGAAGTTGAGAGTTTGTAATTGTCTATCAGAAGTTCCAGAGTTCTCAGTGAAAGGGGTTGGATCGGAGGCTATGAAATGATGGCGAGAGCTCTTAACACCTTTATAAATGATTTCCAATGACCTACTTCTAAATAATTTTAACGTTCTATGACTAACTCATTATTTATACTCTATTTTCAAGTTGTCCCTAAGGTCCTTAATTTAATTTAATTTTATTTTTTTGTTTGTTTATTGCAGTAACATTGGTTTATAACATTGTAGAAATTTCAGGTGTACATCATTATACTTCTATTTCTGCATAGATTACATCATGTTCACCACCGAAATACTAATTACAACCCATCACCACACACATGTGCCAAATTATCCCTTTGGCCCTCTCCCCTCCCCCCTTCCCCTCTGGTAACCACCAAGCCAGTCTCTGTCTCTATGTGTTTGTTTATTGCTGTTATTATCTAATACTTAACGAAGGAAATCATAAGGTATTTGACCTTCTCCCTATGACTTATTTCGCTTTGCATAATACCCTCAATGTCCATCCATGTTGTCACAAATGGCTGGATTTCATCAATTCTTATGGCTGAGTAGTATTCCATTGTGTATATATACCACATATTCTTTATCCATTCGTCCCTTGATGGACACTTAGGTTGCTTCCAAGTCTTGGCTATTGTGAATAACGCTGTAATGAACACAGGGGTGCATGTGTCTTTATGCATTGGTGTTTTCAAGTTCTTTGGATAAATACCCAGCAGTGGAATAGCTGGATCATATGGTAGTTCTATCCTTGATTTTTTGAGGAATGTCCATACTGTTTTCCATAGTGGCTGCACCAGTTTTCACTCCCACCAGCAGTGTATGAGAGTTCCCTTCTCTCCACATCCTCTCCAACATATGATGTTTCCTGTCTTGTTAATTATAACCATTCTGACGGGTGTGAGGTAATATCTCGTTGAAGTTTTGATTTGCATTTCCCTGATAGTTAATGATTTTGAACATCTTTTCATGTGTCTGTTGGCCATCTGTGTATCTACAGTGGAGAAAAGAAAGTCTCTTCAACCATAGTGTTTGAAAACTGGGTAGCCACATGCAAAAAAATGAAAGTAGACCCTTACCTTACACCATACACAAAAATTAACTCCAAATGGATTAAAGACTTGAATGTAAGACCTGAAACTATGAAACTTCTAGAAGAAAACCTAAGCAGTATGCTCTTCGACATCGGTCTTAGCAACATATTTTCAAGCACCATGTCTGACCGGGCAAGAGAAACAATAGAAAAAATAAACAAATGGGACTACATCAAACTAAAAATCTTCTGCACAGCCAAGGAAACCATCAACAAAATGAAAAGACAACCTACCAATTGGGAGAAGATATTTGAAAACCATACATCTGATAATGGCTCTATCTCCAAAATATATAAAGAACTCATGCATCTCAACAACAAAAAAAACTACTAACCCAATTAAAAAATGGGCAAAAGACCTGAACAGACATTTCTCCAAAGAAGATATACAGAAGGCCCTTAATTTTAATAGTTCCTTTTCTAAAATAGAAAAACCAGAAAGTGAGATGGATATTTAATAGGTTTTTTCTCTCTTTTAAAAAATATATTGAAGTTATTATAGCCATTTTCTAAATGTTAACATCTAAACCCTGAGAGACCTTTGGTCTATGTCTGGCACAGTGTCTGACATATTGTAGCACTTTTACGAGTGTAGGATCAAAGTTAATATATAGTGCTTCTTCTGAAAGTTTTAAATTATAAATTGCTCTTTAGAGCATATGTTCACAAAAAATGGCAAGTAAATTTCAATTTAATGGTTGAATTGTGAAAGTTTCATGTTGACATTGTCTGTATCAGTAAAGATAGTTTTTCTTTTCTTTTGTTTTTAGTACCACATGTCTTTAAAATGGAAGAGAGTGAAGATGGTATCAGGATACTGTTGTAAACAAAATGGAGAAAGTGATTATGATGGTGATGGTCAATTTCTGGCTCAAGAGGGCTTCAAAATTTCAAGAAACTTGATTAATATAAAACCCCTATTAATGTCTATGAATATTAGAGAATTTTAAGCTTGTCTGGAAAACATTTGTCTTAAAAGGTCAAAGATTTGCAGGCATTTAGGAGAGAGAATGTCTGAGACTGTTGGCCTGAATTGATCCTGAACAGAGTGTCTGGGAAACAGAAAACACGGTCTCCATTTTCTTCCAAATTCAACAGTTGATATAGTTAGTAATTGTTATAACTCTCATATTGTTGTTACTGTGAATCACAGGGTTGTTATGTTAGAAGACTTTACAAGCCCTTAGGAAACAAAAACATTATTAAACTTTTCTGGTATCTTATTGATTGTAAGTAGAAAAACACATTTCCAGACACAATTTGCTAGTTTTCTTAAAATTTGTACCACGTGATAAGTGTTCATCGCCTTGTTTCTCTGTATCTGACCTCTGCAGTGACACTTTGACAATCTGTCTTTTTTCTCAGGAAAGCTGAAAATTAAGTGGGTTGCAATTATGACTATCTTGTCAGCAAACATTGTGCTTCCAACTGCATCGTACACTTTGTTCAGTTGCCAAAGAATAGTACATGTATTCCAATTATTCAGAAGTATGTAATGCTTATTATATATTCTTCTAGTATTGTTACATTTCATAAAGGTCTTTTGATGGAACTCACCTACATTGGAAAGTATTTTCCTTCCCCAAATTGCCAACTGTGTTTCCCATGTTGCTAACTCTTGCTACTTGCCACCTGCAATTCTCATGATGGCTTTATGTTGTTGATGTAAAATCACTCATAACAGATTTTACAAGGCTGTTCATATAACATGACAAAATTGATGGTGAAAATAAAATTATTGATTCATGTAATAATATAGTAAAGCCTGATATGTTATTTTATGATGGAGGTTATATAATTTTATCAAAACCAGACAGAGTGCAAAGACCTGTACAGAAATGATATCATTCATAAATAAAACAATCCTAAATATAAAATGTAGTTATAAAGACGTGGAAAAAAATTACCAAAATTCATTTTCTCAAAATAAAATATTTGCTGTCTCATAAAGTAGTGTTTAGTTTCTTAAAAATGACTTCTTACTTTCATTACATTCTTTCTCTTTCCTTCAGGTGTCTGATCTAGGCCCATCAGTTTTATGATCAGTATTTCATTCCTGGTTTATTTAATGGTGTTATTTTCCCATAGTTATTCACAGTTATTATATTCGTTGGGGTATAGAATTTTAATTTTTAACGTAAAATATAGACACTATAATAAAAATGAACATGATCTGCATTGTCTGTCTCTTGAGTGTGCTCAGGGGCTTCACCCTCAAACCCATGAGCACCTCATTGTACCTCTCAACGTGAGTGCAGTGTTGTAAATTAAGAATGATGATTTTTTTATGAATCAGTTCAAGCCCAGTTCTCCTTTACACTCTGATCAACTTACATGTGTCATCAATAAATTTTTATCCTATTCTATTTCTTCCACAGTCTGTACCATGTTATTCCAAATCCCACAATTATTCCAAAGTAGAGTTGCCAGATTCAGAAAACAAAAATGCAAGAAACTCAGTTAAACTTGAATTTCAGTTAAACAACAAATTTTTGTGTGTGTATAAGCAGGAAATATTTGTGTATTTGCATGCAAAATTTTCTGCAATATTTGGGACATATTTCTACTAAAAAATTATTTGTTTATATCTGAAATTGAAATGTAAGTAAGCCCCTTGTATTCTGCCTGGTAACTCCAATTTATGGGATCTATTGTCCTCCCCAATCCAGGCTCAGCATCAGTTAACTCAGGAGCCTCACTTGAGTGAGAACAGGAACCAGACAAGGATGCACACTCTCACCACTCCTATTTGACATAGTACTGGAAGTCCTAGCCAGAGCAATCAGTCAAGAAAAAGAAATAAAAGGGACACAATTTGGAAAGGAAGAAGTGAAACTGTCAGTATTTGCAGATGACATGATTTTATATAGAGAAAACCCTAAAGAATCCACCAGAAAACTTATAGAAGTAATAAACGAATACGGTAAAGTTGCCTTCACATTTATATTTATATTTCAAGTAACCTTGAAAACACAACCAAACATTCACCAACCTCAAAAGAAGAATATGAATGAATGTTAGTTTTTTTTCTTTATTTTGATGTTATACATATGATTTTTTCTAAACTCTAGATTGAGTTAATTGGAGACAATATTGCTGCTTGCATCCAGGGCAAGTGATACATGAAAATAATTTTTAAAATTCTTTAGTGAAATTTTCACAATAGGTTCTGATGTTAGATATATCTTGCTTAAGAGTTAAAGGAGGTATGGAAACAAGGTGTCTGTTGACAGAAGAATGGATAAAAAATGTGATATATATACACATGTTGTATATAGATACATATACAAAAGAATGTCATTCGGCCTTAAAAACAAGGAAATCCTTCTATTTGTGCCAACATGGATGAACTTGGAGTTCATTATGCGAAGTGAAATAAGCAAAACGGAGGACGACAAATACTCTTTGGTATCATTTATGTGTGAAAAATATAAGAAAATCATTCAATCTTATAGAAACAGAGAGTTGAATGTGTTTTCCAGGGACTGCGGTGTGGGGGAAATAGAGAGAAATTAGTAAAAGCGTACAAACATTCAGTTATAAGATAAATAAATTCTGGGAATCTAATGTATAACAGGGTGCAACTGTAGTCAATAACACTGTATTTTTTAATTGAAATTTGTTAAGAGGGTAGAAAATAAATGTTCTCACCAAAGTATGTATATATATAAGTATGCATGAATAAATAAATACATAAATAGATAAATAAATAAATAAATAAATAAATAAATAAATAAATAAATAAACATTTCATCACTTAGAAGAGTTAAAGGGAATAATCTTTACTACTGGTGACCTAAGTATTTTTCAAGTTTTTGGTGTGTGTTCCTGTGTGAAGGACAGTCTCAAGAAAAGGATCAGTGTTTGTTCATTTTGATGCCACCACATGGATATCATAAGGTGGAGAAAAGTTGTGTTTATGCTCTTGATAATTTAGTTGAAATTTAGAAATTCCCTACTGAGATGAAGAGAGTTTTCATAAAGGGTATGTGAGATGGAAACTAACCTGGGAGAGAGTCAAGACGATTTTGAGGAGATAACATTAAGAGGACTTATGCTAAGCATAATAATAGCCCCCAAAATATGTCAACATATTGCTTCTCAGTACCTATCAATATATTAGATTATTTGAAGAAGAATTAAACTTGTAGGTTGAATTAAAGTTATTAATAAACTGACTTTAAGATAGATTAGCTTGGATTATCTGGATGGGCCCAACGTAATCACAAAGGGCCTTAACTGTGGAACAATGGGTCAAGAGACACAGTGCCTGAGTGAGGCTATGTAAAAAAGACTCAATTGTTTATTGCTGGCTTTGAAATTATAAGGGACCTACAAGCCAAGAAATATGTGGCCTCTATAAGTATGATAAGTAAAGGAAATAGATTATCCCTAAAGTCTCCATATAGGAATGCAGCCCTGCAGAGACCTTGACTTTAAACTAGTGAAATCTTTTCAGGCTTCAGACTGCCAAAACTGTAGATAAAAATTTTCTGTTGTTTAAATCATCAAGTTATTAGTAAATTATTACAGAAGTAACAGTAAACAAATATAGGATTTGAATATTGTCATGTCCCATTAGGACTTTTTAAAAAAACAGATTGACATTAAGGGACTCCAGTCTCCTTTCACTTGAAACCCCCCAAAAAATTGCTTAAAATTCTTGAAATTACTCCATTATCTCTCCCAAGCGTTGGTTATAGAAAATAAGTCAGAATTTTACAAATTCCAGAAAACGTGGAAACGTTCTCTTTTTTTTTGGTGAATCTTTTCCCACTTACTTCACTTCACTTGCACAAAAAACACTGAATAATTTTTCTGTGCCTATCAACGTTATGGGTGGTAAATATTAAACAAAAGAAGGAAAAATAACAAAGAAATGCTTACTAAAGAGGAATACCCAGGAATTAAAGAAGTATAGATAGTGGACACCTTACTCAGGCATGATTATGAGTCAAAATGTAATATGTAGGTTTTACATACCTATTATTTCTCAAATCTATTATAATATTGCACATGTAAAATAATAGTGAGGCTGATTATTTTAGAATTTATAGGAGATATTTAGGATATATCAAAAGTTATTGGATGAAATAAAAAAGATGATAAATATGACTTCGACCAAGAAATAAGTAATATTGATGTTTTTTATTTCTTTCAGACAAACAAAATATACGTTTCATCTTTGCCATTAAGATGAACACACTTTCCACTCACGTTACCATTAAGAAAAGTTTCTTTTCCAAGCTGGCATTGGATCCTCAACGAACAGCTTCCTCCTTTTCTTCTGAATCTTCACAATTCTGTGTCTTAGTCAGAAGTCTACATACTTCACCAACAGTCCCCTGACCCTCATGTGCATACTGATGCTTCTCGTTTTAGTATTTTTGGTGTCGCCAGACATTTTAGTAACTAAATTTTTGGAAGGACTTCAAATGTAAGGTGTATTTTCTTGTAAGCAGGGTGATTAGATGTATCTCCATCTGTAGTCCTCCTGAGCATGCTCTCGGCCATTACCATCAGCCCCAGCACATCCTGGCTGGCTAGGTGGAAACATAAATTCACAAATTAAATTGTGCATATTTTCTTCTTCCTATGGTCCTTAAGTGTATCTTGCAATGGTAACCTGATCTACACTGTTGCTTCTTCCAATGTGACCCAGACTAATCTTCTGATTCTCAGTAAACACTGCTCACTTTCCCCAGTGATCTCTACTCATCAGTGACCTGTTTCCCACTCTGATATCCAGGGACTACTTCTTTGTAGGAATTATGCTGGTCCCAAGTACGTATATGATGATTCACTTATTCAGGCATCCGATATGGTCCCAGCACATTCACAGCAACAACCTCTCCCCAAAAGCCTCTAGAGAGAAAAGGGCCACCCAGACCATCCTTCTGCTGGTGAGTTTCTTTGTGATCATGTACTAAGTGGAGTTAATCTTTTCATCCTCTTCATCCTTGTTATGAGAACATGATCCATCTTCTCAGATGTCCAGTGGCTTGTGCTCAATCTCTATGCTGCTGTCTATGCTTTGGTGTTAATCGGTTCTGACAAAAGCATAGTCAACATTTAAAAAAAAATAGGTTGTAAAGGTAACATCAATTTTTAACATTCCCAATGAAAAGTTGTCTTGACAATAGATCCTCTGTCATCAATTAAAATTCCTGCTAGGAGCCTGCACCATGGTGCAGTGGTTAATTTGGCGTTCTCTACTTCGGTGGCCCAGGTTCATGGGTTTCAATCCCAGGAGGAAACCTACAGCACTCATCAGCCATTCTGAGGCAATGACCCACATACACAATAGAGGAAGATTGGCACAGATGTTAGTTCAGGGCCAATGTTCCTCAAGTAAATAAAAGAGGAAGATTGGAAACAGGTGTAAGCTCAGGGCAACTATTCACTAACAAAAAAAAAATTATTGCTAGCACAGATTTTGCCCTCTGATTTAACTAAAATGTATGGAATTATAGTTTAATATATCTAGTTACCGAAACCTGTGATAGAAATTTCTTTGTGTTTATTTCATTCTGTATTCAACTTGTTTGGATATTCTCATATGTTTACAAGTTTCCTACACTTTTATTTTGATTTTCAAATCGTCATAGAGGGGAAATTTTTCTTCATGTTCAAGTGTACACTTTAGAAATCAAATTTTGACTTGTGAAATTATTTTGTTTTACACTTGTTCATTTAAAATATTTTAGCTAACTATAGAATTCTAGCTTGAATATGTTTTTCCCCTGAACACTTAATGTTTTATTTCTATGGATTATGGCTATTAAAACTGGAGAAGTTCAGGGGCCGGCCTGGTGGCATAGTGGTTAAGTTCATGTGTTCCACTTTAGTGGCCTGGGGTTCACGGGTTCGGATCCCAGTCATGGACCTACACCCTGCTTCTCAAGTCATGCTGTGACAGCATCACACATGCAAAATAGACGGAGATTGACACAGATGATAGCTCAGGGCCAATCTTCCTCACCAAAAAAACACCAAAAATCAAAAAACAATGGAGAATTCATTGTCATCTTTGTAGGTTATCTCTCCTGTTACTACTTTCAAGCATGTTTCTTCTCTTTGTGTTAGGACGTTTGACTCATATTTTTGTTCCACTATTTCTCTTTATTTATTTATTTTATGATGCAAAACATTTATGGATAGAAAGACTCGTGTCTGATTTCAATTTTAGAAATATATAGATAATTGTTTATTTCATTGTTTCTTTTCATTCTGTCTCTCTTAAATTACAGTTTTATAGAGGTACAATTGACAAATAAAGTTGTAAGATATTTAAAGTGTACATTATGATGATTTAATATACCTATACATTGTAAAAGGATCCCCCCATCTAGTTAATTAACACATCCATCCCTTCACACATTTATCTCCTTTTATTGTTGAGAATATTTAAGCTCTACTCTCTTAGCAAGTTTCAATTACACAATACAGTGTTAGCAACTATAGTCAACATGATTTACATTATATCCTCAGACCTTATTCGTCTTAGAGATGAAAATTTGTACTCATTTACCAACATCTCCCTATTTCCCCCAACCCCAGCCCACTTTTCAACTCTCTGTTTCTATAAGTTTGACTTTTTTATTCAGATTCCACATATAAGCAATATCAGGCATTGCCTTTTTCTCTTTGGCTTGTTTCGTTTAGCATAGTGCCCTCGTATTCTATCCATGTTGTTGAAAATAGCAGAATTTTATTCTTACTCATGATTGAATAATATTCAATAGTGTACACCACATCTTTACCCATTCATCTGTGGATAGATACTTCGATTGCTTTCATATTTTGCCTACTGTTAATAATGCTACAATAATCATGGGAGTGTAGATATCTCTTCAAGATTCTGTTTTCATCTCCTTTGGATACATACCTAGAAGTGGGATTGCCTAATATTAGTGGGATTTCTTTGATTATTAGTTATAATGAGCGCCTTTCATGTACTTGGACATTTGCATGTTTTCCTCTGCCCATTTCTTAATCAGCTTGTTTGTTTGAAAAGTTGGGCAGGAATTTCTGTGGGATGAAGTCCTGGGATCTGCACTGCCAGCACAGGTGTGCCCCTGGGGACAGCGATGGGTCCTGCAGGCTAGTCCACAGAGAGGAGTGTCCTTTCACACTTGTCTCTTGGGGTCTACTGGGGCCTCTGCTTCCTCACATTGTCACCAGGGCTTGTCGTCACCACACTGGAGCCCTGCCCATCTGATGGGGCCCAGTGCCCTCTCCACAGTGTCTCCATGTGTGCATCTCCTCCTCGGGGAGCTCGAGCATCTCTGACACATGCTGCCCCTGTGTAGCACCTCTCGTTGGTGTAGAATGTGTTTGCTATTAATCTCTTTTTAAAACTCTGACTTTCAAGAATTTTTTTGGACCACAAGTAGGCGTAACCTTTCCCTGGCCTTGTGTTATGAGGATACATTCCGGTTTATGGTTTGTCTTTCCAGCTTTCAACCCTTTTCTTGTTTTTGCTTTGGCCACACGAAGAGCAACGCATTTCATGTGTGGCTTCTGGCTCTGGTGTCCCACTTAGAACAACAGTCTGTACCCCAAGATTATGCACATATTTACCAAAAGGGCTTTCTTTGATACATCAAGTCTAGACTCCATCTGGGATTTTCCTATCAATTTAGAGAAATTATATTTCAAATAAAAACAGAAAATGAAAAGCTATCAGGCCGTGTGAAAATGAGTGGGCAGACACAATGTTCATCTACGGCATGATTTCACTTATAGGAAACATCCAGAACAGATTGAAAAAAAAAAAAGAAACAGTGACAGAAAACTGATTAGGGGTTGCCAGGGACTGAGCGAGAAATCGGGAGTGACTGCTTTTAGAACATGGATTCCTTTTGGAGAATGAAATATTCTGAACCCAGACAACGGTGATGGATGCACAGCATTGTGAATGTACTTGATGCTCATGAAGTGTACAATATAAATTAAAAACAATAAATTGTTAAAAGATGAAAGTTAAATTTATTTTAAATATTCAAGTTATAAACAATAAAAACAAAGCAATGAAAGGAACCAAGAAAGAAACAAATACAAGAAGCAGTGTGGGGAAGGAAATGTGTGGTAACGGAGCAGGTGGAACAGGTGGGATTGGAGGTGCTAATGAGGGAGGTTTACGAGCCAGTTCTCCCAGGCTGCAGAATTTGGCCTCAGCTGCCTCCCTATCTCCTGCAGGAGCCTGTGCAGGGGATGGCTCTCCCTGCACAGAGGCTGGGGCCTCAGCTGCCTCCTGTTCTCCTGCATGAGCCGATGCAGGGAATGGCTCTGCCTGCACGGATGCTGGGGCCTCAACTGCCTCCCTGTCTCCTGCAAGAGCCTGTGCAGGTTATGGCGCTCCCTGCATGGAGGCAGGGATCTCAGCTGCCTCCTCGTCTCCTGCAGGAGGCTGTGCAGGGGATGGCTCTCCTTGCACAGAGGTTTGGGCCTCTTCTGCCTCCTAGTATCCTACAGAAGCCTGTGCAGGGGATGGCGCACTCTGCTTGGAGGCTCGGCCCTCAGCTGCCTCCTGGTCTGCTGCAGGACATGGTGGATAGGATTGTTCTCCCGGGATTGAAACTGGGTCCTCTGGTGGCTCTGAGGGTTTTATCACTGCCACTGCAGACCCTCTCCCTGTAGCTGCTGATCCAGTCCTGTGGGACACCGGCGCCTCCATCGGGGAGATGAATGGAATATCCCCTTCCACCAGCTCCACGCTGATCTCCTGTCCGGAGCGCTGCAAAGACAGTGACTGGCTCCGTCCCAGAGGCATCAGAGCCCTGCCCAGCTGTCCTTGCTGCTGCTTTTGCCCTCTGGACCTAATTCTCCCAGATCAGGAACACACCTGTGTCTGCACAGTATTCCACCCCTGAGGAGAGACATACACCTCAGGGGCTTGTGATAAACCTCAGGCAGAAGGGTGCCACCCCAGCACTCCATGTCCCACCCAGCCAGCCTTGACCTTGGCTTTGAACCAGACCAAACCCCCCCCAGGCTTCTAACACCTCACCGACTGCTCCTGCTCACGGTGGTCTACCCACATGAACCCGCCCTTCCAGGCACACATGGGGAGGGGATGTAGGGCTGCCCTGATGGGACCACAGTGGTAGCCTGGTTTGGAATGGCCTTCCCTGGGCCTCTCGATGTTACCTTTCCATCCTTCCGGGTAAATGGCCACAGCCGTCGGCCGTGAGAGGGGCACCAGCATCTGCATCGGTGTTTGGGGGCTTTCCTGGGGCTCCGGCCCCTGGGCATTGGAAGCAGCAACTAAACATGTTGCTCCTTCTAGACAAGTGCTAGACAAGTGAGCTCACTTGGGGGCTGTGTTTAGGATGTTGTTGCCTAGTTACCAGGGTTCCAAGTTCTGTTGGGCTCTGTGTGGTCACTTCCTGAGATCCCCTTACCTAAGCTTCCTCCTCACACAAGACCTTCCTAAGGGCCCCCCGGGCTGCTGACTGCTCACTCTCCATCTCCACACCCTGTCCAGACACAGTCACACCAACACAGTCCACCCCACAGCCTCTGGGGAGGTCTGGACGCAACCTGGGCCCCAGCTTTGAGGACACAGAGTTGAATTCAGTCTTGCTCCTGCTTCTTGCCAGTGATGTCACCCTGGACAACCCTGCGCCTCTCAGGGCCTCCCCCGTGTCCCTGTCTGTGTAGTGGGGGTCATTTTAGCATCTACTTCCTAGGGATGTCATCAGGTGTATAGACCTAGAGATCCCTTCAGAGCCTGTGAAACCGTGGGCTGCTCCCACACGTAGCTCCTGTACAGACTTTGCAGTGCAAGGATGACAGAAAAGGCTGGCTGTGGCAGAGAATACAACGCAAAGAGGTTTGGGTCTGCTGATCGTCTGGGAAAGGCACTTCCCCTCTTGCCTGTTTCCCAGTGTCCCTAGGGAGGGTCGAAATGAATGACGTTCAGACATCATCTCCTTCTGGCTTGCAACCCTCCAAGGCCTCCTGTTATGTTTAGACTCAGTTCCAAGTGCCTGAGTGGCGGTCATCTCAGCCGATGTGGTGGGCAGCCCCCACAATGGCTCCCAGCGTTCCCACTTCCTAGGCTCACATCCTATGTAATCTCCTCTCCTTGAGGAGAATGGATATTGTGGCTGGCTTCTAACCAACAGAATAGGGCCGAGTGATGGGATGTCATTGGTCGGTTTAATGAAAAGTCTGTGACTTCTGCCTGCTTCTGTCTTTCCTGTGTTCATTCTATCTCTCTGTCTCTATCTCTCTCCCTGTCTTTGTCTCTCTCTGTCTCTGTGTCTCTGGCTGTCTGTATCTCTCTTGGTCCCTCCCTGTCTCTCTGTCTCTCTCTTTGTCTTTCCTCTCTGTCTCACTGTCTCTGTCTGTCTCCTCTCTTTGTCTCTCCTCCCCATCTTTCTATCTCTGTGTGTCTCTGTCTCTTTCTCACTCTCTTTCTGTCTCTCTGATCCACTATTCAGGAGAAGCCAGATTAGATATTATGAGCTGCCATCCCTATGACACCCCCAAGTGCAAAGACCTGGCAGAGGGTCCCGGCCCACAGACAGAAAAGGCCTGAAACCCCCCATCCAAACTGAATCCTACCACTGCTCCGATACTTCTGAATGATCTCCGAGATGGCTCCTGCCTCTATCGAGCTTCAGTTGAGAACACAGCCCCAGCCTCCTGCTAGACCTTGATGGGGAGCCTCCCAGCTGACCTAAGCCTGGACCCTGGTAGAGACACTCTCAGATGCTCAATGATAGGTCTTGTAAGTGCTAAGTGAGGCTAATGCTGTCACCCAGCATAGACAGCTAGTACCTCCTTCCAGGCCTGGGTCTGGCCCTGCCATCCTCTCTCCCTCACTTCTCTCCTCCCCAGCTAACTCTAGCCGCACTGGCTTTTTTCTCACCTCCTCTCTCGTCAAATTCTCTTCTGACTCCAAGTCTCTGTGCCTTTGAGCTTCCCCCCAGCACGCTGTTTGCAGACAATGCAGGGCTGGTTCCTCTTGTCCTTCTGCTCAGGGCACAAATGTGCCCAGGGAGGCCCTTTACACCCAGCTTGGGGCTCCAGGCCCTCCCTCCTCCAGTACCCTGCTTCATTGCCCTGTAGCACCTGCTCTTCTTTTTCACATGGATTTGTTCATGATTTTGTCCCTTCCACCTGCAGGCTGTGAGCTCCTGGAGGACAGGGACCATGTGGGTGCTTTCAGCACTGCCCTCAGGACTAACATGGGCCCTGCTCAGGGTGAGTGCTGGGGCCACAGTAGCTGAAAGAATCATGAGAGGATCTCAGAACCCTCCCGCCTCTGAGCAGCTCCCATTGTGGACGTGGGTCCGAGTAATCAAAGGTTGCTTTGGACAGGGGAACACCCAGAATGAGGCCTGGGCGTCCCTTCCCTGCTCCACTTGCTCCATTGAGCACGAGTGGACACAGGACACCTCTGGTGGTCAGCCCTAGCCTTGCAGCTCCAGGCAGGAAAGCAGAAAGCAAAACACACACCTTTCTTTGTTTGGGGTCCTCAAGGCAGTGGTTCCACCAGTGCCGAGGGTGCAAAGGAGCAGGAACTGTGGACTCCAGGGGGCACGTGAGGGACCTCAGAAGCCTCTCTTGCTCCCCGCTTTCCTTACACTGGCCCTGGCGTGTCCCGTTGACTCACAAGGCCTCCTCACCCCAGCCAGGGTAATGACTCCACCTCACTTCCAAAGGAGGACCCCGAGGCTCCAACAAGGATGGCCTTGTCCCTGGTCCCTAGACAAGTTGTTCAGTGCTCTGCCATGTTCTGCAATACCTGGGTCCCTAGGCCCCAAGCTCTCAGGCTACCCTCTGCTCAGCAAGACCTCGAGGGAATGGAATGCATTTTACAACGACTCAGAGAACAGTGGGTCATGGATGGAGAACGAAGGTCAATAGACTCTTCTACAAGCCTGTGGGACCCTTAGAGTCACCCCATCTATGCACCCCAATTTACAGAGGCCGAAGATCAGGCCTTCTCTCCTGTAGCCCCTCCCCCCTAGTGGGTCACATCCTAGTTCCCGGTGCCCAGAATGGTGGACACAGGACGCCAGACCTGGTTCTCTGCAGGCTGCTCTAGGGATGGCCCTAACCCCTGCATCCCCCTGTGCACCTTGGCGACACCCTGCCCACCAGTCTGGCATCTCTCCCGTTCATGCTATGGGCCTGGGCATGTGGTTAGAGGACCGGATGCCCCTGCCCCATGGCAGAGCTCCCTCCAACCTCTTTCTTCCTTCCTCTTGTCAGCTCCCCAATGTGCATTTCCCGTCTGACACAAGGCTGGGCAGTCAGAGTGTGTGTGTATGCTTGTGTGTTTGTGTGCGTCCACGTGGGGATGCATAGAGGAAAGGGCCCTACATGGGAGACGTTGGAAGGGGTCCCCCAGGAACTTAGGAGCTCTCATTCCCAAAGCAAACCCCTTGGAAGTGTTGAGGCTGGCCTAAGAGATTGGAATGCTCTCTTCTCCTCTGGACTCTGCCCACCTCGTGGGCCCAGGGCCTGTCCCTGCTCCTCCTGGTCTCAGTTTCCCAACTGTCCTATGAGGGTTGGACATGGAGCAACATCAGCCCCAATGAGCATGGACATGGCCCGGGATCTCTGCCCACATGAGTGTGGCAGGGATACCCTCACGGTCTCACAGGCCTCTCTCCTGTGGGGCAACCAGGCCTCCTGTCCACGGTCAGGCACACAGAGGGGCCCTGCAGACAGCACTTTTGGGTGACACAGCCCGCAGCACACACGTGTAACACAACGGTGCCCTGACATGGCTGCTTTCGTCTGTCCCCTCCCCAGCCAACTGCTCGGTGACCCTCACATCCCCTACGTCCCGGGAACATGCCACACAAGCCAGGTGGGCCCCAGAGTGCACAATTGAGTAGGTTGGACATTGGGGACGTGAAAGTCACTGAATATACACCTACCTCACTGTCTTGGTCCACAGACTGCATCCCAGGGTCCAGCTCCATGCATGGCTGGTCCTGCGGACATGAAGACAGTGGTGGACGCAGGCCCGGACAGGGAGAAGGCCAGGACGCCCTTTTCCCTCCTCCTCTACACCCCTTCCTGGCCACATGAGGTCCAGCCAGTCCCTGCCTTCAGCCCTGGCGGGTGTAGGAGGAGCTGAATGCAGCCCAGCTGGGCAAGTATTGGAGCAAGTTACTGTCATTAGGGAGCCCCCTGGGTGCTGAGTGATTGCACCCCATTTTACTGATGACCAGTGGTCCCAGCTTTCAAGGTCACTCTGCTCTCAGTGACCAAGTCCAGACGTGAACAGGGGACTAGAAATCCTTGCTTTTCACCACCATTGAGCCCAGCATTGACCATCGAGGCTTTGTCCTGCGGTGAGGCTCCCCCAGCCAGGCGACCTCCTGTGTCCAAGCACTTTGGGCACCTTCTTCTCCCTGCTTGAATCCCAACACACCCTCCTGAGGTCAGAGTCACTGACCCCATTTTTCATGGAGGAAACTGAGGTTCTGAGAAGACACCACATGAACTTGCCTGTCACAGGGCTGTGAGGTGACTCAGCTGTGGGTTTGACCCCAGGTCAATCTGACCCTAAAGGCTCTGCTAGCACAGGAGCCTAAGGAGGTGGCCTGTGAGCCCAGCACAGAGGTGAGTCCATCCTGGATGGGGGCTCGGGGGAGCGGCACTGCAGGCTAGGAGCTCTGAAGGGTGCAGGGCCTTGGCAGGGTCTTTGGGGAGGAAGGCTCTAGGGAGGCTGGGGTGCGGTGAGGGGTGCACTTTGGGGACAGTGTCTGGACCAGATCACACAGGGCCGTGACTCAGGCAAGGAGTCGGGCCTCACTACAGGTTGGGCGGACTTAAATGAGCAGTCTCATCAGAGCCTCAGGCGGTTAGAACCTAGATTTGGAGGGAGCTTGGTGTGGGCACCTTATCCACCTCCACTCAAGACCAGATCCCCAAGAACCAACAGGACGAGAAGGCTGCCTCCATTTCCTCCCATGTACAGTGGGCACTGTGGCAGTCGCCTACCTCCTGCCCGGGCTGGGGATGCTGCCTGGAGGGCCCAAAGAGGGCTTCTTGTCAAAGTAGCCATTCAGGACAGATCTGTGCTCAGAGAGCTCTGAGTGATGGGACCAAAGGCACGTCCCACCAGTGGGTTAACCAAGACGCTCCTGTCCATGTTGCTGTTGTTTATTCCAGGTGGACAGGGATGATGCAGCATCACCCACTGGCTAGATGCAGAGAGCCAGCGAGGAGCTATGGTTGAAGAGCCTGAGACACAACGCTTGTGTGTGACCAAAGCTGCCATGGGTGTGGTGGAGGCTGAGGAGGAAGAGGTGTTGCTGGAGGCCAAGATGAAACCAGAGACCATCAGGGACCAGGGGGCGGTTGATTTCCATAACTGTGGGCGTTGGCATGATCAGCAGAGTCTCTGGACCCGGCAGGACACCCTAGGCCGGCATCCAGCTCCTGGGCTTCTTGGCCCCTTTGTAGGTGTCGATGAGGAACACTGGTCCCGGACAAGAAGGGACTGGGAATGGGCTGTCAGGGATTATGGGTAGGGCAGCCACCTTCTTTTCTTTGCCATCAGGGGACTCTGGGTCAAAACTCATGTTGCTCTCCTCCACCTTGGAGCTGGAGGTACCAGCCAAGTGCTCTCTAAGCATTGGACAATGTCCCTGCCACTGATGTCCTGGCCCCACCTGAGATGTCCCAGCACTTGGAGTGGGAGCTGCCCCTGGTCCTGAAGCCTGTCTTGGGGCCTGGAGGCTTGGAGGCTGGATGGAAGGGCTGCATTTGCAGAGGTCACGCCCCCGGGGAGTGGGGACTCTGGGACACCTAAAGTCACAGATGCAAGTGACCCACACCTGGGAAGGTGTGACGGAGGTGCACAGAGGGCAGTGCCTCAGTGGTAGGCAGGGCTTCATGCCCGTGGGCAGCACTCCTTGGCAAATGTCACCCTAGAGGGCAGAAGGCACCTAAGGCTGCCAGTCGTCCACGGGAGGCCAGGACAGCCTGCTGACTGTCAGGTATCAGGCCTGCAGCAGGAGAGGTTCAGGGTGAAACTGCTCCTGGTTAGCCTGGGCCAGCGGGTTGGACAGAAAAGATGGCCACCTGGTTTTTGTCACTCTAGTCTGTACGTGCTTGTCTCCCCAGCTAGCCAGACCCTGGGGAGGGTGGCCCTGTGGCTGAACAGCACTAGGGACTGAGGGGAAGGTGCCCTTGGCAATATCGAGTCCCTCTTCTTCATGTGAAGCAGGATTGAACTGGCTCCATGCCTGACCTCACCCCCTTGGTGACGGTGGGCTTCTTCAGGTCAAAGTCATACTAGACATTGGGTTCATGGCACTGAACACATTGGCATCCTCAGGGGTCTTCAGCATGGGGGGGAGGGGCCAAGGAGGGTTGGCTGTTCTCAGGACAGCCACACCAGTGACAGGGAAATGCACAGAGACAGGAAGCAGATCAGTGCTTGTCAGGTGGTGGCGGAGTGGATATGGAGGCATGGCTGCTTCATGGGTACAGGGGTTCTGGTGGGGTGATGCAATGATCTGGAACTAGATAACGGTGACGGTACACAGCATAGAAGATGTAGTTAATGGCCGGCCCTGAATTGTACAACTTTAAGTGATGAAAACACTAAACTTTATTGAATCTAAATTGGAACACATAAAACATAAGAAATCATAAAACATAGAAAAGTGAAAAGACATCCTCCCCTCACAGGCAAGGTGAAGGACAGCCCTGGGGTGGAGCTGAAGCCGGGCGGGCCTTAGTTGCTGGCGATGAGTGCAGTGCTGCAGCTGCTCTAGCGCTGGAGCCACTGCTGTGGCTGATGTTTGAGATCCCACCAGCTCTGTCTGTGCAACTGGCCCAGGAGCTGGACCTGTTCTGGGGCTGGAGCAGGGTCTGTCTCAGGCGATGGTGATAGACCTGCCTCTAGAATTGGCTTCAGTGCTGAGACCGACTCTAGCTCTGCATTGTTGACAGACTTGGTGCAGGAGCCAGTGATGGAAATGGCGGCTGCTCTGGAGCTGGTCAATTGTGGGAGCTGGAGGGAGCTCTAGTTCTGGAGCTGGCCGCAACTGAGCTCTAGAGCTGGTGCCAGAGCTGTCACTAGTCCACAGCTGGAGCAGGATCTGGTGCTATGTGGCTCTAACTTTGTAGGTCGAGGTAACTCTGGCTCTGCTGCTGGTGACCAAGCCTTTTCTAGCTCCACAGCTGATAAACAGCATGTCGTGACCTTTGGATGGGGTCAGTGACATCACCAACCAATCACGAGCTGTCCATCAGATGGTGGAAGCACTCCAGCAAATAACATATATTACATTAGTGTTATTTCATCTCAGTTCTAGTTACATATTTATTTTAAGTATACTTAGAAGGAGAATGGCATAATAAAAACCATTTATTCTTTGCTCAGATTTAACAGAGCACACCTTATTGATGTCGTTTTTTAAGAAATATTACATACACAGTGGAAGGCACCGTTCTTCTTCCTCTCTCTTTCCTCCCCAAAAGTAACTACTGTCTTGAAGTTAATATATGTATTCCATACACATTTTCTTTTGCTAAAAGACAGTTGTCCCCAATTTGCTGAGATTTTTTATGTGTCTATCAAAGATATGTTTCTGAGCAGATGCTGTTAAAAACACTGTCCTTTCAAAGTAAAGATGACAAGTCAACCATTAGTTGAGAAAGTACCTGCTTTTTAGACATCATTTTTAAAAGAGAGGTTTGAAAATATCTTCATCATGTTACCATTGGTCCTCCCTATTTGGAAGAGTTACATTCTATCAATTTTTAGCAAACACTGCATGAGCCAGACTGAACCAGTGCTCCTAGGGGAAGGACAAGGTTAGGTTTCTGCAGCCTTTGGTTGTGACATGTTTGGGAACCTATCAATGCATAGCCTTGTTTTATGTTTGTCTCTTTTGAAAAGATCTTATTTAGTACAGACTGTAGACACATTATTTGAACTCCCAGCCAATATCACTATCCATAACCCATGCCTGAAGGAAGCTCATCTAACACAAGTGTTTTCTACATATGGCCCACCACAGGCTTCTTGTGCTTAGGAACGCTACACAACACTTCAGCATTATGTTTGTGGATCATTACAAAGAGGAAAAACAGCAGCAAGAGGCAAAAAAGGTGAAAAACGTACCATTTAATAGACCAGGAAAAGGACACTTGTTGACCTGAGAGCTGAAACAAGAGTGTCACCTTGTTCTACCTCAGCTGTGAATGTGCGCCTCAGGCAACTCCAACTTTCTGCCACTCTGCACCCGTCCAGGAATTACCAGGGAAAACACAGTGTGTGTTGGGTTTGGATTCACCTGTAAATTTTAGTGACTAGGTGAATTCACGAATATCAAATTACTGAATAAGGAAGATTGACTCTGTTCTGTTGCCAAAAACAATGAGTGTATGAAACTCATACTTCAGAACTTAAACATGGAAAGCTTTCTAATCTGCTTTAAAATCTACATGAAGAGTTTCATTGTTTTGAGCCATTTGTTAAAAATGTCAAAAAACATCTTCTGATTGGTTTAAAAGAACAACTGATTGACCTCAGGAATGGCTGTGTGTACTCACCATCTCTGATTTCTCTCATTCTCTCTTGAACCCATTCCAATGAACCCCCACCACTCCACTACAACTCTTTATTCCAAAGTCACAAGTGACCACCACATTGCTAAATCCTACAGTCATTTGTCAGTCTGTGATTTACTTGATCTACCAGCACTTGACATAACTATTCACTACGTATGTTAATAAAGTCTGGTAATAGCCAGTAAATTATTTTGGGACAATCAGATATTCATTTGACAAAATATTAATAAATATATATATTCTATTTGTTCTCATACCACTCCTTAAAAATCAACTCCAAATCTGAATATAATAAACAATGAAAGTGTAATGAATATTAAAAGTATTAGATTGTTTTAAAAAGATTATAGAACATCTTTATATCTTGGATAATAGACAGTCTTACTAAATGAGACTCAGAAAGCAGAACTCTAATTGATAGGATTCATAAAACTAACTACAGCAAAATACAACTTTGTAAGACCAAAGGCACCGTAAATTAAGTAAAAAAACAGAAGAAAACACTCCAACATGTAATCAAGGGTTTCTCTGCAGACTATATGAAGAACTCCTGTAAACTGATGAGAGACAAACCATCCAGTGGAAGTGTGGCAAAGGATACGAACAGCCAAACAATTCTCAGTGGAGGAAATATGAAATGCCAGTAATCAAGAAGTGTTCAACCTTCCCAGAGATGACAGAAATACGAAATAAATCAACAAAGAGACATGCCTTCGATATCAGATTGACAAACATTTACAAAGTTTGTTTCAGGTGTTGGTTACAGGGAAAAATGAATCCACTCATACAGTACTGAAGCACAACTTTTGGAGAACAAATTGAAAATACCTGTTGAATTTTTCAAATGAGCATTTTCTATGACTCAGCAGTTCTGTTTATTAGTATCTGCCCAGGAGATACCTTCACACAGATGCAAAAAGAAACATGTATAAGAATACTCTTCATAATATTGTAATAGCAAAAAATGGGGACAACCCAAACGTGCACCAAAAGAAGAATGGTTCCACAAGACGTAGTTTATTCATAGTAACGTGTCAGAGTGACAAAGAATGGAGTAGATCCAAGCAAATTGTTACAGAAGTATCTCCCATATAGTTTTGGGTGAAAAGAGGAGGCTGCAGAATGAGGTGCATCTTATACCATTTTCTTTAAACACACAAAGCAAAAAGAAAAGAATATTTTTTCTACAGCAACAGATATATGTGGGGCTGTGGTTAAAGGAGCCTTTAGCTTGATCCATATATAACTTTTAATTAATTAATGTTTTACAAAGGTACTGTTTCATATATTATTTGTATAATGAGAAATTAAAATACATAAGACTAATTAAGTTCATTCTTTCCTACTAGAGAATTTCAGCTACCCCAAAGTAACTAAGAAATCAGAACGTCCACAGGAAAATGTCAGCATAGGTGGGGGACAACTGAGCTTGGCTAACATGAGCAGACATTTTTCACACATTAGGGGAGCTGATATTTTGCTGTAAGTCCATCTTTGCCATGTAAACCTTGGGACAAATGTGCAAGTATTTACCAAGATACAGCCAAGATACAAAACCAAGCAGGTCTTGAAAATAAAACGGAAAAGCCCAGTTGTCACCCTAATCTATCTCTTCATTGGCCAAAACCAGCTTTGAGGCTGTTTTAGCCTGTTTCTCCACGAACAAGAGCAACAAAATTGACGGGCCAGCATCACCACCTCGTGGCTCTGCTTCCCGTTGCAGGGTTCATCACCATACCCTTTGGCCCCCAAATCTCAAACAAAGAGTTCTGTCTTTTGGATATCCCTTCAAAGTTAAATGTTTTAGAAATACAAGAGACTCAAGTAGGGTTATGGATTTTTTAATTCTGACAAGTCAAGATTTTTTAAGAGACTACTATCTATCATCATTGCCAGTTTGTAAAAGAACAGCTATTTAAAACCAAGAAATCAGAAAGGCCATAAACTCATATCAGAAGACAGTCCTGCTTATCAAAGAACAGTTGAAAGTGGTATACACATTTCATAAATACGTAAATATCCCATAACTATATTAATAATTGTGATCATTAGTTAGGCTGTTAAATAGGTCAACTTGACCAGGCCATGAGGTGCCCAGATCGCTGGCTAAACGTTATTTCTGAGGGTGTCTGTAAAAGTGTTTCTGGAAGGGATTAGCAGTTGAATTGGTGGGCTAAGTGAAGCAGATTGCCCTCCCTGTTGTGTGTGGGCCTCATCCAACCTACTGAGGTCCTGAATAGAACAAAAATGCCGAGGAAAGTTGAATTCTCTGTCTCTCTCTCTCTCTCTGTCTGAAGATTTGAGCTGGGACATCAGTCTTCTACCGCCCTTGAACTGGAACTTATACCATTGTTGTTCCTGATTCTCAGGCTTTTGGATTCAGACTGGAACTACACCTCCAGCCTTCCTGAGTCTCCAGCTTGCAGACGGAAGGTCATGGCACTCCTATGTCTCCTAGTGGTTCTGTTTCTCTGGAGAACGCTGATTCACACAATCACATTTACATACTTCTCCTTTATCAATCTGTGTCTCAACTTTATCAATAAAGGCAGAGCTGGAGACAAGGTCTTGTACATAGATACTTAATTTGGGAGGTACCAGGAGTGAGAGAGCAGGGAGAGGTCAAGAGTAATACTGTCCTTCCCATGGAGAGGCAGCTTTCCTTTGATCCTCATTGATCAGACTGGCCAGACGGCTCTGTCAGTTTCCAGGCACCCCCAGGAAACCACTGCTTGTCTGTCCTCACTCCTCCTTGTACATGGCCTGAACATTGGCTCAGAGAACTTATGCAATTCACCAGAGATGTACTCAAGTCGGCCTGACAGAAGAGGCATTGAAAAACAGGCTGACACATGTTCTGGTTCCTTTTACATCAGATTTTATTCTTCCTTTTACTCACTTATTCTTTCAATAAAAAATGTATCAATATCTACCATGTCTTAATAATGATAGCAACATTTATTGAGCGCTTACTATATGCCTGGTTCTGCTTTATAGGTATTATTTCATTTAATCCTCACAACAGTGTTATGAGGTAAGTGCTTTTAGTATCCCCCATTTTACAGATAAAGAACAAAACACAAAGAAGTTAAATAATGTGCCTGAGGCCACACAGTCAAGAAATGGTGGCGCTCAAATATGACTCGGGAGTTTGGGCTCATTCCTAACTGCCAGATGTCAACTGTGTTTCAGCTGCTCTGCTTCCAGGTTTCAGGCTCATGATGGGGCATAGAGAGAAAGAGAATGCACACTGGGAGACAGGTGGGTGCCATCCCAACCCAACACAGTAAGTCGGATGGAAGTGGGCACCCAGGTGCCATCGGAGCATGGAGGGGTACTCTCACCGCAGAAGTTGGGGCCACTGAGCTGACTCTTGAATGACAGAAAGTGCAGAAGGGGCGATGTAAGTTGGAGAGGAGTCCAGGCAGCAGAAATAACAGAAGAATACCACTGGGAACACCACAGAAGTGTAATGGTTTCAAATTTCAGTGCACACGCTCAGGTGGCAAACCATGCCATTGCCTTTTTTCTTTGTGACCTTAAAGTCTGTTAGGCTCCCCCATTCTCTAGGTGTCAGAAATAATCTCCTTCAATTCAGAAGCTGAGTCCACCCTGGCCCTGGGACCGTGTCCTCAGCTGGGGGCTTCTGTGGAGCCATGGTATGTATCTGCATTGAGGACAAAGGTGGAGAAACCATCGTTACTCATCATCAGTCCACATGTTTCTGCTGACACTGCCCACAAAGGGTCCTTGACACAGAATACCGACTTGCTTAGTAAGCCTGTCTTATCTCCTGCTTCCTTGACCTTCTGGCCTCCTTCAGTGATGGCTCTCTCTCTGCTCTCTTTCACTGACAAGCTTCTCCAAAGACTCTCATCACCATGTTTCCACTTCTTCCCCTCCCAGTCTTCATTCACTATTCAACACACAGTGATGTGTATTCTGTTCCTACAACACACCCAAAATGTTCTGCTAAGATCGCCACTAGGCTTCACGTTGCTAAATCCAATAGATGCTCTTTTCTTCATCTTAGCTGATTTCCCAGCTATATTCAACTTTCATGACCCGACACTTTCCTACTTTTCTTTCTACAACGTTGACCACCTCCAAAAGTCATCCCTGATTTTTCTCTCATCTCCTTGATTTTAGCTCTCCCCAAACATTTAATCTATCAACAAGTTCTATCAATTGTATTGTCAAAAATTACACATCAAGTCTATCAACTTCTCTGCAGTTCCGCTGCTAACACAGTGGCATATGCTACAATTCTCTCTCCCCTGGATGAGTGAAACAGCCTCTTCACTCATCTCTCTGCTTCCACACCTGCCTCCAACAATCCAGTCTCTGCACAGTAGACGTGGCATCCTCAGTTCTGTGCAACATCTCATCATGTCTGGCTCCAGGAAAATTCAGTTCTGTTTTTCTTATGAAAATCTTTGGTTTTGTAAGATATCCTTGATGTTTTCTGGCATATAGTTTTATTTATCTTCATTTTTACTCTCAAAAGACACATATAATCACACACAAACACAGAAACTCTCATTAAGGGCCTATTACTTGTAAATCACTAGCTTGATATAGTGAGACATGAAAAGTAACCTCATTCTTTTAAAAAGTAACTTGATAACAGGGACTCTGGCTTAAGGAGCTCATGAATTCGTTGGAGAAAAAATAAAACAATGAAAATGTAAGCAAAGAGAAAAAGGTGTAAACAACAGTCCACCATAAAATATCATCACAAGATGGAACAAGATTAGTTGCCAAATTAAATATGAACAAATTATTTGCTACAGAAATTCACAGGAAGGAAAATACTGGCAGCTGGGCTTGAAAGAAAAAACTTCAGGGAAGACAGAAAATAAATTTGAATTGGCCCCTGAAGAATGAGTAGGATTTATAAAAGCACAAAGAATTAAAAAGTCATAAAATCTCAAGTAAACTAGTTTTCCTAAAGAAGAAATTATGTTTTACTGAGTCATCAGAAAGAAGGCTCACAACAGAATGAGGTCAGCTCAGCAAGGACCATGAATGCCAGGGTGAGAAGTCTGACTGATTTTATAGGCAATGAGAGCCACTTAAGCATTCGATGTAGGGCTTCCCATGATCAATGTGGTACTTTAGGAAGATTATTCTGGCATGGTGTGCGACTGAAGGATGAGAGGAAGATGCCACTAATCCACTCAGCCTCCCTATAGGGAGCTCTCATGTTTTTTTTACATAAGCTTTGTGAACAGTTATCCTCCAACAACAGTTTCTGGATGAGCATCTCCAGGATGGTCATGGCTGCACGTATCTTGTTTAATTGGAAGAGACCACAGATAACTAAATCACAGGCTGACACATTTATGATGAGACTGAAGAAGACAAGTCTTTACTCAGCCTGTGTCCACTGGGAAAGCAGGAGGTGCCCTCCACTCTGCTCCCTCCTCCCCTACATCCAGACAAAACACCAGCATCTCCAGGCCACCTCCCTTTGTTCCAGTCAGGTTCATCTGATGCTGTTCCTTACCTTCTCCTTATATCTGACGTCACTGCTCATGCTATTAGGTCCTAAGACTTTGGGACTTCAGCTCCTTTGGCCTTGCCTTTCTTTGGCTATGACAGCAATGGTCATCTCTTTACAGCTGAGACAAAGACCAATTATTTGCATCCTTGGTCTCTCTTTTAGGGCTTCATCCTCTGGGGCAGATGCTACAGAAAGAAGAATGCTGAAATGCTTTTGCTATGTGATGACAATAAGTTATTTCTACTCTTCAAAGCCCTGTAGATCTATGGGCAGGTCTGTGCATTCCGTAGAACAATATCTTGAGAATGAAGCTCAAAATGCACTCACTCCCATTCTGTGCCAGGCATAAAATATACCCGCCAGCAGAAAACTAGCGGATTGCAACTCCAACACTTCAGTCTCAGACTTACCTTTAGCTTATTAAACACTTTAAGGGATATAACAGTTCATGATGTATCTTCCTGCTCAAATATTATCAATATCTCCTAATATTTCCAAATAAAATCCTTTGGGAGGAAAGAAACTAATACTTTGGGGGATGTCTTAGGTACCAGGCCCTCTTCTAAGCAGTTTTCATACATTATTTATTTCATCATCTAAACAACACTTTTAGGTGGGGACTATCCCCGTTTTACTGATGAGGAAACTAATGTTGAAGAAGGTTAAGTAACTTGGCCAAGGTAACACAGAATGTAAGGAGTGGATTCAACATAACCCCATCTTCACTGTACCACGCGGCCCACTCTGCCTTCACATGGCATTCAGGCTCCGAAGCGTGTGGCCCCAAACAGCCTCTCCAATCTAGTACACATTTTCCCATCTTTTATTTTGTTATATATAACTCACAGTTGTTTGTCCAATCTAATTTCATGATTTCAAAAACATAACATCATAGAAAACCAACCAGCAGCAGTTGCTAAGCTGAAATACACATACTTTAGAACCTAGCAATTCTACTCCTAGGTAAATACCAAGAGAAACATGCACATATGCTCATCAAAGACAGCTACAGTACTCAGAGCAGCACTACTCACATGAGTCAAAAACAAAAACATGGCCATAACCCAAATATCTATCTACAACAGAAGGGACAAATATTTCTACAAGGAAAATATAAATAGCAATGAGAATAAACTGTAGCCATACACACGTATGAATCTCACAAACATAATGCTGTGTGAAAGAAGCCGGGCACGAAAAACATATTCTCTATGATTCCATTTATATGAAGTTCAGAAACAGGCAAAACTTAGCTGTCTCACTGGAAGCTGGGACAGATGTCATGTGCCCCCAGGTGGAGGGGAGCAGATATGACTGAAGAGAGATGACGCCTCAGCACAAATCAAGGTGGTGGCACCAAAATATATTAGAGTCATCATAGTATTCACAGGCATGACCTCACGCTGGGAAAAAAAACAAAGCCAGTTTTACTAAAGAACATTCTTCTTTTTTTGTGAGGAAGATCAGCCCTGGGCTAACATCCGTGCCCATCTTCCTCTACTTTATATGGGATGCTGCCACAGTATGGCTCGACAAGCAGTGCACCGGTGAGTGCCAGGATCCAAATTGGCAAACCCCGTGCCGCCGCAGCGGAGCGCAGGCACTTAACTGCTTGCGCCCGGGGCTGGCCCGTAAAGAACGTTCTTGATGGAGCAGTAAATATTATTATTTTTTTAATTTTATTTATTTATTTATTTTTCCCCCAAAGCCCCAATAGATAGTTGTATGTCATAGTTGCACATCCTTCTAGTTGCTGTATGTGGGACACGGCCTCAGCATGGCTGGAGAAGCGGTGCCTCAGTACGCGCCCAGGATGAGAACCCGGGCCGCCAGCAGCGGAGCACGCACACTTAACCGCTATGCCACGGGGCCGGCCCATATGTTATTGACTTTATTAAATCTTGACCTTGACTATACCTCTTTTTAATATTTTGATATAATACGTAGTATGTGATGAAATGGGAAGTGTGCGGGAAGCACTTCTGTTACGCACTGAAGGACAATGGCTGTCTTGAGGAGAAGCACTTGTGTGACAATCTGAGCTGACCTAGCCACTCTTGATAGAACGTCATTTTTACTTAGAAGAACGACTGACAAACTGGGGTTATTCAGTTTTGGGTATTTGGCACACATTTTCTCAAAAATTACCTCCAAGAGCCTATCACTTCAAGGAAAACAACTGACGGTATTTGTTGACAATGACAAAATTCAAGCTCTCAGCCAAAATTATGGAAAACTTACACTTGATACAAAGAGCTTGACAGCTTTCCACTATGTAAGACTTTTCTGATAGGTCAGGGGTAGTGTTAAGCACTGTATGGTATTTTGTTTTGTTTTGTTTTCGTATAATGAAACGTGTCAACACTTGGAAGATCTGCAGAACTCAATGAGCAGAGGTCTAGAATAGTAAATCCTTAGAGACGGAACAGTGGTTGCTTGGGGCCGGGTCAAGTGATGGAGCAGGAATGGGGAGAGATGCTAATGTGCTCGGGGTTTCATTTTGCGGTGTTGAAAATGTTCTAAAATTAGACTGTAGTGATGGTTGTAAAACTGTAAATATACTAAAAACTACTGCACTGTGTACTTTAAGTGGGTGAATCATATGGTATGTGACATATATCTCAAAAAGTTATAAAATAAAAACTCTACCACCGTAATAATATTGTAACATCTGGAGTTTATTTAAAACAAAAACAGGTTGTCAACACAAAGGCCATGGTTTGCTGACCCCTGTCTTATTGTACAATGTACCATCATCTTTGAGTTTGTCATTCTAGAACATCTCTGGTGTCCAGTATTTCAAAGTCTATCTTTAATCTACTATTTTTTTATTCTCCCAACATGCCCTCCTTTTATCTATGCATCAAAAAAATGTTCTTTAAAGTGAGAATTGCCTCTATTAGTAAAACGAGCTCACTTCTAACCAACACTTCACAATCAACACACAAAACAACAACAATAAAAGATATCAGCTGAGGCTACAGTCATCTGAAGACTTGATTGAGGCTGAAGGATCTGCTTCTAAAATCACTCATGTGGCTGCTGGCACGAGGCCTCCGTTCTTCACCTCAAGGATTTCTCCATCTGTTGCCTGAGTTTCCTCATGACATGTCAGCTGACTTCCTCCTGAGCAAGAAATCCAAGAGAGAGCAAGGAAGACACCTCAGTGCCTTTTCTGACCCAGTTTCTGAAATGTACAACATCACTTTCACTTTCTTCTATTTGTTAGGAGTGAGTAGTCAAGTTTTGCCCACACTCAAGGAGAGGGGAATTAGCCTCCACCTTTGGAAGGGAAGAATATCAAAGAACTTGTGGACATATCTTAAAACCACCATAGCCACTTTGGCAGTATACAAACAGGCTCTCATCTCCTCTGTGGGAAGGCATAGAAACTGGGGACCAGGCCCAAGACTTAATGGTCAGAACAGCCAAACTCCAAAGATGGATAAATTCCCAACAAATATAGGTCTGCTGTACCAAGGTCAGGGCCCGGTTGGGAAAAAGATGGATGGAGTTATCTAGATTGATGTCCCTGAAGATCCTGAATTCCCAGATTCCCCTGAACCCTCTGAGCCTCCGGAGGTAGCCCACTCCTTTCCATTATTCACTAACCTCCTGTCTCCCACTTGCTTGGAGATGATACAGAGGCTGCTTCCCCACAAGACAATGTTCACCCACCCACCTCCAGCTCAGTGGGGTGTGGATATTCAGAATCTGCCTTCCTGGCCACCAGGACTTTAATCCCTACAACTGTGAATTAATCTCAAAATTAGGATTAAGTCACAACATAAGCCAGCTGCTGACACATTGAGGCTCACAAGGGAGCAAAGGGACTGTGCCCCAAGGAGCTACAAAACCTACCCAGCATGGACCAGTATAAGTCAGAAGAGTGTGTGTGAGACTGGAGTCTAGGGTGCTTGATCAAGAGGACTGGAACATAAGTTGAATAAGGGAGAGTTGATCCATTTGCAAGCTCTTTCCTAGGATCCAGGATTCAACACTTATTCATCAAGAAAATCAATAGGCAAGCTACAGATTGGGGAAAATATTCTCAACACATGTATCTGACAAAAGACTTGTGTCAAGAACATATAAAGAACTTCTACAACTCAATAATAAACAGACAATCCAACTTTTTTAAAAGGACAAAAAACTTGAGTAAACAGTGAACAAAGAAGAAATGGCCAGTGAACACATGAAAAAGTTCTCAACATCATAAGTCATCAGTAAAATGCAAATTAACCCCATGAGATACTTCCACACACCCATTAGGATGGTTAAAATGAAAAAGACAGACAACACCAAGTGTTGGTGAAGATGAGAAACAACTGGAACTCTCATATTTTGGTGTGTAAAATGGTACAATCACTTTAAAAAACTGTTAGGCAGTTTCTTACCTGAAACCCAGCAATTCCACTCCTAGGTATACATCCAAGAGCAACAGAAATTTACGTTCACAAAAAGCCTTGTACAAGAATGCTTGTAGGAGTTTCATTCACAATAGTGCCAAAATTGAAAACAGCTCAGGCGTCCATCAATAGAAGAGATAAACTGTGGTATGGTCATATAACAGAAAACTACTTTGCAATGAAATGGATTGAATTATTAATACACACAACAGTATAGATTAATCTCAGCAGTATTACGCTGAATGAGGAAAGCCCGACACAGACTAGTACACGCTGCCATTACTACATACTTCCATTCAGAAATTCTAACAGACAAAAGTAATCTATAGGGATAGAAATCAGAGTAATGGTTGCTTTTGGAGGGGGAACTGACTGGGAAGGGGTACAGGGAAACTCTCTGGGGCTGATGGACATGCTCTATATTTTGATAGGACTGTGAATTATAAGGGTATATGCATTTGCCAAAATTGATTGAATTGTACACTTAAGATCCATGCATTTCACTATATGCAAATGATACTCTGATTAGGATAAGGAATAAAACTCATCATTTTTCCTTCCAAACCTCTTCCTCTTACCATTTATCTTAGTTAACACATCACCACCTATTTAGTATTCTTCAAGCCCAATTCATCCTAGACTTCTCTCTCTCTCTTCCTGCCACTGTCTCTCCCTCTATCGCCAAACCCTTTGGAATCCTTCTCCTAGAGAACTCTCAAATCTGTCACCTCATTTCCATTACTAAAGACCTGGGCTTAGTTCACACCCCTGGACTAAGGAAATAGACTTATAGCTGGACTTACCCTTTCCTAATTGACTCCCTACAATGCCAATAAAGTGATCTTCCTAAAATTCCTAATTTATTATGTCATTCTCTCACTAAAAATTCTTCAATAGATTTACACTACCTGTGAAAGACTATCTAAACTCCTGGCAGAACAACACGGCAACGGCTACCTAGTCTAGTCTGTGAGCATGCGCAACGGATTTCATGTCCGAAGTAGTCTGGTCCCCAAGTAGAGACCTGGCAGTCTCATATTCTGTCTGATGAACTATGTATTTATGTGTCAGGTTCAAGCATATAGCCTGGATTTCATAATCATCTCAGTTCAGTGACAAATGCTCATCCTCCTCCTTTAATGCCTCAGTGAAAGGAGTTCAACTCCAGCCACCAAGACTCAAACCCTGGAGGCACCAGTTCTCCCCACCCCTCATCAGCCACACCAGATGTGACACAAAAGTCCTTCCCATTTAGCCTCAACAGCATCCATCGAGCTGACTGGCTGCCTTGTTCTAACGTCAGGACTGTAGCACCCCTCTTTAATTACGGCCGTTGCCTCTCAACCGGTTTTCTCCACTTTAAATGCAACTTAGAGGACTTACGCCTGACACATTAACATCCTGCATGGTTCAGATTTCAGTATCCCAGAGATTCCCACTGTCCCTGGGTAGCACTATAACTGTTGCTTTACTTGGAGTTTTGTATTACAAATTTCAAAAAGATTAGCTTAAAAATGAGGACTCCCAGTGATCAAATCAACTCTCCATTTTTATGACTCACTTTATCTCAAAGTTAACGTCAGAGGCTGGTCTAACATCCCAGCAAAGGCTTACTTTCATGTCATTGAAAATGTCTCAGCAAAAATTGAACTGCCTTTGTTGGGGCTGCTATTTATAAAATAAATGTCCAGAGCATGGCAGGTGAGAAGACATTACCTCTGAGATGCCTTCTAACACAGATGTTTTTCTAATATTCAAGGTGGCAGATTAAAGATGGCCATAAATTGACACTCCTCCCATTAGAGGTGGGGTCTATGTCACCTCCCTTTAAATTTGGGCAGGTTCTATAACTGCTTTGACCAACAGAATACTTCAAGCGTGATGCTGTGCCAGCTTCCAGGCCCAGCCCTTAAGAGACAAGCAGCTTCCATTTCTTGTGTCTTGAAACAGTTGCTCTTGGAGTCCTCAGCCGCCATGTAAAAATTCCAACTGCCCTAAGGCCGCCGTGCTGGAGACACACGTAGGGAGGTCCTGAGACCACACAATAGAGAGAGATGCCAAGCCTGCCCCAGCTGAGGTCTCAGACATCACGGAGCATAAATGAATCTTCCTCACTGTCTTCTGTCTGAATTCCTGTCCTACAAAATTGCAAGGAATATTTATTTATCCAATGAATATTTACTGGATATCTACTATGTGTCAGGTTCCACTCTGCATGCTAGAGTTACACTGACGAACAAAACTAACAGTTCCTGTCCTCTGGGAGCTGACAATGAATGATAAAATATAAAAAGAGAAAAGCCAATAAGCCACAGTTGGGCTCAAGAATTAAAAAATGGTCTCAGTGCACAAGGTACACATGTACGCAGTGGTGGCAGGAGGGCAGCCCCACGCCTACTGGGACCTAGGCATGAACCCCAACACTGGCAGCCATAACTCAATTCCTATGGGGTAAAGGAGTCTTGCTCTCTGCAAGACAATAGTCTCAAGCCAAACTTGAGGCTCGAGGCCCTTCTTCTTAAAAAGAAGCTGAAAAAGACAGCTGCCAACTGGGGCTAGGTGCCCTGACCTCACAGGAAACCGTGGGCTTGGGGAGGCGAAGAACACAGAATCTGAACTCAACTGGGTCTGAGATTCCCAAATATGATCACAGAACAGAGCATCAAAATATCATAAGATCTGGTTCTGGGCTGGAGGTGGAGGACAACACGTGATGGCAACTATCAAATCATAAAACCGCTAGACAGGAGGGAAAGAGACAACTCATCCATAAAACTGTGCATCTGTTCCTGACAACATATGAAACACACCCCACTGAAATTAAACACAGAGAGAACCTCTCAAGTCCACCTAAAAGGCTTTGCCTACACAGAAGAAAAGCTGTAGTACTATTTTGTAAGCAAAGTTTGTGTTTTGGTGTGTCATCTATGGAGAGCTTTTATTCTTGTTCCTATAGTGTTCGATATTGCTATGGTGGGGAAATAAAACTCAGCAGCCTGCCGAGCATCAAGAGAGTCTGACAGTCACAGCCACTTATGAGTCTACTTAGCTGGCTGGCAGCCACCGTGCAGCCCTGGAGAGGACTGTGGGCCAGCTCGCAGTGAAGACGGGTCTCCTCTTTAAGGGAGCCACTGTAACTCTAAGGAATGGACAAAAGCTACTATAAAACTGCAAGTATTCTCACACACAGATTTGACTACCTTAAGACAAAAATGAGATAGATGAGTGTTTTCAATAGTAAGTAAGTTTTTCATAACGTGATCGCAAGTAAAATAATTTGCTAACATATGTCTTTTAAATTCAGGTATGAATGGAACACATCAGGTGACCCTGGGTGACTTTTGCCTCATCTATTAGTGAGGCAAATTAGTATCCAGGATCCAGCCATTTTATTCTTTATGAAAAAAAAAAAGCAATTGAAGTAAATAAATGTCTAACCACAGTTTGACAAGAACCTAGCCTGGAGGCAATATTGAACAGGCAAGAAGCGCAGAGTTCTGAAGCTGGAATGGTGAGTTTCCGACCTTGACTCTGCCCGTAATAGGTGTGAAATCTTTGGGAGGTGACTTTGCTTCTCTGTGCCTGTTCCCTCATGTGCTCACACACTATATTGGCATTCATATATTACATTTTACAGGGGTCTTCAGAAATGAAACTGAGTAGTAGAGCAATACTTTGATAAGAATGTATTTTATTTTGTTTTGCTTCAAGAAAAAATACAAGAACATACCTTTACTGTGGCAATCTAATGAAGGTGCCCCTAAGAAGTCATTTCTAGATGGGACTGGGGACTTTGTTTTAACTTTAAAATAGGTAATCTTTCACAAGCTCGGGAAGCAACAACTGTATTTAAACGGAAAACTCTCCACCCGGGAAGAAGCAAACCACCCAGGGGCTGCATTGGTTTTGCAAGTGCCCGTGATGGCGGCGCAAGGATGCAGGAAGCACCTCCTGCGTCGTTGTCCCACTCCCGACTGGACTTGGGGGCTCGGTCCTAAGTGAGCGGACCCCGTCCCGCTCAGCACCAGCAACGCCCCGCTTTCCCTTCCTGCAAACAAGCAGGTGCAAATAACTTGGGGCCCCTGCGACCGCCTCGCTGCACTCACCTGCCGCTGCACAGCAGCTCGCAGCCCGGCTGCTTCGCCTCCCCCGGGCGGCCCCGACCAGGAGGCGGGGAGAGGGGCGTGGCTTAAGAAGGGGCATGGCTAGGGGCCTGGGCTCTTCCCCCGCCCACCTCACTGTGCCTGCGCCCAAGGGCGCGGGGCAGGGTAGGAGGTGGTGCCCCCGTGGTGGTCGGTGCTGATGTGGGTCTACCTGGTGTTTGCTGCCCCTCCTGTTCCGATCCTCTGAGCTTTCCAGCCATCACGGCGCCCAAGTCTGGTCACTCATGCCGCCCCTCCGCCCGCCTGCGTCGGGTGCCAGCAACCAGCCAGAGTCTCCCCCACGGGGTCAGCCTACCTCCACCTGCTCCTTCGGAGAACGCCCTGACGCCTCCTCGCCTGTGTCCTTGGCTCCTGGCTGGTTAGGTGTATCCTGTGGTTTAATCACCTCTGCAGCTGAGACAGTGAAACCAAGAAGTGAAATAACTTGCTTCAAGTCACAGACCCAAAATGCGCTCCAGCTTGAAGTTGATTGCAGGCTGCCTGCCGCCGCCCTTCCACCTCGCGTGGCGCGCCCAAGTTGAGTGCCTAGCCAAGTGCCGTGGGCTTGACCTGAGTTTTCGCTGTTCCTTAAGCCCTGCGAGGGCGGTATTACCTCTACAGAGGAGTCTAAGTGACTTGTCAGTCCAGCTTTGTCTCATGGCAAAACCTGGGCCATTTAAAACACCCTTTGTGGCCTCTGTGTTCCTCCATACTTTTTGTCTTAAGTGGCTTTATTGAGGTGAATTACAAAAAGCCTGTACATATTTAAAGTGTACAATTTCATTTTATGTATGTATGTATATGCCCCTGAAACCGTCACCACAATCAAGAGTGAACGTAGCCACCACCCCCAAAAGTTTCCTTCTGCCTATTTGCAATTCCTCCTCCCAGTCACAGACTGCCATGACCACTCCTCAGATAACCATAGATCTTCTTTCCGTCACTATAGATTAGTTTGCATTTTATAGAATTGTATTATGAATGTTTACTGTGTGCTTTTTTAGGAGGAGGAGAGTCGGGCTTAATTATTTTGAGATTCAGCAGTGTTGCTGAGTGAATCAATAGTTCATTTCCTTTTTATCACTGAGTAGTAGTCCATTACATGGATATACCACAGTTTGTTTATCCATTCACTCATTGTTGGACTTTTAGGTTGTTTCCAGTTTCTGGTTTTTTTTTTTTTTTTACAAACAAAGCTGTCAACATGGTTCTTCATTTGCTTACTATTCAGTTTTGAAAGTTCTTTACATTATCGGGATATGTCTTTCCAGTTATGTGACTCAATATTTTCTTCCAGTCTGTGGCTTAAAAGTTGTTTCAGAAGCAGACTTTTTAAATACTTCAAAAGCAAACCTTTTAAATTTTGATAAAGTTTAATTTATTAATTTTTATTTATAGAATGTGCTGTTGGTTCCATATCTAAGAAAATTTTTCCTAACCCAAGGCCCCAAAGATTCTGTCCACTTTTTCTCAAGAAGTTTTATAGTTCTAAATTTTAAATTTATGTCTGCAATCTATGCTGTATTAATTTTCATATATAGTGTGAGATATGGGTAGTAGTTAATTTCTTTGCATGTAGATACACAGTTGTTTCAACCATTTGTTGAAAAGACTAGTTTTTCTCTACCAAATTGCCTTTGCCACGTTTTTGAAAATCAATTGATCATATAAATGTGAGTTTATTTATGGAATCTCTATTCTGTTCATTGATTTATTTATCTGTATTAGCATTGATATCACATGGTCTTGATTACTATAGCTTTATAATAAGTCTTGAAATCAGGTCATTTAAATCTTTCAATTTTGTTCTTTTTTCTCAAAGTTGGCTTGGCTATCCTATACCCTTTGCATTTCAAAATGAATTTTAGAATCAGTTTGCCAGTTTTAACAAAAAAAATTGCACAGATTTTGATTGAGATTGCAATGAATCTATAGATAAACCTAGGGAAAATTGACACCTTAAAAATATTGAGTCTTCTGATCTGTGAAAATGGTATGTATCTGCATTTACTTATGTATTATGTAATTTCTCTCAGAAGTGTTTTGTAGTTTTCAGTTTCAGTGTACAGGCCTTGCACATCTTTTGTCAGATTTAACTCTAATTATTTCATACTTTTTATGCTATTGAAAATAGTATTACTTATAAATTTTTAATGGTTTATTGCTAATATATAGAAATACAATTGATTTTTGTATATTGATCTTACATCCTGAAAACTTGCTAAACTCGCTCATTAGTTTGAGTAGCTTTTTATACAATCTATAGGATTTTGTTCGTAGACAATCATGTCATCAGTGAATAAAGACCATTTTCTTCTTCCTTTTCGATCTGGACAGTTTATTTCTTTTTCTTACCTTAATTGTACTAGCTAGAACCTCCAGTACAATTCAGTGGGGGAATGGATGGTCTTTCCAATAAATGAGGCTGGGTCAATTGGATAGTCATACGAAAAAGCATGAACCTTGACCCCCGTCTCACACAATACATAACAATTAATTTCAGAACCTTCATGGACCTGAATGTGGAAAATGAGACAATAATACTATTAAAGAAAACATAAGACAATGATAATTGTAAGGGCAGGCAAAGATTTCTTAAATGAGACACAAATAACAGTGGCTATAAAAGGTTAACAAATTAATTCAATTTAATTTATAAATTAAATAGGATTAACTTATACATTAATTAAATTAGTAGAACTTGTATTCATCAAGACACCGTTAAGAAAGTAAAAGGTAAATGACAGGCCAGGAGAAGATATTTGCGAAATGTGTCTGACAAAGGACTCCTATAAATTGATAAGAAAACATCTGCGTCAATTTTTTAGAGGAGAGGAGGGGCAGAAGGCTTTCAGTGACCTTTACAAAAGAGGATAGCCAAAGGGCAAGGCATGATGAGAAGTCATTCAGTATCATTAGTCATCAAGGACATGCAAAGTTAAACCACAATTGAGATAGCACTACAAACCAAGACTCTCAACCCCCACTGTATTTGCTACAGCTATACTTACATGTTCATCTTACGACCTAGCAGTGCCATTTCTGGGTATATAGCCAACGTAAATGAGTGCTTATGTCCACCAAAAGACATGAATGAGAATGTTCATAGCAGTTTTATTCATAATGATCAAAAACTGGAAACAACTCCAATGTCCATCAGCATTAGAATGGGTAACTATATTATGTTATATTCATATAATAGAATACTATTGTATGGAATGGAATACTACAACAAGGAAAAAGAACAACTACTGCTACATGCACACACTTGGATGAATATCACAAATACAATGTTGATCAAAATAAGCCAACCACAAAAGGTTACATCTGTATGATTCTATTTGTATAAAGTTCATAAACAGGCAAAACCAACCCATGGTTACTTTTGATGGGGGGAATGATAATGACTGGGAGAGAGCACAAGCAAACCTATTGGGGTACCAGAAATGATCTATACCTTGATCTGTGTGGTGGCTAAGCAGATGTATACACATGTAAAAATTCACTGCTCTGCACCTAAGATTTATATGTTTTATGTATAGATGTTATGTCAACATAAAAGAAAACTGAAGTGTTTTTTTCTGAACATAATTATTCAGCTCTGCTGATACGTACACATATTTCTGAGCCAAAGCTGCACTTTTGATCACTATAACTTTCTAGTAGGTTTGATATCTACAAAATAAGTTCAAGTCTTTTCTTCCAAAATTTTCTTGCACCTGTATGCTTCCAAGGTAAACTTTAGGATCAGTTTTTCAAATTCCTTAGAAAAATTCTACTGGGATTTTTATTGGGATTATGCGATATTTGTAGTTTATTTGAAGAGCACTTACATCTCTCCAGTATTGACTCTTTCCATCCAATCAACATGGTTCGTTTATTCAGGAATTTTCAATCAAGTTTTAAATTATTCTTTATGTAGGGCTAGAACCTGTTTTGGTATATGATATATATT
The DNA here is from genome assembly GCF_020826845.1 of Diceros bicornis minor. Lineage (NCBI taxonomy): Eukaryota > Metazoa > Chordata > Mammalia > Perissodactyla > Rhinocerotidae > Diceros > Diceros bicornis. Next base: position 200,189 of record NW_026691109.1, on the reverse strand, counting down.
AAGTCATTATGGTTTCTGTTCCTATTATAGGAGAAATATTTGTCCCATTACTTCTCTAATCATTGCTGGTATATAAAAAGGCTCTTCTTCTCCCTATCTGGCCACCTTGCTGAACTCCTTCATTCATTTTAGGAGTTTTCCATTCGATTCTTTTAATTTCTAGGTTGTGAGTAATGTATTAAAATCTTTTCTCTTTTATATGAGAATCTGACTTCTGATTAGTTTCCTAACTATGTTTTCCTGAAAACAGAATGATGGTATGTGTAGACTATGTGACTAGGCAACTTTGCTTATAATAAAAATGACTCCTGGTTTGTAACTTTTGTCTGGACTGGGAGTCACCATGGCCTTAGGTTCCTTTTCTAACCTGCAAGTCCCTTGTGGGGACCCTGGAAACCATGCCTATGGACTTGTCACCAAAGATATTTTCGCGGGGGTCGGGGGCATGAGGTTTTTAAATCAGAGTGACTGCCTGGTGTAGCTCTTGTCTTCCTGCACCTAAGCCGTCTGCTGAATGGGCTGCAGTAAAGATTCCCACTGCTAGGAATATCTACACTGCCTTGCTAGCATGTGTGGTTCCTGCCCTATGGCCTTGAATAGGCCAGGATGGTATGTGGCCCACAGTGGTCTTGTGAATCTGAATTAGTTGAATCTAAGAAGACCCATGCCCATGGGCATTTCAGAGTGGTGGAGCAGTGGGCTATACTTTCGGACCCTCGATGCAGTTTGACCAATGGACTGTGAGATAGAGGGGTGGGAAGGAAAGATGACAAGGCATTAAATGTCTGAGAGGGAGAGTCCATCTGCCTGTTCTCTGAAGTTGAAAACTCTGCGGCATATGACAAGAGATTAGGGCAGAAGCGAGCGGGCTGGAGTAAAACCAGATTCATACCAAGAGGAAACACTGCTCACTGTTTATGAAGGGGACCTGGGCCGAAACCCACTTCAGCTGAGCTACCGGGATAGGTTAATGTCTCGCTGGGAGGGTTGGAGGGGGGCTGCGAAGACAAAAGAATGAACCTAAAGATCCCATGCTTGTGATGGGCCGCCACCTGATAAAGCAGGCGGAACTGCCAAGTTGACTGCAATTCCACTCAAACTTGAATCTACATGGAGTGAGGTTTGAGAGCACCCAAGCAGACAAAGGGCTGTGCGGGGGCCAGCAGGTCCAGGCAGAGCTACAATGACAGCAGTTTAATATGGTTTGGGGTCACCAATACAAGGTTAAAGAAAGCTCTCCATGTGTGGCAAAGGGTAAACCCAGGCCACCTAAACAGCATCCTGGAGTCTGACAACAGCTTTGGACCAAGAATGCTTGAGTCAATTTAAGGCTGCACTGGAGCCTGAGCAGTGTCCTCTGCTGCCATCGAGTGAAAATTTATGGGAATGTAAACATTTTCAAAAGCGACGCAGATTTTTAAAGCAATCATTGGTTATTGTAAAAGCCTAAGCTGTACTATTAGACTGGATAAAACTCTTGATTTGCATTTAATGTATAGGGAAAAACTACACTTTTTCTAAAAAGGTTAAATAAATTTCATTGTAGTATATTTGATTTGCTGAAAACTATGGTGTAATATCATTTGATATAAAATGCCTAGAATTCCCAGAATAAAGGGGGTATTTTAGGCATTATAAAGACAGATGGCCAAAGACTATTCCAGTTGCACAGGACATGGAGGGGACATCCTTACCCCACTGGTTAATACAAATCCTCGTGATCACAAAATGTGCTAACTTGTCCTTTTCTATGTTGAAAATGTCAGCCAAAGTCGTGGAGGTGGACTATGGGCAAAGGGTTAACAAACACTTCCGCATGAGAATCTAACCTTAGGTTATCTCCCTGAAAGTATGTGTCAACTATTTACCTAGGCAACATTGCTTACAGTAAAAATGATCATTAGTAAATTGCATCTGGACTGGCGAACCTCTAACTACCCGATGGGGAAACGATTGTTTTGAGCTTCCTGCGTGTGAAACTCTTGTAACTGGGCACGACCCGTGCAGAGACCCTGGAAGCTACGCCTGTGGAACTGTGAGATCGTCTCTGTGAGGCATGGGGCTTTACATCAAAGCAGGTCTCGTAAAGGCCCCAGTGTGGATCTCGACTCCTTGCACCTACTGAATGAAGTGCAGCAAGGACCTCGCTGCAAAGAACACCTGAGGCTGCTCTTTGATTGCTGTGGCTCCTGCCCTGTAACCTTCTAGCTGCGCCGAGGAGGCCTGGGTCGTCTTGTGAGTCAGCAAAGCCTAAGAAAACCGCTGCGGGCCTTGCAGTGGTCATTACATCCACTGCCAAAAATGACTTTTTTTTCTTTTTCCTTTCCATAACTATACTCATGTCCTTTTCATTTGTTATTTGTTAGAGTTTGTTGAATGATAGTGAGCACAATGTTGGGAGGAGGGGTGCAGTGGGTGAGGAGGGGAGACTGAATACCTTGTCTCTATATTTTATTTTTCCACTTTTTATTTGGAAATAATTTCGAACTTATAGAAAAGTTGCAAGAATACAAAGACCTCCTAGAAAGACTTCACAGAGATTCACTGTTAACATTTTTCCACATTTGCTTTGTTTTTATTTTCTCTCTCTACATGTATGCATTTTTATTATCATTATTTGAGAGGAAGTTGCAGCCATCATATCCCTTTATCCTTAATATTTTATTGTGTATTTCCTAAAATACAAGACATCTACTTACATTATCACAGCATAATTCTCAAATTGGGAATTAAAATGAATACAGTGCTATTACCTAATTAACAGACCTGTGAAAATTTTTCCAGTTATCCCAATATTGTTTTTTTTATAGCATATTTTTTCCCTGCTCCCAGATCCAGTCTTGTAGTCATCTCACTGTTTTTAGTTGTCATGTCCCTTTACTCTTCCTTAATCGAGAATAGTTCCTTAACACTTTTTTGTCTCTCATGACATGGGCATTTTGAAGAGCACAGGCCTATTGTTTTAGCAGAATTTCCTTCAGTTTGGATTTGTCTGATGTTTCCTCAAGGTCAGATTCAGGTTGGGGTCTCCACCCTTTAGGGAACTCCACTCTGGCCTTCCTCTAGCCACATCTCTCAAGACTGGAGCCAAGGAGACAAGCCCATTGGAGCCTACCCACTCCCACTTGGCCCAGAGAGTAAATATTTTAGGCTTTGCAGGCTATATGATCTCTGTCACAACTACTCAGCTCTGTTACTGTAGCAAGAAAGCTGCCGTAGATAATGTGTAAATGAATGAGCATGGCTATATTCAAATAAAATTTTATTTATAAAAACAGGTGGAGGGTGCATATTTGGCCCATGAGTCAATTTGCTTGACCCCTCTTCTAATCCACGCCCCAGCTACCAAGAAGTCCAGAATTCCACGCCCAAACAGCCTCAGCCCCGTTCCCAGAGTAGGCCTGTGAGGGTCTCTCTTCCCCGGGTCTGCCATCGTGAGGCGTGGCATCTTGCCACTAAGGAGTGCGTTTCTCTAGGCTTGCGTGGGCCCAGGAGATGGCAGTTTTGAAGAATGTGGACAGATTCGAACGCAGAGGTGGGGCCTTCACAGTGTCAGAAAGAGTTGAGAGTGAGAAGAGAAGGGGCAAAGAGCTAGCCGGGTCGGCTCCCCTCCTCTCACCATGTCTGGTGCAAGACTCCAAGGAGCCTAAGAATTACATTTGCATCTGGCCTTCCTGGTAAGTGTGAAGGGTTAGTTTATCCAGAGAAAAAGGAGTGACATATGTTATTCAACCATTTGTTGCTTGATTTATATGTGTATATATTGGAAAATTTAGCTATATGATACGTGATCTCTATTTGCACTTTGCCCCAATCCCATAGTGCAAGGGCAGCCTGTGTGACAGCATGAACACTTCTCAGAACAGCCTCAGTGGGGCTGACTGGTCCCCACAGGTGTTCACCTGTGAAGGGAACCTGCAAACTGTCTCCTGGCTCCACTCTGCCCCGGGAGAATCAGGGGCGATCTGTGGCAAGGCCTCCCAGCCTTCCTTGCCTGCAGCCATTTGGGTTGACAAAAGACCCCAGGTTCAGTGCTCAGCTTCTAAGCAACAGAACAAGGAAGATACTAACGGGCCAATTCCTCATTCTTCCCACTTTCTACTTCTAGACTGTCTTTTCTTTCTGGTTTATCTAACTGATTTCTTTGGACCTCTTGATATTTGAACAACCAATTGCCCTGACAGATTTCAGACCCCTGGAGGTTTCTGCATCTCCCTCTCTCATTCATGTAACACACCCCCACCACGACTGCCGCCACCCCTGCCATCGCCACGCTGCCGTAGCTGCCTCTGGTCAGCATAGGGCCTTAAAGGCACCTGTCCCTTACCCAGAACACTCCAGAGCCAGGAGATGTTGTAGGGGTGCCATCTTACCAACACTAGTGCACACTCATATCCAGACGCTTTGGAATTCCAACCAAGTAAATAATACCAATATGGTACCGGGATCTCGTAAGTAGTGAGGTGTATCTGGAAAGATAAGCAGTTCTTTAAAATGTTACCTCATGAAGTACCTCCAACTTTGAATATCTTTTAGAGGAAAGTAATGTATGTAAAGTATTAATCTAAACATCACTTCCAATAACATAATACTTTTGGTAAGGCATCCGATAACATCGAAATTTAAGAATTACTGCTATGCAATTTACAAAATCCCTATAATATGGTAGCATATAGTTTACTGTTATATAATTTACTATTATTTTGCTGAATTTTTTAACTTTTGTCCTAAAATTGTTTTCTATAAATATAAACTCTAAAAGTTGTTCCATTGTAATTTGTTTCTTTTTATAATGCTTTGAATCTCCAGAAAAAGACCTTTTTTATGACAGTCTTTTGCAATAATATATTGATTAGTTACTCTATCATTTTAAAAAAATTTTTATTGAGGTCATAATGGTTTATAACATTGTGAGATTCCAGTTGTACATTATTATTTGTCGGTCACCGTATAAATGTGCCCCTTCACCCCTTGTGTCCACCCCCCGAACTCCCTTCCCCCTGGTAACCACCAAACTGTTCTCTCTGTCCATGTATTAGTTGATATTCCACATCTGAGTGAAGTCATACAGTGTTTGTCTTTCTCTGTCTGGCTTATTTCACTTAACATAATACCCTCCAGGCCCATCCATGTTGTTGCAAATGGGACAATTTTGTCTTTTTTTATGGCTGAGTAGTATTCCATTGTATATATATACCACATCATCTTTATCCAGTCATCTGTCGACGGACACTTGGGTTGCTTCCACTTCTTAGCTATAGTGAATAATGCTGCGGTGAACATAGGGGTGCATAAGCCTCTTTGGATTGTTGATTTGTGCTTTGTTGTGTAGATACTCAGTAGTGGGATAGCCGGATCATAAGGTATTCCTATTTTTAATTTTTTGTGTGTGTGAGGAAGATCAGCCCTGAACTAACATCCATGCCTATCTTCCTCCACTTTATGTGGGATGCCGCCACAGCATGGCCTGACAAACAGTGTGTCAGTGCATGCCCGGGATCCAGACCTGGGCCGCCAGCGGCAGAGTGAGCGTACTTAACTGCTACACCACGGGGCCAGCCCTGTTTATAATTTTTTGAGGAATCTCCATACTGTTTTCCATAGAGGCTGTACCAGTTTGCATTCCCACCAGCAGTGGATTAGGGTTCCCATTTCTCCACAGCCCCTCCAACATTTGTTGCTTTTTGTCTTGGTGATTATAGCCATTCTAACGGGTATAAGATCATACCTTGGTGTGGTTTTAAGTTGCATTTCCATGATGATTAGTGATGTTGAGCATCCTTTCATGTGTCTGTTGGTCATCTGTATATCTTCTTTGATGAAGTGTCTGTTCATTTCCTGTGCCAATTTTTTTATTGGGTTGTTTGTTTTTTTTGTTATTCAGTTGTGTGAGTTCTTTATATATTATGGAGATTAATCCCTTGTCAGATTTATGGTTTGCAAGTATTTTTTCCCAGCTGGTGGTTTGCCTATTCATTTTGATCCTGGTTTCATTTGCCTTGTAGAAGCTCTTTAATCTGATGAAGTCCCACATTTTATTTTTTTTTTGTTTCTCTTGTCTGAGTAGTCATGAAATTCAAAAAGATCCCTTTATGGCTGACGACAAGTAGTGTACTACCTATATTTTCCTCCAGGAGTTTTATAGTTTCAGGTCTCACCTTCAGGTCTTTGATCCATTTTGAGTTAATTTTTGTGTATGGCAAAAGAATATAGTCTACTTTCATTCTTTTGCATGTGGCTGTCCAGTTTTCCCAGCACCATTTATTGAAGAGGATTTCCTTTCTCCACTGTATGTCCTTAGCTCCTTTGTCAAAGATTAGCTGCCTGTAGATATGAGGTTTTATTTCGGGACTTTCAATTCTGTTCCATTGATCTGTGTGTCTGTTTTTGTACCAGTACCATGCTGTTTTAATTTCTATCACTTTGTAGTATGTTTTGAAGTCAGGGATTGTGATGCCTCCAGCTTATTCTTCTTTTTCAGGATTGCTTTAGCTATACGGGGTCTTTTGTTGCCCCATATGAATGCTAGTATTCTTTGTTCTATTTCTGTGAAGAATGTCCTTGGGATTCTGATTGGGATTGCATTGAATCTGTAGATGACTTTAGGTAGTATGGACATTTTAACAATGTTTATTCTTCCAATCCAAGTGCATGGAATCTTTTCCCATTTCTTTATGTCATCGTTGATTTCACTCAGTAAAGTCTTATAGTGTTCCTTGTATAGGTCTTTCACTTCCTTGGTTAAATTTACTCATAGATATTTTATTCTTTTTGTTGCAATTGTAAATGGGATTGTCTTCTTGAGTTCTCTTTCTGTTAGTTCGTTGTTGGTATATAGAAATGCAACCGAGTTCTGTAAGTTGATTTTATACCCTGCCACTTGGCTGTAGTTGTTGATTATTTCTAATAGTTTTCCAATGGATTCTTTAGGGTTTTCTATATATAAGATCACGTCATCTGCAAACAGTGAGAGTTTCACTTCTTCATTGCCTATTTGGATTCCTTTTATTCCTTTTTCTTGTCTAATTGCTCTGGCCAGAACCTCCAGTATTGTGTTGAATAAGAGTGTTAAGAGTGGGCACCCTTGCCTTGTCCCTGTTTTCAGAGGGATGGGTTTCAGTTTTTCCCCATTGAGTATGATGTTGGCTGTGGGTTTGTCATATATGGGCTTTATTATGTTAAGGTACTTTCCTTCTATACCCATTTTATTGAGAGTTTTTATGATAAGTGCATGTTGGATCTTGTCAAAAGCTTTCTCTGCATCTATTGAGATGATCATATAGTTTTTATTCCTCGTTTTCTTAATGTGGTGTATCACATTGATTTGTGGATGTGGAACCATCCCTGTGTCCCTGGTATAAATCCCACTTGATCACGGTGTATGATCTTTCTAATGTATTGCTGGATTCGGTTTGCCAATGTTTTGTTGAGGATTTTTGCATCTGTGTTCATCAGCGATTTTGGCCTATAATTTTCCTTCTTTGTATTGTCCTTGCCTGGCTTTGGTATCAGGGTGATGTTGGCCTCGTAGAATGTGTTGGGATGTATTCCATCTTCCTCTATTTTTTGAAATAGTTTGAGAAGGATAAGTATCATGTCTTCCTTGAATGTTTGGTAAAATTCTCTAGAGAAGCCATCTGGTCCTAGACTTTTACTTTGTGGGAGGTTTTTGATTACTGTTTCAATCTCTTTACTTGTGATTTGTCTATTCAGGTTCTCTATTTCTTCTTGATTCAGTTTTGGAAGGTTGTATGAGTCTAGGAATTTATCCATTTCTTCTAGATTCTCCAATTTGTTGGCATATAGTTTTTCATAGTATTCTGTTATAATCTTTTTTATTTCTGTGGTATCTGTTGTAATTTCTCCTTTTTCTTTTCTAATTTTATTTATTTGAGCCCTCTCTCTTTATTTCTTGGTGAGTCTGGCTAAGGGTTTGTCAATTTTGTTTATCTTCTCAAAGAACCAGCTCTTTGTTTCATTGATCCTTTCTACTGATTTTTAAATTTCATTTTCATTTATTTATGTTCTGATATTTATTATTTCCCTCCTTCTGCTGACTTTAGGCTTTGTTTCTTCTTATTTTTCTAATTCTGTTAGGCATAGTTTGGGGTTGCTTATTTGGGCTTTTCCTTGTTTGTTAAGGTGAGCCTGTATTGCTTTGAGTTTCCCTCTCAGGACTGCTTTTGCTGCATCCCATATGAGTTGGTACGGTGTATTTTCATTTTCATTTGTCTCCAGCTATGCTTTGATTTCTCCTTTAATTTCATCAATGATCCATTGGTGGTTTAGTAGCATGTTGTTGAGTCTCCACAGCTTTGTCACTTTCCCAGGTTTTTCCTTGTAGTTGATTTCTAACTTCATGGCATTATGGTCTGAAAAGATGCTTATTATGATTTCAATCTTCTTAAATCTATATAAGCATGCCTTGTTTCCCAACATATAGTCTATTCTTGAAAATATTCCATGCGCGCTTGAGAAGAATGTGTAATCTGTTGTGTTTGGATGGAGTGCTCTGTATATGTCTATGAAGTCCATCTCATTTAGATTTTGTTTAGGTCCATTATTTCCTTATTTATTTTCTGTCTGGGTTATCTGTCCATTGATGAGAGTGGGGTGTTAAGATCACCTGCTACTATTGTGTTGTTGTTAATATCTCCTTTTAGGTTTGTCAATAGTTGCTTTATGTACCTTGGTGTTCCTGTATTGGGTGCATATATATTTAAAAGTGATACGTCTTCTTTGTGGAGTGTCCCTTTTATCGTTATATATTGCCCCTCTTTGTCTCTCATTACCTGTTTTATCATGAAGTCAACTCCGTCTGATATGATTATGGCAACACCTGCTTTCTTTTGTTTTCCATTAGCTTGGAGTATTGTCTTCCATCCTTTCACTCTGAGCCTGTGTTTGTCTTTAGAGTTGAGATGTGTTTCCTGGAAGCAGCATATTATTGGGTCTTGTTTTTTAATCCACCCCACCACTTTGTATCTTTTGATTGGAGAGTTCAGTCCATTTACATTTAGGGTACTTATTGATATATGGGGGCTTGTTGTTATTTTATCGCTCTTTTTCTGGTTCTTTTGCATTTCTTTTGTTTCTTGTCCCATGTGTTTCAGACTACCAATTTAGTTTGGTAGTTCTGTATGGGAGTTCCCTTAGTTTTCTCTTTCTTTTTCATGTGTGATTCTGTTCTGATTATTTGATCAGTGGTTACCATGAGGTTCGAATAAAAAATATCTTGTATGTGATAGTCTATTTTTTGATGGAATCTTATTCCCTTAGACTAAGTTGATTCAATCCCTTTCCTCTTCCCCTTCTAAGTTATTGCTGTCATATCTTATTCCTTCTTGTGTTGTGAGTTTGTGTTTAACATGATGAGGTTATATTTATGCTTGGTGCTCACCTTCCCTTGATTTTTTTTGTGTGTGTGTGAGGCAGATAGGCCCTGAGCTAGCATCTGCCAGTCTTCCTCTTTTTTTTTTTCTTTTTTTGTTGAGGAAGACTGGCCCTGGGCTAACATCCATGCCCATCTTCCACCATTTTACATGGGACGCCTGCCACAGGCCACATGGCCTGACAAGTGGTGCGTGGGTGTGCACCCAGGATCCGAACTGGCAAGCCCCGAGTCACTGCAGTGGAGCACGTGCATTTAACCACTTGCACCACTGGGCCAGCCCCTGATCTTTGGTTTTATATTGAAGTGTTTGCTAGTCTATTTTGATAGAGGACTGCAATTTTTCTGGTTTTGTTGACCTATTTTCCTCCTTGTTCAAAACTTTGAATCCCCTATCTCTTTTTTTCCTCAGGTATGCGGGCCTTCTTGAACACTTCTTGTAGTGGGGTTCTTGTGGCAATGAACTCCCTTAGCTTTTGTTTATCTGGGATAGTTATTATTTCTCCATCATATCTGAAGGATATTTTTCATGGATAGAGTATTCTTGGCTGAAAGTTTTTGTCCTTCAGAATTTTGAATATATCGTTCCACTCTCCCCTAGCCTGTAAAGTATCTGTCAAGAAATCAGCTGAGATCCTGATAGGAAATCCTTTGTATGTTATTTATTTATTTATTTTTTGGTCAGGCTGCCCTTAACATTTTTTTTTTTTTGTCATAGACTTTTGCCACCTTTACTACTATGTGCCTTGGAGAGGGTATTTTTGTGTTGATATATTTAGGAGATCTATTGATTTCATTCACTGGTATTTCCAGCTCCTTCCCCAGGTTTGGGAAGTTCTCAGATATTATTTCTTTGAACAAGTTCTCTGCTCCTTTTTCCCTCTCTTCTCCCTTGGAATGCTTATAATCTTTATGTTGGATTTCCTAGAGTTGAATATTTCTCGGAGAGTTTCTTCATTTCTTTTTAGTCTTAGTTCTCTTTCCTCCTCCATCTGGAGCATTTCTGCATTGCTGTCCTCAATATTGCTAATTCTTTCCTCTATATTGTCGGCTCTGAAGCTTAAGGTTTCCAGATGTGTCTTTATCTCCTCTATTGTATTTTTCATCTCTAAGATTTCTGGTTGGATTTTTTTTTATGGTTTCAATCTCCTTTGTGAAGAAACTCCTGATATCATTGAATTGTCTGTGTTTTCTTGTATTTCATTAAGCTTTTTTATGATGGCTATTTTGAATTCTCTGCCATTAAGATTATACATTTCTGGGGCCCGCCCCATGGCTTGGCGGTTAAGTGCATGTGCTCTGCTGCTGGCGGCCCTGGTTCGGATCCCAGGCGTGCACCGATGCACCGCTTCTCTGGTCATGCTGAGGCTGGGTCCCACATACAGCAACTAGAAGGATGTGCAGCTATAACATACAACTATCTACTGGGGTTTTGAGGGAAAAAATAAATAAATCAAATTATAAAAAAAGATGATACATTTCTGTGCTTTCTGGGTTGACTTCTGGGTGCTTGTCATTTTCCTTTTGGTCTGGAGATTTAATATATTTTTGCATGGTGCCTATAAGTGTTGGCTTACTTTTCGTCATAGTGAAAATATATGGTCGCAGTTTCCTCTTGCTGCTGCTGGTTGGGAGTCAAGGGCCGTGTATTCTGGCCTGCCTCAATCTGCAGGCACTCTTGTCACCCCTGGCTGATCTGAGGCATGGCTGAGTGGAGGCTGCTGGGGGGGTAAGTGTGGGAAAAGCTGGAGCTGGAGTGTGGGAACATCTGAGACTGGAGTGCAGCTAGGCTGAAGCAGCTGGGGCTTGGGTGCAGGTAGGTTGAAGCAGCTGCAGCTGAAGTGCCGCTCGGCCAAAGAAGCAGGGGCTGGAGTGCCACTGGGCTGAAGAAGCTGGAGCTGGAGTGCACTGAGCTGAAGAAGGAGGAGCTGGGGTGCCACTGGGCCAAAGAAGCTGGAACTGGAGTGCTGTGGGCCGAAGTTGCTGGTTCCAAGTCAGCTGGAGCCTGAGCACAGGCCAAGCCAAAGCCACTAGAGCCAGGGAATGGGGGGCGGTCCAGCCGAAGGAGCTGGTGCCGTGACATGGGGAAGCCAGGAAAGCTGGGGCCATGGCTTGGTCCAGCCAGAGCAGCTGGGGCTGCGGTCTGGTGGGGCCTGAGCTGCAACTGCCTCTGGTGCAGGGGCACAGGCTCGCCTTGCTGGAGGTTCGGCCCGGGCACCTGGGGACCGCTGCCTGTGGGGGTGGGGCATGGTTACACTGCCCCTACTGGTGGGGCCTGGGCTCCTGGGGGCTGATGATTCTGGGGATAGGGCTGAGCTTAAGCATCACTGTGCTGAAGTGCCAGTCGAGTGGGCCGGGTGGGGGAGGGACGCTTACTTTCTCCTCCCTTATCTCAGAGGTTTCTCACCTCGCTGTCACTCTCTGCTCTCCTGAGGGGCTAGCTGGTTGAAACTACCCTCGCAACAGTTCAGCTACCTCCGTAGGGGGATCCCCTCAGGCCATGAGGGGTCTTGGAGAGCTCCCGGTTTTCACGCGGTGAGCCGCCCCTCCCCCTCCTCTGAGAGCTGCGTGGTCTCAGTCTCTGGGACGCAGTCCTTGGGGAAGGAAAGGAGCTCCTCTGACCTCCTTCCAATTCCTCTAGGGATTCCAGCACCTCCGTCCTCGGGTGTATGGCTGCTTGAGTGCCTCAGATGTCGCCTGTGTTGTGTGAATAGCTTCTGTTGGAATATGCATGCCCTTTTTGTTGTGTCTTAGAGGGGGAGAGTTCAGTGGGGGAAGCTCACTCCACCATAATGCTGACATCACTCAGTTGTCTTTTCATTTTGATCCTCATTTCCTTTGCCTTGCAGAAGCCCTTTAGTCTGATGAAGTCCCACATGTTTATTTTTTCTTTTGTTTCCCTTGTCTGAGTAGACATGAAATTTGAAAAGATCTCTCCAAAACCGATCTCAAAGAGTGTTCTGCCTATATTTTCTTCTAGGAGTTTTATAGTTTCAGGTCTTACTTTTAAGTGTTTGATCCATTTTGAGTTAATTTTTGTGTATGGCAAAAGATAATGGTCTACTTTCATTCTTTTGCATGTGGCTGTCCAATTTTCCCAGCACCATTTGTTGCAGAGACATTCCTTTCTCCATTCTATGTTCTTAGCTCCTTTGTTGATGATTAGCTGTCCATATATGTGTGTTTTTTTTTCTGGACATTGAATTCTGTTCCATTGATCTGTACGTCTGTTTTTGTACCAGTATCATGCTGCTTTGATTATTATACCTTTGCTGTATATTTTGAAGTTAGGGATTGTGATGCTTCCTGCTTTGTTCTTTTTTCTCAGGATTGCTTTAGCTATTTGGGGTTTTTGTTGCCCCAATGAATTTTAGTATTTTTTGTTCTATTTCTGTGGAGAATGTCATTGGAATTCTGATTGGAATTATATTGAATCTGTAGATGGCTTTAGCTAGTATGGACATTTTAATCATGTTTATTCTTCCAATCCATGTGTATGGGATATCTTTCCATTTCTTTATGTCATCATCGATTTCTTTCAACAATGTCTTATAGTTTTCATTGTATAGGTCTTTCACCTCCTTGGTTAATTTTATTCCTAGATATTTTATTCTTTTTGTTGCGATTGTAAATGAGATTGTATTCCTGAGTTCTCCTTCTGTCAGTTCATTATTAGAGTATAGAAATGCAACTGATTTTTGTAAGCTGATTTTGTACCCTGCAACTTTGCTGTCATTGTTGATTATTTCTAATAGTTTTCTGATGGATTCTTTAGGGTTATCTATATATAAAATCATGTCATCTGCAAACAGCGAGAGTTTCACTTCTTCATTGCCTATTTGGATTCCTTTTATTCCTTTTTCTTGTCTAATTGCTCTGGCCAGATCCTCCAGTACTGTGTTGAATAAGAGTGGTGATAGTGGGCACCCTTGTCTTGTCCCTGTTCTCAGAAGGATGGCTTTCAGTTTTCCCCCATTGAGTATGATGTTGGCTGTGGATTTGTCATATATGGCCTTTATTATGTTGGGATACTTTCCTTCTATACCCATTTTGTTGAGACTTTTTATCAGAAAGCGATGTTGGAGCTTGTCAAAAGCCTTCTCTGCATTTATTGAGATGATCATATAGTTTTTATTCCTCATTTTGTTAACATGGTGTATCACGTTGATTGATTTGCGGATGTTGAACCATCCCTGTGCCCCTGGTATAAATCCCACTTGATCATGGTGTATGATCTTTTTAATGTATTGCTGGATTCTGTTTGCCAATGTTTTGTTGAGGATTTTTGCATCTGTGTTCCTCAATGATGTTGGCCTGTAATTTTCCTTCTTTGTATTGTCCTTGCCTGGCTTTGGTATCAGAGTGATGTCGGCCTCATAGAATGAGTTATGAAGTATTCGATCTTCCTCTATTTTTTGGAATAGTTTGAGAAGGATAGGTTTTAAATCTTCTTTGAATGTTTGGTAAAATTCTGCAGAGAAGCCATCTGGTCCTGGACTTTCATTCTTTGGGAGGTTTTTGATTACTGTTTCAATCTCTTCACATGTGATTGGTCTGTTCAGATTCTCTATTGTTTCTTGATTCAGTTTTGGAAGGTTGTATGAGTCTAAGAATTTATCTGTTTGTTCTAGATGTCCAAATTGTTGGCATATGGTTTTTCATAGTATTCTTATAATCCTTTGTATTTTTGTGGTGTCCATTGTAATTTCTCCTCTTTCATTTCTAATTTTATTTATTTGAGCTTTGTCTCCTTTTTCCTTAGTAAGTCTGGCTAAAGGTTTGTCAATTTTGTTTATCTTCTCAAAGAACCAGCTCTTTGTTTCATTGATCTTTTCTACTGTTTTTTAATGGTGACAAAGGGACCATACTAATGTAAGGTGCTAATCACAGGGAAAATTGGGTGTGAAGTACATGGGAACTCTGTATTATCATCACAATTTTCTGTAAATCTAAAACTATTCTAACATTAAAATTTTATTTAACAATTTTTTAAAAATAAAGGCAGGGCTCCCTGATATCAATAAGCCTCGTGAAAATACATTCATTAATAATCAGAGGAAGCACCCCCCACACGCTTGTACATACACACACACACACACACACACACACACACGCACACAATTCGGGCATAAGGAGGGAGCCCAGGATCTGACTCTGACATCACAATGAACAGAATCCAAAAAGCAATTACACTGTCAAGTACTATGCTAAAACAATTATTGAAATTGCTAGTTGAAAACAGTTAATGGAATAATTAAGACAGATTGAACTAAAAGCTGATTTAAAATTAACCTGACGCGTGCATGCTATCTAAATAATGACTCTCTCCTATGAGCTAGCCTCTCATTAAAATCAAATTCCACTGGGAGAAATTACACACTTGCACCGTGATTGGGAAGAACAGGCCACGTTCACTCAACCACTGATGGAACTGGAGGGTCATCAGACGAGGTAAATGGAAATGAGTGTCCTGTCCTTCCAGGTGTGCTGCTATCTGTCTCAGTAACAAGCCACTTCCCTCCCATTTTTCCCTTTGGAAATGATGGAAACTCATTAAAATTGCGTCATCTCAGGACCCCAAACCACTAGATGACTGAGTGGGCACATCTGAAGCTTCCAAAGGGAAAGATCGGAAGGGAGGGGCCATGGGCTGGGGTCTCGTGGATGCACTGAGGGCAGGGAAGGGAGCTGAGCAGCTCTGAAAATGAGGCCCCTCAAGCACTCGAGGAAACTCGATGGCTTCCACACCTCGTTTCTCTAAAGGTGAGAAAACCCACGCTTGTTGGAGACCAAACTCCAGGCGGGTGGCAGAGGCAGGAGCTCTTTTCAACGTAATGCTTTTCCCCGCCCAGCACCTTCTCCTTTCCACTGCCGTATCCAGATGGAAAGAACTCATGGTGAGGTTTGTGGGTCTACTGGCCTCGATCACACCTTGCTCCTGAGTTTAGCCCAGGGGTGTCTCAGTCTGAGTGAGCAGTTTTCGCTTGTCCCCATATCCCTAGCTGGTTGCCTGCCACTGGCCAACATAGGATCCTGTGGTGTGTGCGCCTATGTGTGGGGACGCACCTGAAAAGGCCCGCCCTGCTGGAGGAGGGTCATGGCCACCTCTCCCTCCAAGGGCCCTGGCTCCTGGCAAGAAGGTCTCAGCTGATGTCTGGAACACAGGGGTGCAGGCTTCTTGTTCCTTGTAAACCCCTGGAGTTACCTTGATAACATTTTTTTAAATGGATCCCCTGCTCAGCATTTTTGTGAGATAAAGAATTTCCCCCATTAAAATTATTCAAGTTTAGTAATAACATATTATTGGGACAAGCAGGAAAACACAGGATGCTCCAAAACGATCCATTATTTGGAGGATTTTAAAATTCTAATGAGAGAAACCACTCTCTCTCATTGTTCATCCTCTTGGCCATCAGCAGGATTAGTCTGGGAGAAGGACAAGGCAGGAATTGGCTACATTCCTTATTTATCCCTCTGATTTCTCCAGAGTTTTTCTTTTCTTCAAAGAGACATCTCTGGGCTCTGCAGGACTTGTCAGTGGTGAAGTCAGGCGACACTGAGACTGTGCAGAGCAGGAGGATGAGAACAAGGGAGGGAGAGGAGGAAGAGCTGGGACCATCACTTCCCATCACAGGCTGAGGCTGAGTTAATCTCCATCTAGGTCAGGATCCCAGGAATCGGATGTCATCAACCTTGTCACACCGTGGGGGTTGGGAACAGGGAACAGCCAAGGCGCCACGGCCACTTTCAGAGAAATAAACAAAGTGGGAGGGCATCACTGGGAGCCAGTTTGAAAATGGTCACTAATGTGAAATAATAAAACACACTATACAGAAAAGTGAAGACAATTCTTTTGGTTCTCAGACTCGCACACACCGTGTGTTCTTCAGGAGCAGACTGAAGCCGTTGACCTCTAGGGTGATTGTGAAAGGATTCTGGGCTCCATCACTGTTTCTGAATAAGTCAGAACAGTCCAGCACTCTCTCCTTGACAATGCGGAAGATGACCAGCATCCAGGTGCTGTGGGGTCGAGACTTCTATCACTCAAGGCATCCTGCCAGGCAGAGGGTGCTAGCCTGGTGGCCACTAGACCTTTATCAGATGTGGGATTTGCAAATATTTTCTGCCATTTTGGATTGTGGATTATCTTTTTTTCCTTCTTTTTTTTTTTTTTTTTTTTTTTTTTTTTTGTGAGGAGATCAGCCCTGAGCTAACATCCGCCAATCCTCCTCTTTTTTTGCTGAGGAAGACGGCCCTGGGCTAACATCTGTGCCTATCTTCCTCCACTTTATATGGGACGCCGCCACAGCATGGCTTACCAAGCAGTGCGTCGGTGCGCGCCCGGGATCCGAACCAGCGAACCCCGGGCCGCCGCAGCGGAGCGCGCGCACTTAACCGCTTGCGCCACCGGGCCGGCCCCCTTTTTTTCCTTCTTAATATTCTCCTTTTATGCACAAAAGTTTTTCATTTTGAAGAAGTCCAATTTGTCTAATTTTTCTTTTGTTGCTTGTGCTTTTGGTGTTATATCTAAGAAATCATTGCCAAATTCAAGTCACAAAGATTTACTCCTATGTTTTCTTCTATGAGTTTTATAATTTTGGCTCTTTTATGTAGGCCTTGGATCCATTTTGAACTCATTTTGTGGATGGTGTGAGGTAAGGGTCCAGCTTCACACTTTTGCATGTGGGTGTCCAGTTGTTCCAGCACCTGTACTAACTGTTTGTGGGTTTCTTCGGATTTTTCCTCATGTATGATTCTATCTGCATAAAGAGGCAATTCTACTGCATTTCCAATTGTTGTGATTTTTATTTTTATTTTATTTCATACTGTCTGTGCCTTTATATTTAAAGTGCAATTTTTGTAGATAGTATACATTTGGGTCTTATTTTTATATCCATCCCAAGAATCTCGGCCTTTAACTGAACTCTTCGGTCCACTAATGTGTAAAATGATGAGCAAACAAGATGGTGGGATAGGAGTTTCCAGCACAGGTTGTTCAGCAACAGCCTTGAACAAAAAGAACAAAGTTGGAGGCATCACACTTCCTGACTTCAAAATATACTACAAAGCTATGGGGGCCGGCCCGGTAGCATAGTGGTTAAGTTTGCCTGCTCCACTTCGGAGGCCCAGGGTACACAGGTTCAGATCCTGGGCGCAGACTTACACACTGCTCATCAAGCCATGCTGTGGTGGTGCCCCACATACCAAAAATAGAGGAATATGGGAACAGATGTTAGCTTAGGGCTAATCTTCCTCACCAATATATATATATATGTATATACTACAAAGCCATAGTAATCAAAACAGCATGGCACTGGCATTAAAACAGACACACAGACCAATGGAACAGAAGAGAGAGCCCAGAAATAACTCCATGCATTTATGGTAAATTGATCTTTGACAAAGTTGTCAAGAATACACAATGGGGAAAGGATAGTCTCTTCAGCAAATAGTGTTGGGAAAACTGGTTTTCCACACATGGAAGAACTGACCCCTTACCTCACTCCGTATGTAAAAATTAACTCAAAATGGATTAAAGACTTAAATTTAAGACCTGAGACCATAAAACTATTAGAAGAAAATATAAGAGAAAAACTTGTGATTGGTCTGGGCAATGCTTTTTTTGGACATGACCCCAAAAGCAGTGGCAAAAAAAGTAAAAGTAGACTGATGGGATGCATTCAAACTAAAAAGCTTCTGCACAGCAAAGGAAATCATCAACAGAGTGAAGAGACAACCTACAGAATGGGAGAAAATATTTGCAAACTGTAATCTGATGAGGGATTAATATCCAACATATATAAAGAACTCATACAACTCAATAGCAAGAAACAAGTAACTCAGCTGAAAAATGAGCAAAGGATATGAATAAACATTTCTCACAAAAAGATATACAAATGGCCAACAGATACATGAAAAGGTGCTCAACATCACTAGTCATCAGGGAAATGCAAATCAAAACCACAATCAGATATCACCTCACACCTGTTAGAATGGCCATGATCAAAAAAAAACAAAAAATAACATGTCTTGTTGAGGATGTGGAGAAAAGGGAACCCTTGTGCACCATTGGTGGAAATGTAAATTGGTGTGGCCACTGTGGAAACCAGTATGCAGGTTCCTCAAAAAATTAGCAATAGTATCAATAGAACACCTTGGTGTGATTGATAGAACCAATCATTGTACATAAAACAGATCTGCACATATATGATAAATAAAAGAACATAAGGGTAAAAATTAACAGTAGAGCTACCACGTGATCCAACAATCCCACTCCTGGGATATATCCAAAGGAAATGCAATCAGTATTTCAAAGAGATATCTGCACCCCCATGTTCACTACAGCATTAATCACAGTAGCCGAGATATGGAAACAACCCAAGTGTCCGTTGACAGATGAATGGATAAAGAAGATGTGGTACATATACACAACAGAATATTATTCAATCATGAGAAAGAAGGAAATCCTGCCATTTGTGACAACACGGACGAGCCCGGGGGACATTATGCTAAACGAAACAAGCTAGACAGAGAAAGACAAATATGGTATAATCTCACTTATACGTGGAATCTAAAAAAACAAAAAAACACATGGAACTCATAGAAGCAGAGTGTGGTTACCAGGGGCTGGGGTTGGCGGGGGAGATGGTGGTCAGTGGTACAAAGATGCAGTGACATAGGTTGAATAAGTCCAGAGATATAACATACAGCACGACGACCACAGTTAATACTACTGTGCTGAATACTTGAGATCCACTAAAAGAGTAGCTGGGTGCTCTCATCACACAAAAATAGTAACTGTGTGAGGAGATGAGGTGTCAATTAGCTTGACTGCAGTAATTATTTCACTAAGTATATGTACATCAAATCAGCATTGGATACTTTAAAATATATATATATTTTAAAAATATATAAAATTAAAAATAAACAGCTATTGACATAGTTTTGGGTCTGTGATTTTATTTCTTTTTTCTATTCGTTTCCTCCAGTTTTTTCCCCTTTATTTGTCTTTTTAAAACTTTCCTACTGGTTTTTTCAAAGGAAGTAATGGAGGCATGATTCACATGCCATAAAAGTCAAGTTTTTTTATTTTACAGTACTATTTGATATGAACACATACATTCATAAACCACCACAAAAATCAAGACAGAAAACAGCTCTGCTGCTCCCAAAATTCCCCATCTGACCCTTGTGGCAGCCCCTCCTCCCCACTAGCCAACACTGATCTGCTCCCTATCAGTAGTTCTACTTCTTCTTGAATCTCACAGGGGTGGGATCACACACTGTGTAACAACTTCTTGAGATTTACCTTCTTTACTTAGCAGATTGTATTTGATATTCATCCATTTCATCTCACATATAAAATGCTTATTCCTTTTCATTACTGAATAATATTCCATTGGATGGATGTGCCACTTATTTACTAGCTGAAGACCGTTTATATCCACACATTGTCTGTTTGGGTTGTTTCCAGTTTTTGGAAATTGTGAATAAGTCTGCTATAAACATCAACATACAGATTTTTGTATGAACGTAACTTTTTGATTCTCTTTGACATATATCCAAGAATATGATTACCGGATCAGAAAGATTACATGGTCAACATTTCTTTAACTTTACAAGCAACTCTCAAAATGTTTTCCAATATGGCTGAAACATTCTGCTTTCCCAGCAGGAGTGTACGAGCATTCTGGTTGCTCTGCATCCTTGCCAGTACTTGATATTGTTGCTAATTTTTTAAGCCATTCTGAAAGGTACACACATGTATCTCATTGTGATTTTCACTTGAATTTCTCTGATGACTGATTATGTTGAGCATTTTTTCCTGTACTTTCATTCCATTTGTGTATCATTTTTGCTGAAGTGCCTCTTCAAATCTTTTGCCAATTTTTTAGGAGGTTGTTTGTTTTGTTATTCAGATTTAAGAGTTCTTCATATATATCGAATAAAAAGCCTTCACAGATATGTGTTGCAGAAGTGGTTTCTCCCAGTTTTTGACTTGTTTTCCTTCTCTCAACAGTGTCTTTTGAAGAGAAGACGTTCTTAGTTTTGATAAAGTTTAACTAAACAAAATTTGTTATGGGTGTGCTTTTGGTTTCACACCTGAGAAATCTTTGCCTAATCCAAGGTCATGAATATTTTCTCCTAGAAGATTTATAGTTTTAGATTTTACACTTACTGCTATGATTCACTTTGAGTTAATTTTTGTATGTGGTGTGAGACATGGGTCCAAGGATTTTGGGGTTTTGTTTTGTTTTGAGTTATATATTATGGTGGATATTTTTGCATATGATTATTCAATTTTTCCAGTGCCACCTTTTGAAAATACCATTCTTTCTCCATTAAGTTATTTTTGCAACTTTGTCATATATCAATTGCTCATACACATGTGATTCTGTTTCTAGATTTTCTCTTTTGTTCCACTGATCTGTGTGTTTATTCGTTCACCAGCACACTATTGATTATCGTAATGTTATAATATGCCTGGAAAGCAGGTAGTTTAAGGCCTCCAACTTTGTTCTTCTTTTTCAAAATTGTTTTGGCTATTCTAATTACTTTGCCTACTCAAATAAATTGTAGAATCAACTTCATAGTTTCTACCAAAAATACGCTGGAATTGTAATTGGTATAGATCAACATAAGGAGAATTAATATTTAAAATACCGAGTCTTCCAATCCACAAACAAAGTATATTTCTGCTGGGTTCTGAATGCTTATGTCCTCCCAAAAGTCACACGTGGAAATCCTAAGCCCCAAGGTTGAGAGTGTTAGAAGGTGGGGGCCTCCGGGAGGTGTTTGTGTCATGTGGGTCGAGCCCTCATGAACAAGATTAGTGCCTTTATAAAGAAAGAGGCTCCAGAGAGAACCCTTGTCCCCTCCACCATGTGAGGACACAGCAAGAAGGCGCCGGCTATGAAACAGAAAGCGGGCTGTCACCAGAATGTGACCATGCTGGCGCCTTGATCTTGGACTCTCAGCCTCCAGAACTGTGGGAAATAAATGTTTGTTGTTTATAAGCTATCCAGTCTGTGGGTTTTGTTATAGCAGCCCGAATAGACTAAGATCATTTCCCTGCTTATTGAAGTTTTCTTTTACTTCCTCCATCAGTGTTTTGTAGTTTTCAGCATAGAGATTCTACAGGCATATTATAAGATTTATTCCTAAATATGTTATGATTTTTGTTGCTATTGTAAGTTGCACTTTAAAAATGTCAATTTCTGGGGGCCAGCCTGGTGGCACAGTTGTTAAGTTCGCATACTTCACTTCCACGGCCCTGTGTCCTCGGGTTCGGATCCTGGGCATGGATCCACACACTGCTCATCGAGCCATGCTGTGGCAGCATCCCATACAAAGTAGAGGAAGATTGGCACAGGTGTGAGCTCAGGGACCATCTTCCTCAAGCAAAAGAAAAAACATGTCAATTTCCAATCATTTATTGCCACTGTATAGAAATACAAATGATGTTCGTATGTTGACTTTGTATCCTATGACCTTGTTACACTCATTTATGAATTCCAGTAGCCTTTTTTTTGTTATATTCTCAAGGATTTTTTACGCAGACAGTCATGTCATCTGTGAAAAAAGACAGTTTTACTTCTTCCTTTCCAATCTGTATGCCTTTTATTTGATTTCCTTGCTATTTCACACCAACTAAGAATCCAGTGTGGTGTTGACTGGAGACAATGAGAGTGGATGTCTCTGCCTTGATCCTGACTTACAGGAGAAGCCTTTAGTCTTACTGTCTGTGATAACTGTAGGTTCTCATGGATGCCTTGTATCAAGTTAGAGAAGTTCCCTCTACTTCTACTTTCCTGGACGTTTATAAATGGATGTAGAATTTCTTCAAATGCATTTTCTGCATGTCACATGATTTTCTTCTTTGATCTGGTCAGGTGGTGGATTACATTGTTTTAATTTTGTCCTATTGGCTATTTTTTTTTCAGTCATTTATCCAGGGTTCACAATCTCCATCTCTAACTTTTCCTGTTCCACTTACAATGAACATTTTAGTACTTCAGGTAAAATATGGAAATATTGCAGCCATATTGGGCCACCCCGCCCATCCTTTATGCTGTAGTAACTGTATGTACTGCATCTACATATCTTATGAACCTCAGAAGAAAATATTATCATTTTTTAAAGACTTTATTTTTTTAGAGCAGTTTTTGTTTCACAACAAAATTGAGTGTTTGGTACATATATGCCCTGCTCCCATATGCACAGCCCCCCCACTATCAACATTGCCCATCGGATAGTGTATTTGTTACAGATGACCAACTTGCACTGACATGTCATCATCACCCAAAGTCCACAGTTTACACCAGGTTAACTCGCTGTTGTGCATTCTGTGGGTTTGGACAGATGTCTAATGACATGTATCCACCATTATTGTGTCATACAGAATAATTTCACTGCCCTAAAATCCCTCTATACTCACCTATTCATCCTTCTACCCTCCCCATAATATTACAGTTTTTACTTTAAGTTGTGTGTATTATACAAAAATTAGAAGGAGAAAGCAGAAAAAATGAGTAGCCTTTGACCTTTACCTAGATATTTACCATTTCTGAAGCTATTTATTCCATTCTGAGGATCTGAGATTCCTTTTCTGGTATAATTTCCCTTCTCCTAAACAATTTCCTTTAGCATCTTCTATTGTAGAGATTTGCTGGTAATAATTTCTTTTAGTTTTTCTAAATCTGAAAATGTTGTCTTTCAACAGTGATTTTCAAAGGATATCTTTGCTGGATATATGATTCTGGATTGACAGGTCTTTTTTTCTCTCTCTCAACACTTTAAATCTCTTTTCTCATTCTCTTCTGGTCGACATAGTTTCTGATGAGAAGTCAGCTATTAATCAAATCATTACTCCACTCTGTGTGAAGTGTCATTTTTCTCTGTTGCTTCCAACATTTGCTTTTCAGCCTTGGTATCCAGCTGCTAGATCTGATGTGTCTCTATGTGGGACTGTCTTCATTCTGCTTGGTGTTATTTGAGCATCATATTTGCAAATGTCTACCTTCCATCACTTGGATAATTCCAGCCACTATTTCTTCAAGTATTTTTGTCTGCACATTCTCTCTCTCCATTCCTTCTTTGAAGCCGACCACATGTATATTAAAGTTTGATCTTACCTAAGAGTGACTGAGGCTCTGTTATTTTTCCACCTTTTTTTCATTCTATTTACCATGTTAATTTCTATTGCTCTACTTAAATTCCATGTAAAGAATTTGTTATTTCTAATATTGTATTTTCCAATGCTAAAATTTTCTTTTTTAAATTTTTCTGCTGAGATTTCCTACTCTTTCATTTGCTGCAAGCATATTTGTTTACCTTCACGGAGGATAGTTATGACAATCACTTTAAAATCTTTGTTTACTACTTATGCTTTCAGCCAAGGTGAAATAACAGGGAACAAATTTACCCTTCTTCCCACAACAACTGAAAATCTTGGGGAACATATATGAAACAGTAGTTTTCACACAGTGGGTCTCAGGCAGCAGAGTTCAGTGATCCCTGAGAGACCTGGAACCGACAAGGTCGGCCCTGTGATGGCCCTGCTGCCTGGAGAGAGTATTCCAGGCTCCAGCACAGGGAAGGAGAACCCAGGTGGACCCCTGAGCTCTCTCTGAGTTGAAGAGATGGCACTGGGTGTCCTGGGAGGCTGAGGTGAATAGAGCACATACAGAAGACCACCAAAGAAGAGAGAACTGCAGCAAGAGAGAACATCACAGATTCTCAGTGGGCCCACTGCATTTTCCATTGAGTACTGACCAGTGCACCCATGTGAGGAAACTACCCAACACTACAGAATCAAACACCAAAAAATTAAAGGAAATAATTCTTGGAGCTCACACAGACAGGAATGGTTTGGGTTCAACCAGTCCACACATAGCTTAGGAAAGCCCAATAACTCACAGGAGATTGTGTCCAGTATTCAGAGTGGCCTCAGTGGTGGAACACAGTCAGCCTTGGACTAAAGTTTACTCAGATCCCACCTAACAAAGCTTAGAATCAGCCTGAATGTTTCAAATTGTTTCAAAGTAACACAACTCTGTCCCAGGAAACAGCTCAAGAATATTTTTAGGAGTACAAACTATCGAGGTTCCAACAAGGAAAAATACACAATGTCTACCAGCCAACCAAAAATTACCTGGTATGCAAAAAAGCAGGAAAACACATCATGTAATGAGGGGACAATTCAGTCAATTGATATTGACCACAAATAGCAGAGATGACGTAATTCATAGACAAAGATGAGATGTTATTACTGTCATCATATTCCATATGTTCAAGAAGTTAGAGAGAAGACTGACAATGTAGGGGGTCGGGAGTGGGTGAAATAGGTGAGGGGATAAGAGGTACAAACTTCCAGTCATAAAATGAATAAGTCATGGGGATAGAATTACATCATGGGGAACATAGTCAACAATATTGTCATAACTTTGTATGGTGACAGATGGAACTACATTTATCATGGTGATGACTGTATAATGTATATAAATGTCAAATCACTATGTTGTGCACCTGAAACTATCATAATATTGTATGTCAATACTTCAGTAAAAAAAAGAAAAGGCTGATGATGTTAAGTAGAAATATGGAAGATATGAAAAAGACCCAAAAACTTTCAGAGATGAAATGTCTGTAACTAAACATCTGTAATGAAAAACTTACTAGATGAGATTAAGAGCAAATTAGTCAAAAGATTAATGAACTTGAAGACATATAATAGAAACCATTCAAAATAAAATACAGAGAGAAAATAGACCAAAGAAAATGAGCAGAAAGTTAACTGCAGGACAACTTCAAATGACCTAAAATATGAGTAATCTGAAAGAGAAAGAGAAGAAAACAGAAAAAACCATTTGAGGAAATAATGACTGAAAATTTTCCATATTTTATTAAAAAAATACTATAAACCCACATATCCAAGACACTTAATGAACCCCAAGTCTCAGAAGTATGAAGACGGCACATCATAAATAAATTGCTTAAATAGGGTGATAACAAGATAATCATGAAATCAGACAGGAGATAAAAAGTCCTGCTGAGTGCAGAGGAACAAAGGTTAGGATGAAGGCAGATCTCTTACTGGAACTGAGGCCAGAGCAGAGTGGAGCAAGGTCTTCAGAGTATTGAGAGAAAAATCTGCTAATTTATGATTCTATGCTTGGCAACAAAGGGTACAAATAAGATAAAATATCAACTTTCTCAGACACACAAGAGCTGAGATAATTCACGGTCACCAGTGGATCAGCGCTGAGAGATGCTGAAGGAAAATGACACAATATGGAATCCTTATGTGAAGAAAGGGCTAGAGAGCACTTTCTGTGGGGTATGTAACACGTCGAATAAAACGTGTGACAACATGGACACGGAGGCTGCAGTGGGGGTGGGAGAGCACTGTTGTGATGTTGTTCAGGCGTCATGAACTGGTCTGATATTATTTGAAGATAAACTGTGATAAGTTCAAGATGTGTACTGTAAACCCTAATGCATGCACACACACGCACACACACAGCAAAGACTTATCCAGAATAAGCCAAAATAGATGATTAAATGGAATCCTAAAAAATACTTAAATTATCCAAAAAAAAAAGCAGTCTAAGAGGAAAAAGGAAACAAAAAACAGATTGGTCAAATAAGAAACAAATCGCAGGATATATTCAAATCTAACTATTATCAGCAGTAACATTAGATGACAGTGGTCTAAAAACCCCATTTAAAAGGCATAATTTGTCAGATTGAATAAGAAAGCAAACTCAACTATATGCTGCCTACCCCAAACCCACTTTAAATATAAAAACACAAATAAATTTAAAATAAAGAGATTGAAAAAACATGCCATGCTAACACTAGTTGAAAGAAAGCTGGAGAAGCTATACTAATACTAGATAAAGCAGATTTCAGGCACAGTGAATATGACCAGGAATAAAGGAGGTCGTTGTGAAATCCAAAAGGGTCCATTATCAAGAAGACATAATACAGACTGTTTATGCACCTAATAACCGAGCTTCATGGCACATGAAGAAAAATCCTTATCTGCCAGTTCCAACACCTGAGTCATCTTGGGATCTATCTCAGTTGATCCTCTTTTCTCTTAATAATGTGTCCCACTTTCTTGATTTTTGGAGGTTGGGTGATTTTGCACTGTGTCCTGGACATTATGAATGTGGTGTGGTGGAAATTCTGGATTCTGTTATTTTCCACCAATGACTGTGTCTCTTGGTTCAGCAGGTAGTGATCTCAGTTGGTCTTGAACCGCAAACTGGCTCCTAGCTGTAGCTCCAGCCTCAGTTCAGATCTTCTGTTGTTAACGGGTGGCTTGCGCATGTGTGGTTCAGTCCATCAGAAAGGTGGGGGCAGAGTCTGAAGTTTCCCCTGCACATTTCTTCCCCTCCTGCAATCCCCCTCCCTCTTCAGTGACCATGTCCGGGACTAGGTGCCTGGAGAAACTCAAAGGTGGGTTTGGAAGCAATTAACTGTTTTTCCAAGCTGTTTCTTTTCCTTTTGTAGGTTAAGGAGATGTAACCACCAGCCATCTTGAAACTGACCAAGCCACACCACAAGAGCTATGCCCATGAACTTTACTTTATTTTTAATGCAAAGATCTCTCCAGGAGGAGCTTAGGCCTCATTATGTGGAAGCATGTTCTCGAACTGAGCCTGTGGAGGTGAATACCCACCGCTCCCTTTTGAATATTATTCCCCAACTGAAATAAAATTTCCTGCTTCCCTTAGTTCTGGGACGCCATGACTTAGGAAATGATTCCTCATGGCCTCCTATTTGCTGCAAATACAGTTTACTTTGTGAGACAACTTCCACTGGTATAGTCTTATTTAACTCACCAGGAAGTGAGCCCACTTGGTTTGGTCACAAGCCCACTTGGTTCGGTAACAACCACAGCCCCCCAAGTTTCAATTTTCTCGTTCTTGGGCTGTGAAGACTGTGGTTTTCCCAGAGCCACTGCCTCCCATGCCCTGCTTTGACTGCACATGGCCCCAGACTGGAAGCCACAGGAATTCACTTCAAACTACTCCCCCGGAATCTGTCTGCTGCTGTTCACTCCCCAATGCCGTCAAGTGGCTCCTGGTTGCATTATGTACAGATTTTCTAGTTGTTCTCTGTGGGGGAGGAAGTGTGGCGTGATCTCACAAAATCATTACAGGAAGCAGAACCAGCAATTACCCATCCACTTTTAGAACTGCCTTGTGCACGAACCTCACATCCTTTGAGTCCCAGTTGGAAATAGCGTATGTTTCATCTGTTTCAAACGTCGAGATAGCTTCCCTGCAGGGGACTTGAGGAACAGATTACCATCTTCCAGAGGACATGAGTGCAGCATAGTGAACGGAACCCCTGAATAGCCACGGGTGCACTAGACGAGGGTTGGGGCCGGCTACCACAGGAGGGAAGAGGAGAGGACAGCTGGAGCCTATTCTGTTTTCAGAGTCCCCATCTCAGCACAGCTGTCTGCTCCTGCCCAGAAGCCACCTCCCCTCCTTCTTTCTATGTCATTAGGGAAAAATAAAGCCAACCTCCTTTTCTCCCCCATCATCCCCACCAACCCGCCAGTCATTCAGTGTCAGCCTGACACCATGCCCACTAGTCAGAGTGGGCCCAGGATCCAAGGACACACCACTGAGTAGTCTGGTCTCTGCCTCACAGCTCAGCAGAGATAGTCGTGCTAACAGACGCCAGGTGAGAGGGAGATGGGTGAGGGTCAAGACAGAGGAGGTTACACCTGAGGGAAGTTGGGGGGCCCCCTTGTGCCACGGAAGGAGGGTGGTCCTCACTCTGCAGGCAGCAGGAGCTGGGGCACCGAGAAGTGTTGTGCCAGAAGCGTTGTGATCCGACTGCATTTCACTCAACATTAACAAGCTCCCATCCAGCCTCGGCCCCTGGCACGCCCAGTGCGTCTCCACAGAGGGGCAGACGCGAGCCAGAAGGATCCCAGCAGCAGTATTTCCCTACCGAGTGCCAGGGGAAGGGCTGTGGTCTTGGGTTTGGAGCTGAGAGGAGGTGGAGAGCTCCAGCATGGGAGGGCGGGGGTAAGCAGGGAATTGATGGGGAGCCCAGCCAGGGACATTGCCAGGACAGGAAAGCGGGTGCAGCTCATGGTCCTGGGGGGCTTGGTGTTCAGCTGATGGTCTAAGGGCTGGAGCTCTCACCTGCACACTCAGTTCCTGTGGATGGGGTGACAGGGCCCCAGAACCCTGACACACTGTTAAGACAGTAAATCTTGTAACAGCAGCCACCGTGCATCGAGCGCACGCTCCTGCCGTGCTTCACCTACACCACCTCCCCTTCTGACCACCTCCCGGAAGTGGGGATTCCTCTCCGTTTTTGGTGCAGGGCAGCCATCAGGGTCCAGCTTGAGATGAACACATGGGGCCCACGGGAAGCCTAGATGCAGAGCCACCTCCGCCATCCCTGACCTCAGAGGGTCAGCTTCCCCGTCTCCAACAAAGGGTTGACAGTACTGTGACCCTGTAGACCCTATGGGGTTGTCTGATGGTCCTGGTGAGCTGACAGGGTGACACGGTGGGAGGAGATGAGGGGGTTGCTGCTGGCTCTGCTGGCCACACCACAGCCGGGACTCAGAGCCAGGACACGAGCTTCGTGGGGGTGCTTGCCCCCCATACAGATGCGATGCCGTGACTGGAGCCACTCGAGAACTTGGTCCGGCCATGTGGCTCCTGAGTGGGGAGCAGCCAGACTGGCTACACTCGGGCGCTCCTGGAACATGCGTGCAGAGCCTCTGCTCCAACTGTCTGCATCCTGGTCCCCTCGAGAACAGCTATGGGACCCAAGTTCTCTCTCCTTCTTGAAGGTTGACTGCACTTGTCTGAAGCTGGCAGACACAGTCAAGGCGGTGGGAAACGCTGGGCATAGTGAGGGGGACTGGGCCCACCCTCAGAATGAGCACGTGTGTGTGTTGTGTGCCACTGCTGGCTTAGGCATGCTTATAAGTGACATACATGTGCGCACATGCACACACACACACGCACACACACTCACAACTCCCTTTCACCAGAAGTCTTCCCCAGGGAATTCCAGCCCAGCCCCGGCCTGTGTCCAGATCTCTGTCACCCAGGACATGCAGCTGGAGGGCGTGAGCTGAGACAAGGAGAGAGAAGAGGACAGAACCAGGAGAGGAGAAACTGCCTCTTCCAGGAGGTGACAAGGAGAACAGTGCCCCATCTCTCAGGCAGAAGATGGGGCACACTTGGGTCCCTTGAGGGCTTGGCCAAGTCACTTTCTAACAGAGGACTTGGGGTCCCCACAGCCTGTCCAGGGCCCTCTCCCTGGCTCTATGGAGAAAATACAGACCACTCTGGACGGCACCCACGAGGACCACGGTGAGAAATATCTGTGGGGCAGCGGCCTGGAGCAGGCCCTGTTCAGAGGGGTCGGGAGACGTCACCAGGCTGGTAGGGGGGTGGTCTGGGAGGATCAGAGCAGGATGTCAGAGGCGGTCCATGCCTCAGGTCCCCGAGGGAGAGGGATAGAGAGAGAGAGAGAGACAGAGACAGAGATAGAGAAAGACAGAGAAAGAGAGAAGGAGAGAGAGAGAGAGAGATCCCTGACCTCTGAGTCGCTGCCTCCACCACTGGCTGGTGCCAACTCACACGCCATCCCACTTCCACCCACAACCCCCACACTCGCCCCAGGGCCAGCCACATCACAGAGAGGCTGGTTCCTGGTCACCTCTGTTCCATCCCTTCCGGACCTGACCCCAGTGCTGGGGAAAGGTTCAGAGAAGCGTTTACATGTCCCTCTGCATGACTATAGACTTCCTCCCCTCTCCCATTCCACAGGCCCACCCACGACATCCACCTTAGTCATTAGCTCGGGAGAGGATGCAAGATGAGAGTCTGTGCTATTGTGTGGGGAGACTCAGTTTCCCGGGTTTCCCCCATGGACACATGTTCTTCAGCTGGGTCTGATTTTCTCCAGACAACCTGTCTTGTTAAGGATTTGGCCAGCCATAAGAAACTGAAAGGAAAGGGCGGAGAGCGATTCTCTCTCTGCCCCTGACAGCCCCAAGCTGGGTTGGTCCCTCAGAACTGGCCAGAGGCAGCCCATCTCATGGCGCCCTCTCCCAGGGCATCCAAAGGCAGACTCGGCACCAACCCCACCCCGCTAGCTACTGCCACGACCATTGTCCTCCTTGGGGAGGCCTGGGCAGGACAGGGACCGGGTTGTGGGAGGCCTCCAGATCTCAGGTCTGGCACACCACTTGCCAGGCTGCT
The DNA here is from genome assembly GCF_020826845.1 of Diceros bicornis minor. Classification (NCBI taxonomy): domain Eukaryota; kingdom Metazoa; phylum Chordata; class Mammalia; order Perissodactyla; family Rhinocerotidae; genus Diceros; species Diceros bicornis. Next base: position 169,538 of record NW_026691109.1, on the reverse strand, counting down.
TCCTCCTCTGACGGGGGCCCAGCACACGCCCCAGGAGACTTGGCAGCCGTCCCCAGGTCTATATCCTCCAGAACTCGTCCCCTGGGAAGGGGCCTGGCCTAGGTGCCAGGTTCGGCTGGTTGACCAGCCTCCTTTGGAGAAAGCAGGCAAACCGAGCCAGGCTTGCAGTGGCCCTGGCGAGACACCTGCAACCTCAGGCAGAGGGCCTCCTGTGTGTCCTCAATGGTGGATTTCTCCCCAGAGCTGTGGCCTGGGCACTAGGAAGACCAGGCCTTCCTGACTCCAGGGAGGAAGCTGGGACCTGTGGCCGGAAAGGCTTGCCCAGTTAGGTCCTGGCCCCCAAGCTCTGCGGTGCCATCTGCCTGTCTCGGCACTTCTGACTCCACAGAGCCTTTCCTACACCTGGGCTGGCAGCAGTCACAAAGTGCAGGCGCGGGGTGAGGCCATGGCTTTGTCTTTCCAGGAAGAAATGAGCCCTGCACGTAGCAGTTGTCCCAGGCAGAGCCTTGAGCTTGAAGCCCAGTACGCCTATGGCCATCAGGGCCAGAGCAATGCTTCCAAGGCAGAGAAGCGGCCTTCAAGCTGAGTGGGAGTGGGGGAGGGGAGGGAGACAACAGCTGAAACCAAGTCAAGAAGGGCGGCAATGGAACAGCTGCAGCAGGGTGGCGCCAGCTGGTCAGAGCCTGGAGGAGGGCGGGGCCTTCACTGAGGACCCTGGAGGACAGCCCTAGGCCCCAGCGGTCGCGCATGTGCACTTGGATTGTGCGGGGGTGTGGGGGGTTGAACCCAAGCCCACAGGGCTCCCGGAGCGACCAGAGAAAGAAGGGCCCATGGGAGAGGTAGACGAGGTGGGCAGGTGGCGCCTCCTAACTCTCCTCAGGTCCCCGAGGGTGGGAAAGAGAGAGAGAGAGAGGGAGAGAGAGAGAGATCCCTGACCTCTGAGTCTCTGGCTCCACCGCTGGCTGGTGCCAACTCACAAGCCATCCTACTTCCAGCCATCAGCCCCACGCCCGTCCTCGGGCCAGCCCCACCACAGAGATGTCGGTTCCTGGTCACCTCCATGCCTTCCCTTCTGGACCTGACCCCATTGCAGGGGAAACGGGTTGGACAAACCTTTATCTGTGTCTCTGCATAATAATCATCTTCATCCTCTCTCCCATCCCTCAGGCCCACCCATGACATGCACCTTTGTCATTAGCTCAGGAGAGGATGCAAGACGAGAATCTCTGCTATTGTGTGGATTGACTCAGTTTCCCGGGTTTCTCCCATGGGCACATGTTCTTCAGATGTGTCTGATTTTCTCCAGCCAACCTGTCTTGTTAAGGATTTGGCCAGCCCTAAGAACCTGCAGGGAAAGGGCGGAGGGGGATTCTCTCTCCCCCTTTCCTCCCCCTCCTTCCCCCCCTCCCTTGCTCAGATATTTTCTCACAGAGCAGACCTTTTTCTTATCTTCTTCCTTTCTCTCTCCTCACTCTCCAGGGCTCCTTGCTAATCCTTCATTTATTTATTAATTTATTTTTAATTTTTGTTTATTGCAGTAACATTGGTTTAAAACATTGTATAAATTTTTGGTGTATATCATTATGCTTCTATTTCTGCATAGATTACATCGTGTTCACCACTCAAATACCAATTACAAACCCTCACCACTCCTTTCTAATCATTGGCTTGATTTCCTGCTTGACCAAACAGTTATTCATGAGAGTCTTTACTGGGTTAAAAATTGTCTGATTTGTTTAAGATATGTTGGCAGTTAATGAACATTTTTGCGTTCAAGTTGGTTAAGGAACTGGATTTCAAATCTGCCCGTTCCTCTGATGAGCTACTGAGTCAGAATTTCTGTGGTTGGCCATCTATCTCACTTCTGGCGGCTTCAGGAATTGATTGCTATGTAGAAATTGCTTGCTGGACAAGGATAGGACCTAATTTTATAATAATATGCTTTCTTTGCTTTGGAGTAGGAAGTTTGATATTTATATGCAGGCACGTGTGTGTGTATGCTCCAAACATATTTAATGATAAATCAAGATTAACAATATATATGATTCCTATATTGACTTTTTTTGGACAAATACTGAGAAGTTAATTGAATACTCTTACTTTGGTTGTAGTTAGGTTCACTTTACTTCATATTTTTAAAATCCTTTTTTAAATATATGATACTATAATTGAACATATACATTTTGCCTGCTAACCACCTTTTAGTCCCTAAATATTTTGCCTTCAGATATGTGTACAATTATACACATTCATATATAAAATTTTCCTATTAGTTGTGGCTTTACTTTTGTGACCACGTGTATGGAATATCACTGACAATCACTTTTCTTTCAGCATCTATGTTCAGTGTTAGTTTCCTATGTCTTTGTGGAATGTAGAGTAACATTCAATATTGAAAATGTGATTTAAGTAACTTCAGTATAGTATAACTGCTATATGTAGCATTATCTCTGTGGTTCTATTTTTAAATTTTGTACTTTGCTTTTTTTCTTTTTTCCTTTTTTTACTCCATTTAAAGTAATTTTCCTTAGTAAACTTTTCTCCACGATGTTAGATATATACATATTTTTCACATTCTATTTTAGAATTTTTTTTTCTGTTGAGGAAAATTGGCCCTGGGCTAACATCCATGACCATCTTCCTCTACTTTATATGGGACACCACCACAGCATGGCTTGATGAGCGGTGCAGAGGTCTGCACCTGGGATCCGAAGCCATGAACCTTAGACCACCAAGCAGAGTGTGCAAACTTAACCACTACGCCACCAGGGTGGCCCCTATTTTACAATATTTTTAATTTGAGAAATAAGAAGAACCCAGAATCTGAAGTCTTGCCTCACTGCCTCCTCAATGTTAGATGAAAAATTAATTAGTATTTTACTTCTTTTCTTTTTCTCCAAATCCAGTCTCTCTTTTCTCCTAATCCAGTATAGATTAAGCTCTTGGTTCAAGATGGTTTTAAATTTTATGCACATTCTTTAAAGTAGTTTGTGGTTTGCATTTTTTAAAAATCGCATTAACACAAAGTACTGAGACAATTGTTTTAATTTTTCAGTGTTCACTTCTTTGGTACGGTGCTTTTTTTTGAAACCCGTCAACCTCAAACTTGTTTATGGATCTGAATTATCTGGAAGGCTTGTTAAAACACAGAAGGTTTGCTGGACCACATCCCAAAAATTCTGATTCAGGAGGTCTCGGGTGCAGACTAGCATCTCCACATTGTGATTCAAAGCTCCTCTGCCTAACATTCCTTATTTTTTTCATTTCAGAGGCAGTAAAATCTGTATCTGAGTGTGCAGGCTGTCCCTACCCAATCCTTTGATTTTTCACAGGTGTTATGCCACAATAATCTTCTTGTACTCCTAACTCCACCTCAGCATTTGGAGGCCCCAACTGACACAAAAACATTCTTCATTTTTCTTCTGAAAGGAGTGCTTTATTTTCAGAAATGTGACACAATCTGCAATAAGTTTAATGTGGATGATGTTCTCTGCTCTTTAGACATTGCAATTTACTTATACAACACCTGCAATTTACTTATACAACACCTGCACCATTCTTCCTTGTTCTCAGTATTTAATGCTCTAACATTGGAAACACATGGGGCTTCTGGACATTCTGGACACTCTCCCTTCTTCGAGTTTAACTGATCATATCACAACTGAAGTAAGTTGAACTAAAGTCCGCCATATCATGGCTTGTCACATGACGATCAGATATATGTGTACTATGTGTGCACCTCACAGAAACAGAATGTTCCTGGAGTGTGCATCTCAATGATTCTTCTCCTAAAATTTGATTAAATATGTTCTAAATAGAGGTTCTTAGTTTCAGTTAAATGTACCTAATCCATACATACATTACTGTAAAATTTTCTATATCTCAAACTTATTTTGTTGAATAGTGTGTAAATTATTTCTATACTCGCAAGCTCACATGTTTGATTTTAAAATTTATTTTCTTTTCAAGTTAAAGAAAGAATTTTTATTAAAAGAAAGAAATGCAAAGAAGTATCCAAAAGAATGAAATACTAGGAGTATAGAGGACTAGATACCACAAAGGGGTTTCCCTCCTCATAACACTATCTTCCATAAAATATAATGTTATTGCATTCTTGAGTTCACATGGTGTAAGCCAAGTCTCAAAGGACAGAAGAAGGAAATTGTAAGTACTAGACAAATTTGGATTCTCACAGTGGTCAAAGGCCAGTATGATCCTCTAATGAAAGGATTTGTCTTTGAGTCACCAGTGACTTGAGGGAATGAATCTGGGACTCACAGATTAGTTGTGAGTCACAAAAAAAGGCATTTAGCTTGGTGTCATCTCACATGACTGTGAGCAGAAACCAGTGGCATTCATCTCTGGAAGAAAGAATCTAAACTAAAGCCTTACACTCTGTACACATTAAAATCAGACAAATATGAGCTCATAATCAAAGTTCTCCAAACAAATAAGGAATACATGCCATTGTCGATAAGAGTCATAAGACATAAGAAAATTAAAAATAAAACAATAGATTTAAACACTAAAACATTCACTATTAGACTTACCAACTTCAAGATATAAAATAACTGTATATAAAAAATGGAACAACAAAAAATGGAACAACAAAATCAAAGAGGAGACTTTGGAAATGATATGACATATTTGGCAGAGGACCTTATAGAACTTTAAGAGATTAAAAATACATAACTGTTGAGTCTTAAAACTTCATAGATGGGTTCTAAAACAGAAGAAAGAATAGAAAACCAAATTTGAATTCTGAAGGAAATAGAATGCAGCATAGAAAGACAAGGAACTAAAAACCTGAAAGATAATTTAGATATGGAGATGATGAGAGAGAGTAAAGTAAAAGGAGAAATAAAGTACTGTACAACAAAAAGAAGTGAGTCATGAGGGTGAAACTGAAAGTTAAAGGGTCTATAAATTTCTCAGGAGATGAGAAACTATATCCACTTCAGGCAATGTGGGCTGGTGGTAAAATAGAAGTTGAGAATATAACTCTCACACAAATAGAGGAGATACAATAGAATATGGAAAACAAGTATAAATCAATAAATTTTAAAGGGAAATAACATAAAACTTGTGGAAAAAATAGAAGGAAAACATATAGATAGTGGGAGCAAAAGAAGGACATAAATAATCACAACAAATGTAAATGGAATAAATTCTCGAGTTAAATACAGATTGTTAAATTGGATGCGACAATGATAAATTTAGCTGTATCTTGTTTACAAGACTTGTGAAAACTAAAATACATGGAAAACTAGAAATTCAAAACAGAATAGAAGACATAAAGATATGCTAGGAAAATATCAATCAAAAATCAACCCAGGGAAGCTATAATAATATGAGATAAAACAGATGAGGAAAAAAACATCATTAGGAATTAAGTGGTTAATCCCCAATGGTATATAAGTTCAACTTAGCATGAAGATATAGTCGTTATACTACACACGATGTCATGTGAAGATAATATAGCCTCAACTAGGAAAAGAAGGAGGAGAAGGAAGAGGAGAAGAAAGAGAAGATAAGAAGAAAAAGTCGGAGGAGGAGGAGGAAGTACAGGAGAAGGAGACAGAGAAAGATGAGAAGTAGACATAATATAACATCATAGTGAAGAATTTAAACTTTCCTCGGAGACAAAGAATAACATATATCTAATAATAGAGTGTTTGGAAAAACAAATTAGCAAGTTGGATTTAATGGATACACATCGAACCCTATACCCAACAAGTGAAGAACACCTATTCTTCACAGGGACACGGGGAGCATTAACAAACAGTGAGCATGAACTAGGGTACTAATCAATCCTCAAATAATAGAACAATTGAAATAAGTACAAGTGACTGCTCTATTTTATTCTTGATGCTATTACAAATCCCAGGAAATAGAAATGCAGAGAAATTTCTTTGGCTTAGGTGTTACTTGTGTTTAGAAATTCTGTAGAAAAGATGAAGACAATATGGGCTATCAGGAATAGGTACCGTTAAAGATGTTAATGATTAATTTTAATTTTATATTTTTAAAATAAGAAATGGATGAGAAGCTTTTTAAACTTTACAACGCTCTCCCTCTTAGATTCTTAAGTGTTGCTAGTCCTTTCAGTCCTTCTTGATTCTTTCAATTGTTCCTGCCTGTTGATGATTCCTCCTTCATTGGATCTCTGAAGTTCACCTTAATTTCCTGGATTTGATGGTGGCAGACGCACAGGTTTGAAGGGACAGAGGTTAGGTAATTTGATTGACAGCCTTCTGTTACACCATTCTCATCGTGCACATGTCATGCGTCTATGCTTGTCATGTATCTTTCAGTTGCAATTATTCTTCCTCCCCAGGGCTTTCTCCAATCTCATGCTAATATTGTTGCTCTTCTAGGAAGCATTTAATGGTGTGCTCATATAAACAAGCATTTTGGATCCTGAACCAAAGAGCCATTTACAAGTCTACTCTGAATGTGATCTGTTTTTCCATTCATTGTACTTTCTTCTGTGTATTTAACCAGTTTCTTTCATGAGTGTGGAATTCAGTAAGGACGTTCCACAGCTGGAGTCATGTTATTTTCTTTAGTTATAAATTCTAAGCCTTCAGGAGTGCCACCTGTTGCCACAGACTTTCGAGTCAATAGGAAATTTATCTTAATAAAGTCATTGTATTGCATTTGAGGGAAATCATTTTGAGTATTTTCCCTAAGGATCCTTATCCCTCCATGCAGATTTCAGTACAAGAACTACCAGTATGTTCTGTCCTTGGTTTTTGCCATTGAGGAAATCAACAGGAACTCTCATATCTTGCCCAACATGTCTCTGGGATTTGATCTCTATAATGCCCTGCCCAGTGAAAGGAGGACATTGGAGAGTTCCCTGATTTGATTCTCAGGGTTGGGCAAGGACATCCCTAATTACGACTGCAGGAGAGAGTATAAGTCTCTAGCGGTCCTTACAGGAACCACTTGGGCAATTTCTGCCCAGATTGGAACACTGCTGGAACTGTACAAATTTCCACAGGTAAGACTGGGTGGGATGGGGAGAGATGAAACAACATCTCCTTTGGTGCCATTCTCAGGGGCTTAAAAAGGAAGAGAGGAGGAGACTGGGTTTGTGAATCTCTCAAAGGATATGATCTCAAAGTGTCCGTCTACAGGACCTCGATGGAGTATGACATTTCCTTTATTTGGAGTAGAGAGAAGGTTGAAGGGGAAGGAGACAAAGCAGTTTCCTGGAACTCTGACTGATCTTATTTTATAGAAAGCTTTCAGGGAGTGCAAAATGATTAGAAAATGAAATGAGTAATTGTCCCCTTCTACCACTCCAGGTGTTGCTGAACAGCCTTCAGGACTGAGAGTGTGATTTTTGCCAATCCCCTTCCTCATATTGCTTCCAATTGTCTTTTCCTTTTAGCTTACCTATGGTCCTTTTGATCTTACCCTGAATGATGATGAGCAGTTTCCATCTCTCTATTAGATGGCCCCCAGGGACACAGCTCTAGCCACTGGCATGGACTCTTTGCTGCTTCATTTCAGTTGGATCTGGGTGGGGCTGGTCATCTCGGAAGACAAGAAAGGTGTTGAGTTTCTGTCAGACTTGAGAGGAGAGATGGACCGGAATGGAATCTGTGCAGCCTTTGTGGAAATGATTTCTGTGACTGAAATGTCATATTGCTCAAGGACATGGCCATAGGATTTGCAAGTATAGGAAACAGAAGGGAATGTGATTATCATTTATGGTGATGCCATCTCTCTCATAAGCTTGAGCTTTTCTACTTGGGAGTATTTAGTGATATGGAAAGTCTGGGTCACGACATCACAGTGGGATTTTATCCACAGTGAGAGAGATTTCATCCTTGACTCATTGTATGGGACTATCATTTTTTCACACCACCGTAGTGAGGTCCCTGGCTTTGAAAATTTTATCCAGACAGTTAACCCTTCCAAATATCCAGAAGACATTTACCTCACTATGTTGTGGTTTCCCTTTATTCCTTGCACGATTTCTGAGTCTTACTGTAAAACACTGGAGAATTGTCCACCTAATGCCTCCTTAGGATGGCTGCCTTGGCAGATTTTTGACACAAGCATGACTGAATGGAGTTACAGTATGTAAAATGCTGTGTATGTTGTGGCCTGGAACCTTCACAAGATGCTTCTTCAACATGCAGAAATGCAGCCAATGCGAAGTGGGGAAGGTCTGTTGTTTTGTCCCTGGCAGGTAAACTCTCTTCGACTTAACAGAATGTACACTCTTAAAAGTGACTTTCTTATGGTTCCACAGGTGCTCAAACCAAGCAGTTAGGATTCTTTCTCCAAGAAAAGCACAAGAGTTTCTATACTTGTTTCACTCTCTAGGAGGTATATCTAGTCCTGGGTAGTAAGTCATCTACAAGAAGGTTCTAGTGATAACGAGGAAGTGAGCTATGAGTCAATATCAATGCTTTGTGTTACAAAGGATCCCAATATCCTGCCTGCCTAACGTTTCAATAGGGAATATCCTGTCTTCTCCCATGAAGCTCCTCAATGACAAGAAGAAAAGAACTTGTCCTTTATGTGCCTATCTGGTGCTGAACATCATAGTGAATACTTTACATAAATGATCTCATTTAATTCTGCAACAACTTTAGGTATTTCTAACATCATTTTGCAGATTGATGGTCTGGGAAAAATCAGAGAGTGCATGAGGGTGGCTAGATTGGACTTTGTACTCGAGATTTGTCTGAATCCTATCACCACTTATCATCTTGATATTCTTGTCTTTAGACATTTTCTCTTGAAACTAACTGATATTTTAGAAACATTATGATATTGTAGTTCTCCATATGATTTCATTTGCTTTACTTCATTGGATACTTGTAATAAATGTACATTATGAAGCAAGGATTACAGACAATGAAAGGCTGTCCCCAATTCAGGGTTTTTCTCTTTAACACCCGGGCCCACTTCACCACAGGATGATGTGTCTCTTTTAGCTGCACCCCTTTCTGAGGAACATAGAATTTAACAATCCTGCTGGTGACTCAGTGAATTTGGCTGATGAAGGAAAATCAGATTCAGAGTAAACCATTCTCAACTTTTGAAATTTTCCAGAAGGTCTTGGACTTAAGGTGAAAGTAGGAGAATATTCTCAACATGCTCCACGTGGTCAAGAATTGTCTTTATCTGAGGAGGTGATTGAATGGGACACGGGAATTACTGAGGTGGGTTGAACCTAATCACAATTACTTACACCACACATGAATAACCAAAATCTTGTTGGAGTTTTGTGTCCCCTCATAGCTTCATAAAGGGCCACATATGGGAATTTAACAATTCACTTCCAACTGAAGTAATTTTTTCATTTACCAACAATCCAAGATTGAAGCTAGACCTTCATAAGCAAAAGATTGCAATTTACTGAAGGTTCAGAAAGTGGTTAGTAGTTTTCAGGAATAATTTTTTTTTTAATTGTTTTGTACATGTTTTCTAGAGATAATGTTATTGCACACTTAGTACACTACAGTATAGTGTAAACATAACTTCTTTATGCACTAGGAAATCAAAAAATTGATGTGAATCACTTTATTGCAATATTTGATTTATTGCTGTGCTCTGGAAACAAACCCACAATATTTCTGAGGTGTACCAGTGTTTTATATCATACAATAAGCATGGCGTTCAAGCAATGAATTGGATTTAGGTATTTCAAGATTAAGTTTGTTAAGGCCCAATACTCTAAAACACTCTAGTTACTTGAAAATTAGGTAAAAGTCACAGCTGTTACCAAGTGGTATCTGATTTTCTCCAAACTCCACACTCTGCATACAGTGAGAGTTGCAGTCCGGGATTCAGGAAGAGCCCTCAAGTGAACAATGTTGCCTGTTGTTTTGCTTGCATTCCCAGCCCAGAGAATGTGATTTCCAATGAGATAGGTGAGTATATGCCTTGCAGCGACATTCTCCACTTCTATTTTTTTTTTTGAAGGGAAATATTTGTCCTGAGCTAACTAACATCTTTTGCCAATCTTGCTCTTTTATTCTTGTCCTCAAAACTGTAGTACATAGTTGTATATCCTAGTTGTAAATCATTCTATTTCTTCTATGTGAGCCACCACCACAGCATGGCAATTCACAGAGAGATGGTGTGGTTCCATGACCAGGAAACCAACATGGGCCACCGAAGTGGTGAGCACTGAACTTTCACCACTAGGCTATCAGGGCTGGCTCTCCACATCTCTTTTGTATGCACCCTTCTCCCAAAGAAACGGAAAAGCTCTGATGAGAACTGCAGGGTCAAAATGTTGCCTTCCTCCATTTAGTAATTTAACTTTTATAGCCAATAATATTTCCTCCCAAAATGATACTCTCTCTCTCTACCTTCAACTAGTTTGCTTGTCTCATTTTAGCATCATTGCAGGCATTATGATCTCAAGGAAACACTTTACGACCACTCCACAGCAGCTAACTTAAATCTCTCTCATGGAATCTAACACATGGTATTGTAAGTCCTTACTTTTCATCTTCTTTAAAGCTACATTTAGATCACATTGAACAAATCCTTATTTTTCCAGTGTCTGATGCTGTTCTTGGCACAGAGCAGGAGCTCAGAAAGGTTGTGTTTGATTTAAGAAGTAAGTATTTCCATGGTGTACAATGAGCTTATGGTACAGCTTGGTTTCTGATCTCCTCGAGGTCACAGGTGAGTAGGGGAGACAACATGCAGTGATGTGAATTCAAGGTGGTGACATAGGGCTGCAATATAGGTACGCAGAGACCCATGGGATGAAATAAGTGATAGTATATATGTTTGTGGGGAGGGAAGTGTCATGGACTTCTTCATAGAGGCAGTAGCATTAGTATTATATCAGACTAATGAAGGCGGATTAAATTCTTGGTGGAATTCTTAGAAATGGCAGAAATTGGCAAATTAGCCCTGCATTTAATATTCTAGGGAGCTGAGAAAAGGTTCAACATGACTAGAACACAGACAATGTGGGTTTGGCAGTTGGGTCATGAAGTAGAAGAGGGACAGAAAACCAATACTGAAGATTTTTCATACAATAATTAACATCTTGGAATTACTCAGATTTATGATATTAAACGGTGCAATGCTGGAATCCCCCCAATGGTGGCGTTATCTAATTTTATTTTTGTGATTGATATGAGGCTTAATTTCACAACATCTTTTGTATAATTTTGATTTTTTTGAAATGTACTGAGATTGATGATATAGTCTGGCATATCGTCAATTTGGATAAAGCTTCCACGTGCACATTTGGTATGTGGTAAGTTTGGGTATATGTTCCATATGCACATCTAAAGAACACTACGTCCACTAACTTCAATTCCTACATGCTTGGAGATTAATAAATACACTTGTAAACTATCGATGATTAATGAGTAAACTGTGATGGAAATTAGCATGTATTTCTAATTAAAAATACTATTCATCAAATCTTATGGGGTGGAATTAAATCTATCCTTAAAGAGAAATGTATAATCCTAGATTATATATATTTATATATTATTGTGTATATTTAAATAAAGAAAGGTTGAATTTCTAAGTTCTAAGCATTCATCACAAACTCGAAAAAGAGCAGAAAAGTAAACACAAGGAAAAGAGAAAACACAAAATGATAAATGTTAGAGGAAGTGTTAACAAAACAAAAGACAGACATCAAAGGATAAATAAAACTAAATTAGATTCTAATAAATGACAAATATGCTCAATAAAATCCTAGTACTAGTGTTCAAAAAAAGAGAAAAATTGCAACAAAATAATACCAAGGCTGAAAAGGGAGTAATCTGTGCAGATCATATGGAAAATTTTTAACATTTTGAAAACATAAATATCATGTTGATACAATGAAAATTTAGAGGAAATTCACAAATTTCTAGGCAAATAAAAGTTACCAAACTGCCTCAAGAAAAAATGAAAAATCTGAATATTGCCACACCTATTACAGAAATTGAGGCCATCCTTTAGAACATTTCTACAAAATTTTATTGTAAGCTATTTATTTGGTACAAAGTTGATTAATCTGCCCAAATATTCAAGAAAAAAATTATATACATCTACTCAAACTCTTCCAGAGAATAGGAAAAACTGAAAACTTTTTGACTCACTTTGAGAGACGAGATTAACATTGGTACTAAAATCTAACAAAATCATTGCAGGAAAGGAAATTACAGGCCACTCTCTTTCTTGGATTAAATTCATTTATACTAAAAAAAAAAATCAAATCAAATCAAGGTTCCAAATCTAGCCATATTTTATCAGAAGGACATATCATGACCAAATTAGGTTCATGCAATGTAATTCAGTACACTAATCTCTGAAAAAAGAGAAATAATAATCTCAATAACTGTAAGAAAAACTAGTAAAATTAAACACCTATTCATATTTTGAAACAAACAACAACAACAGAAACAGCACTTACCAAATCAGAAACAGAAGGAAACTCTCTTACTCCCATACACAGTATTCACAGAATGGAAGTTTATGGTGCACTGTTGAAAGCAAGGATAAGAGAAGAATGTTCAACATCACTGCCTCTATAAGCCATTAGGCTGGAGGTCTTGCCTGATACAATATTGGCAGGAAAAGAAATAAAAGGAATAATTTACTTCAAAGAAAGAAGTAAAATTGATGTTATCTTCAGATGATATTGTGGTATAAATGTAAAATCCATATAAATTAAGGTATTAACTGAGTTTATTGGTGGCTGAATACAAGGTTAATATAGAAAGTTTTGCTTCCATCTACCCATCATAAGCATTCAAAATTTAAATTTTAAAAAATGACATTTACAACATCTTAAAGTATGAAGTACCTAGAAATAACTTTAATGAGACTTTCAAAAGATTTCTGTCCATAAATTTATAGAACAGCATTTAGAAAAATGGAGGAAGACTGAAAGAAGTGAAGGGATAAATCAAATTCGTGACTGAATAGACTCAAAATTCTACAGATATCAAAACTGTCAAAATTAATCTACAGCTTCCACAAAATTGCAGCTAACATAATGACCCGTTCTGATGAAATTACAATTGATAAAATTCTTATGGAAATGATAAAGGAAAAACTTAGCTAAGAAAATCTTGAAGACAATGAATAGAGTGGGAGGATTTACTCTACCTGACATCAAGTATTAGAGCATCACAATAGAGGAGGTTCATCAAGAGGATAAACAAGAAAATCAACGGAACCAAGTGGTAAGTTCAGATACAAGCTGCTCGTATAGGGACTCACGTATAGACGTCTGATTTACAAGGAAACACTGAGGAGGAGTGGGAAAATGAAAGACTTTTCAATAAACCATGTTGGGTAAATTGGCTGTCTTCATGAATAAGACAATGACTCGCCAACCCTAACTCACACTATCCACAGAAAACCTTATCAGGCAGATTGTAGTTCTAAACGTGAAAAGTGAGAGAATTTAAAGGGACATAAAGAGGAAGGAGCAATGCCCCTGTAGAAGGAAAAAGCGTGTATTGATACCTGCAGGGATGAGTGGGCACGGAACCGTTTCAGAACCACATGAAGATTTGGGAATCTTAAAAATCAGAGCAGAGGTAGTAGAGGTAGGCAAGACCAAGGATATACAGTCTTTTTGGTCTTCCTAAGAGTTTGTCGGATTTTTTAATGGAGGCTAAACATGATCCCACTTACATGTAGAAGTATCAATGGTGATGCAGATCAATGGCAGGGAACAAGAGTAAAAAGATCTTATGGTAACATAGGAGAGAAGTGACTAAAATCTTAACAGAACTGGTGGAAGTGAAACCAAGATGAAATGTTTTGGAGATCATTTTAGATGGTAGAAATGGTCTCATTTTGAAACTCCCGAGGAGTGAGTTCTATGACTTGGTCATCTCTGTTTCCCGAGAATGTAGCATATTATCTGGCTCATGGAGGTTTTCCAATAACTCCTTGCTCACTGAATAAGTAAATCTAGGCCATAGCTTACAGGGGTATAGCTCAGAGAGACAGGCAGGACATTTGGTTTTCTGCTGAGAAAAAAGTGCTTTCATGAATATGCAAGATAAATACTGAGAAGAATAATAGCTTTGTTTACTTAACCATAAATAAGATGGGCAGTATTAACTTGGAATGGTTCTCTGCAGAGCATTCTGTTATTTGGTGCCTGGAGCAACAAAGGAAGACAATTGACTAAACTTACCCAATGCCTGCTTTGGGGGCATGTGAATAAGAGAGAATGACTGAACCTTGGCTGAGGACACTTTGCGTCTCTCCCCAGACATGGCTCAGTGTGTGAAGTGTCCAGATCATCAGTATGCCAACAGAGCGTGAGATTGCTGCCTCAAAATGCTGTGACCTTTCTGGCTTATGAGGACCCCTTGGGGAAGGCCCTGGCCTGCACAGCTCTGTGCTTTTCTGTCCTCACAGCTGTGGTCCTGGGGGTCTTTCTGAAGCACCAAGACACTCGCATAGTCAAGGCCAATAATCGGACTCTCAGCTACATCCTGTTCATCTCCCTCACCCTCTGCTTCCTCCGCTCCTTACTCTTCATTGGTCGTCCCAAGACAGCCACCTGCAGTCTTCATCAAATCAAATTTGGAGTTGTATTTACTGTGGCTGTTTCCACTGTCTTGGCCAAAACTATGAGTGTGGCTGTGGCCTTCAAGGTCACTGCACCAGGGAGAAGGATGAGGCAGTGTTTGGTGTCAGAGGAACCTAACTTCATCATTCCCATCTGCTCCTTTATCCAGCTGAGTCTCTGTGGAATCTGGCTGGGAACCTCTCCTCTCTTCATTGACAGAGATGCATACTCTGAGCACTGCCACATCTTCGTCGTGTGCAACAAGGGCTCGGTCACTGCTTTCTACTGTGTCCTGGGATACCTGGGCTCCTTGGCTTTGGGCAGCTTCACTGTGGCTTTCCTGGCCCGGTACCTGCCTGACACCTTTAATGAAGCCAAGATCCTGACGTTCAGCATGCTGGTGTTCTGCAGTGTCTGGGTCACCTTCCTCCCCGTCTACCACAGCACCAAGGGCAAGGTCATGGTGGCCGTGGATGTCTGCTCCATCTTGGCCTCCAGTGTGGGGCTATTAGGCTGCATCTTTGCTCCCAAGTGCTACGTTATTTTCCTAAGGCCAGAGAGAACCACATCAAATGTGTTAACGAATAAAACACATTCAGCGAGAAAATAATCGAAATGTAAGTTATTTTCATAGGTCACAAGAACTTGCATACACTTGAAAAATAAACTACCACATTTTTGGATATCCACTTTAAGTACCAACTAAACTTACCTTACATCTCCACTTAATTTTTTGCTTTACGTTTGTTTTGGCTTTGTACAATTTTCCTCAGGCATTCAAATGAACAAATACAAAAACATTCATACTAATTCTCCTCTAAAATTATGTGTGAAAGATTGCGAAAATGGCCACACATTAGTCTTCTCCCACTGTCTGTTTGGTTGTAGCATCCCACGTTGACTCTGGGTAGACTTGGCCTTGTAACTTGCTTTGGCCAATGGGACACTAACAAATGACATAAGCAAAGGCATGAAAACCACTTGCTCATTGTTGCTACTTGTCCTTCTCTGGCTGCCCTTGGGAAGCCTGAGGCCATCAATATGTGAATGAGTCTAGATAGACTGCACATCTCCATTACTCCAGGTGACTTCAAGTCAACAATCAGATATGTGAGTAAGGCTGTCCTAGACCAGCCAATCCCAGCTCAGCCACCAATAGGTCCAGATCAAAATAACTGCCCAGTTATCCCACAGAATCTTGAGAAAAAATAAACTATTCTTATTTGATGTCACCAAATTTTAGGTTGGTTTGTTATACAGCAGAAACTAACTGATACATTATGCTACCATTTATATATGTCCCCTCATTATTTGTGTAATTATCACAGATTTCTATTTCTTTATCCAATATCATAGACTGGAATATTTTTCTATAGAGTAAGTCTCTGAAAGAAAATCAGAGACCATATCATGTTCCATTTTACTTTTTCTCCTTCCTCTTTTCAACCAGACATCTTTAAGCATATATATATATTAAGAATATCTTCACTAATTTTAAGATTATGTATATTCTTATATATTGTCATCCACCACTGTTATACGCAGGGGATTTTTGCTTTTAATTTTAGCTCTATAATCCATTTGGAATGATTTACTTGTGAATAATGTTAGTTGATGGTCCAGCATTTTATTTTACAAATGGATATCTTTTAGTCTATAAAACAAACACTACAACATTTTAAAAGTTGATTTGAAGCACATGGAATCTGAATAATGTTTGGAAAATTGATATTTTTGAAACACTGTTTTCAATCACAAGTATAGTATATCTCTCCATTTAATCAGAGCTTTTACACGCTTTGTATCTCTTTATAATCTTCTTCATATAACTAATGTGTAGTTCCAATTATTTTAACTACTCATCTTAAATAATTCATTGCTCTTAGGAATGGAATAATTATTTACATGTTTAAACTAATTCTTGCTCATGTAACAGTATTTTTGATGTTTCATATAGGAATCTAGCTTCCTTATACATTACTGCACTTATTTACCAGTTCTAAATTTTATAAGTTATGTCCCACTAATATAATCGATTTTCTCTTCTTCTCTAATATTATTTACCTCTTATTCTTTTGATTCTCATTTTTTCATGACTGTGCTCTCCATTGCCACACTGAATCACAAGTGCTTGCCAGGAGCATTTTCCTCTTCTTAAGTTTAGCGTAAACATCAGATAAATTCCTTGTCAGGGCAGAACAGGCATCTAAGGGAGAAAAAGTAAAAACGTGAAGGGGAATCATTTCTGCCTGGAAATCAACAGACTTGCTTTTCTTGGCTGTTTGGAGCTGGAGATCTTATGACAATGTGGCCAGCTGAGAATCAGAGGATCTTTCTCTAGTCCCAGGAATTAGTCTTGGTCAAATCTCTCAACCTCTTTAGACTTCAGTTTCTTCACCTGTAACATGAAGAGTTGGAAGAGTCTTCTTGAGTTCTGAAATCCAGTGACAACAAGATACCCTTCACCCAGATGCACTTGACAAAGACCAGAGAGAATTTTTAGTTGTCTTCTTCTGCATCAACATTATTATCCATATCACCCCTTAAAGACATATCAAATGTCTACTTTCGCATGACACTGATAAAACAGGTTCCATACCAAACCACTGTTCATTGGGATAACAAATCTATAGTTAATTGTTTAGAGGTAAGTGTAGAGATGGGCCTTGCAGGAAACAGCAATCAATGGGCCAAAAAGTCTTGCTTTATGTTACAGCAAGGCTGTCGAAACACTCCCTAATACACCAGAATGCTTAAGTAATTAGAAAGTATGAAATAAATGGGAGCCTTGTATCCATGGTTACGAGCTAATAAGGATATGATTTTTAAAATTTTGTTAATGATGCCATTTGCCTGCTATGGGGCTGTTCTCTGGTGAGTAAAGAGCAGATGTATTCAAGGCCACTTTCATTCCTTTAATAAATATTTACTCAGTGCCTTCCACTTGCTGCACGATAGCAGTGATCTACCCTAAGAGCATTTATATTCTAGTAGGGTGACACAGACCATAAACAAAAAGAGAATCTTGAGGTGATCAATAAAGTTACATATACATCAAACTTTTTCATTCTGGACTATTATTCACCCTTTCCCTTCTTTGACTGTTTACCAGAAGTCTAATCATGGACTTGAAAACCAAGAAAGCATGGGTTCCAAGTTTCTTCTCACAACACCCTTGTTTCAAATACATAGTGTTTATCATCTGAGAGTATGTCTCTTTAAGACTAAGTTCCTAGGAATCAACATTATTTCATCACTTGCTTGAGAGGACCAATGTTATTATGAAGGGGAAAAAAATATCATATGGGATTTATACTTGAAATGATGTTTCCACTCTAATTGTGTTATTTAATGTGGTGTGATTTGGGGAAAGTCGGTTACTCCTTCAGAGACAGTGGTAATAAGACTTTGAAAAGCATTCTATAGAGATTAAATGAAACAAAGTATGAGAAACTGCTTTGTAAATTGCAAAGCAATCTATTTCAGATCATTTTTTCTAATAATATTTTCATTTATCCAATCCTTTTTGACTCTAACAAACCTGCCTAGACTTTTATCATTTATTCAACAATAATAATGGGTCAAAATGGTTGAATATTAGAAATTTCATATGGTTCAACTTAATTAATAGGCCATCACAATATTTAATTTGATTATAATTACAGTTAAATTTTTCATGATGCCTTATCATGTGCCAGGCACTTTCTAGGCATCTGACATGTATTCACTCATTTAATCCTCACAACAATGCCATGGAGACAATACTATTAACCTCTATTGTATGGATGAGGAACATTAGAGGTTATATAATTGACCAAGGTCACACAGCTGGTACCCAGGCAGTCCACCTCCAAAATCTCTTTTAGGCATCCATTAGAGGTTGTGGCGCTTACATTGTAAAAGGATCACCTTGGTTCCTGGTTGGTGAATGGATCAGAAGGGACTAAGGAAGAAAGCACATGGCTACTGAAATTATCCAGGCAAGCAATTCTGAATACAGGATTTCCTTCCTTTTTAAGGCTGAATAATATTCCATTGTATAGATGCCCCAGATTTTCTTCATCCTTTCACCCACGGGTGCACAATTAGGCAGTTTCTATCTCTTGGTTATTGTGAATAATATTGCAGTGCATTTTGTCAAATGACTTCCTGGCACTTAGTGAGTTTGAAAAAATTCTTATACACATTAGTTACTGTAATCAATTACCTTTCTAAATGTCTAAAGTTTAAATATTTGTCATTCTACAGAAATACCTTGCCTAATCATGATTTGTGTCGTTATCATTTCATGAATGATCTAAGATTTCTGTACAAAAAATTGTTATAATGGCTTTTTTTGCATGTATTCAGGAACCTGGCATAATATGGGTATTCCCTGATTCTTGATTTTTAGTAGATTTTTCTAGTAAGCCTTTGGGATACGAAGCATCTTCGTAGATGTGAGGCAGACAGCAGAAAAATGATAAAGTGATTGTTATATTTAATTATATCAAAAGAAAACTGTAGTTTTGCTAAATTGCTTTTACACATCATTTGCTTATTTGTAAGAGTGACACATATCATTTTATTAATGAAAAGAAAATTCAATAAACATTTTTAACATAAAACAATATCTATTGAGAACTTATATGAAAATTTTAGCAATATGCTGTCACCAATTTCCTCATCTGCAAAATGGAGATAGATAATACCATCTTCCTTATGGGTTTCTGTGAGAATACTCAAGAGTAATGTATGTAAAAGGCTTATCAACATGTGGGTTGGAAAGTGATGCCCCATTCATTTTTCCACCGGGATGATGACAGCTTTTTTAATGCTTGAAGTCTGTAGTTTTCAAAATACGTTCTACTCTTGTAAAGTGAATCCTTTTTACAAATTCTTTGTAGAGTTAGATGATCCCTTTGGAATACAAATTCAGGCTTCCGTGTGTGTGCGTGTGTGTGTATGTATACGCACATCTCTCAAATAATACTCCAAGGCTTATAATGAAAAGCTACTTTCCCCACTCTTGACTCTGGTTCCAAAAACAACTTCTTTAATTTTCTGGTTTAAAATCTATATTTCTAAATTAGCTACTCATACAGCTTTTTCATTTTTCAGATTTTGACTATTTATAGTTTATTTATTCTCTGAAAAAATCAGCACGAAGAGTTCTTACATATGTTAAAAACATAATTCCCCTTGCCCAATATAACTATTTAATGAATTAAGATAAATCAAAATTCAATGTCTACTGTTTTATGACATCAGTGTTTACCATTTTATAGCATACGAATCTTATCCAGAAATGTGCTACGTCAGCTAGTATGAATACATTTTCTTTCTCACTTTTTCCTTTGACTTTTTAAATGGTAAAATTCTCTTGTTTCTTTGTTGTCTTCCTATGGATTCATCACTGGTTCCTCTCCTTCCACCAGAAAATTAAATCTCTTCTCATTAACTTCTGATGCATGAGACAATTCATGGGCTTCAGGTTTTGCTTGGGGACACCCCTCTTGGGCTTGAACATATACACAGTCCCACATATACACAGTATGTCTGGAAGGATAGAGGAGGAAAGGATGTTTATCTCTGTGCAAAAGTACGGGGAGACAGTGGTAGAGTGAGAATATTTGAAGTTTTCTTATACGTGCACCTACGACGTAGGCCTCCCTCCCCCCAGATTTTTAAAATTAAAATAGCGTTATATCCTTATCTACTGGCTTGGAACAGCAAGTTGTAGAGAAATGTGAATATATGATCCAATTTTTTAACGAAATTAAGAACAGGAAACGCACAAAAAATTTAGAATTCTAAATATGGGCACATCGTTCTATGAGGCTATGTAAAGGTGGGGAAAGGAATGAAGAACAGCTGTTCAACATCCAGCTACCTGTGCATTCTAGGGGTCCACGGAAAGCCTCCCCTCCAGCCACGCCCTTGGAGCTGATTTCCTCCCCCTGTAAAGTCTGCCTGAATTATTCCACCCACACCCCACCTCTTCCCGCCCCTGGAACTGGTCTCAGCCCACAACTTTCGGGCCTGCCTCCGCCTACAGCCTGGTCCCTGCTCATTGCCCTGCCTGCACCCTTGTTCCCGCCCATAGAACTGCCTCCCCGGCCTGCTGTCACTCACAGCCTTGGCTCCGCCCACAGCCCGCCCCTAGAACTTGTTCCCGCACACTGCCCCGCCCATAGATTTTGTCCCTGTCCCTGATGCTGACCCAGCCTGCTTTCCAGCTTCTCACTCACTCTAGAAACTAGACATCTCCCCCGAGGCTGGGGTGCACGGCCTCGCCCCGCCCGCCGCCTCAATCCGCAGCCCCCAAACGTTCGTCCTCACCGAACGCCCGCCCGAGACCGGAACCGGAAGCGCGGGCGGCGCCGTGGATGGAGCGGGCGTTCTTAGCGGTGTGTTCCGTCTTCTCATTGCGGACCGAATTCCCCTGGACGTTCGCCCTCAGAGGCGGAGCTCGGTGAGCGGCGGGCGGTCCCGGCTCCAGTCGCGGTCCAGGGAGGGGCCTGGGCCGTGGGCAGCCCCGGCAGGGGTCGGAGTCTCTCCGTCCCCTCGCAGCCCCGTTTCCCCCGGGCTGTTCGCTCAGGGCCCCCGAGGCTGCTGTTCCTCCTGGCTCGGGGCGCCGCCGTCCCCTCCTCTGAGTCCCCGTCACCGTCCTCCGTGTGATTTTGTCCCCAGAGGGCTTTAGCCGCTTCTGGAGGCGATGTTTGGGTCGTTACAAATGGGGCGCTCCTGGCATCTGGGGGGGAGGCAAGGATGCTGCTCAGCATCCTCCAGGGCCCAGCACAGCCCCACAGAGAATTATCCGGCCCCAAATGTCAGTTGTGCCGAGGTTGGGAAACCTGCTCCAGGACCTGAAAATCTCCCGAGCCCTGAATGAAGTGTGGAACTTGTTGAGAAGTCAGCGAGTCACTTACAGGGTCCCTAAATGACAAGCTTGTTTAAAGGGTCCAGAGTCACCAAAAAGTCTCTGTCCAGCCAAGTGAGTTGAGCGACTCAAGTGCACACAGCACGAAGCTGCTTTCTCCCATCTCGGAGAGCAACAGGTGGCTGGATAGGAATCGGGAAAATCCAGCCACAACCAACAGTTACAGTTAAATCAGTAAATACAAAAATAGAACAGTGAATGGGGTTGGCCTTTCCATCCAACACCCTATAAAAGGCCTCAAAAGCTTGTTTGTGCTTTTTATCCCCCCTCAGACACGAAAAGCATCCGTGGAGCTCAAGTTTGATGTGAAACCAGGCTCAGGGTCCACCTGTCCTCGCTGATCCATGGATTTCTGTGTGACCAGGTGAGTACCCTGTGGACCTGGTACCAACAGGTTCCGGCAGCATCTGCTGTGCAGAAGACCTGCCAGTGAGCTTTCCTGGGCTCCGGTTGTCACCACCTGGAGTCACTGAGAGTGAAGGTATCTTGAGAAAAATTATTTATAGTTGATGGATGGAAAGATGGTAAGCTGTGTGTGGTTCTATGTGGTAAATATTTCAGTAAGTACAGTTATACGCAAATAAAAACACATGAAACAAACCTAAATAACTGCAAATGTGTATTATAGTAGAAAATATAGATTTACTTGCATTGCATAATATTCAAAAGTCAGGATTTATATATAATATAAACACAGAAATGTTTTGCGTGTGTATGTAGTATTAGAGGACATCCCATGAAATATTAGCAGGGATACTCAGCAACATTCCTTAGACCCATTCAATTTGATTTCTAAAGTCCTATAAATCCTCCACATAAATTTGAAATAAAGGAGCATTCAGGGAAAAAGATGATTTGAACTTCTTTGTATTAATAACAAATTTAAAATTGAATTTGCCAGTAGCCAGATTTATTTTGAGCATTTTTTTTCTTTATGACATTTCAAATCATTTGGAGGAGTACTAAGCAACACTGTAGATTGAAGGGAAGGGCGCTAGTCTCCAAAAAGACTATCCTCTCCACCTTGCCTTCTAAAGGGAATTAACTTTGTTTCTTGAAACTTTTCTGAAATAACGGTCTGGTGATTCACGTTGCAGAGAATCTTGTTAAGTACTTTTGTATTTAGTTGTTGGCCTCTACTAATTGTGTGTGTATGTGTGTGTGCCTTTTTCATTCTAGCTTTCCTGTGATGTTCTTGAGGGGAATGTGTGCTGGTCATGCAATAGATAGTCTCTGAGTGTATAATTAATGGTGAACAACCATCCTCGTTTATTCAGGACAGTGGGGTTTTCCAGGACACAGGACGTTTAGTGTTCAAACCAGGGCAGTCCTAGACAAACCGGGATGGTTCCTCATCTCATGAGCCAGGCCCTGGGACACATGCATGGGGACCTGGAGAACCAGAGAGACCTTGTCCCACCTCCATGGAATTTACATTGTATTTGGGAATTTGGATTTTGAAAAGTTAATGATGAGAGTGATGTGGGAGTTTGGCACAAGGGGAATCAACATGAGGGGGCAGAGAAGCCCTCTTGAGAAGGACTGATATTTAGCTTGAGAGCTAGAGTTGGGACTGGATTTAGCTGGCAGGAGGGTTAGACTGGAGTGAGGGTGTGGGAGTGTGTTCAAGAAAGCGTTTCAGGCAGAGGGACACGCATGAGGACACCCCTGAAGCAGAGAGCCTGGTGTGTCCATGAACTGAGAAGAAGGATGGCTGAGCCGAGTCAACACACGGGGAGGGGTGTGAGCCACACTGGCGAGGGGGGACAGGCAGGATCAGATCAGGGGTGACTTGGGACTCTGTTCTTAGAACAATGGGAACACTCTGGAGAGATGCGAGTAGAAGGATGATGTGATTAGCGTTTGGTCTAAGCATGTGGGTTAAAATGGACTTCATGGTTAAGAATAAAGACTTAATAGGCAAGATAGGAGGTGCTGGGAATAAGATTGGGAATAAGATTAGGAATAAGATGATTGTTCCCTAGGCCTGAGTGATGGCTGTGGAGTAGGAAAGAAGTAGAAAGAAAAGACCATGGAGTGTAGAACCAAGAGAACATAACGGTGCTTTCTTGCCTGCATGTGTCAGATGGCACAGGCCACTGACTGTTCTCGCTGCTGTCTGTGCAGACCTGCAGGTGCCCCCTCACCCAGGTCTGTGTGTTCACCCCTCTTTGCCACTCACAGGCCCCCCCATCCACATCCTAAAAGAAGTCAGGTCTTACTTGTCAGGGGGTTGTCTCACAAGGTAGACACCTAGGAGAGCCCCTGCAGGCATCAGAGCAGCCCCTTCAGCATCTCCATCACCTTCCTCCCTTCCCCTCTCTCGCTTTACACACCCAGAATGACCCCTGCTCAGTATTCCACATCCCCATGATCTTCCTCCCCCAGGCTTGAGAAGGGTGGGGTAGCCACTGGCGTGGACATCATCTGCACCTTCCATTCTGACCCCCGCAGGTCCCAGGCTGGACAGAGAGTGACTCTACTGGGAGCTGAGCCATGAGACTCAGCGCGTCACCTACCTGGGCTCCTTCACCCTGGACTGGGACAGCCTCTACTTCAGTGGTGAGGGGCTGTGCTACAGCCACGCTGTCTGTTCTGTGTTCCCTCCATTGCTCTAAAGTGAGCTATGATCCATCTCTCTATCCTCCTGGTCTGGGTTCAGTCTTCTCATCACTGTGTGATCACTGGGTCCAGCCACCTTCCATCTTATTGCCTTCCCCCTGAACACCCCTCCACTCGTCCCCTCTGCTTTCCCCTCTGCTTTTCCACAAAGGTCCCTACATCCTTTCTCTCCCTTAATTCTTTATGTTCACCCCAACACTTGCTCAGCTCCTCTCACCTTCTCTCCACAGGTTACACCTATGGAGCCGTGGCCCCAACTACCACCAGTGAGTATTCCTGGCCCTGGTCTCCTGTGTCCCGTCTGCATTTGTAGTTTGGGAGCACTTGTTCTCTTTCATCTGCTGTCCTTGGTGAAGGAAGGACCTGGAAGGACCCTAATTCATCCCTTCTCTCCCTCCCGGGTTCTGGTGGAGAGTCCCAGCCAGTGTGAGAAAGCCTTAGACACAGACATGTTCTCCACCACATTCTGACCCCACATGGTTTTCACTTTAATTCTCCTAAAGCCCTGCCCTTGGTCCTCCTTTTCCAGGTATCCCATCCATCTGCCCATTTTTCTGCCTATCTATCTCTCCTCTGAGTTCAGTCACTCTTGTTCACCTATCTCTCTCTCTTGGGCTCCTCTCCTCCACAGGCTTGCTCATTCCTTCTACTCACACAGTCACCGGTCCCCTCACTCTCATTTATGCTTCACCTGTGAATGGTGGTCCTGAGACAGCCAGTGCTGGAGCCCGTGTGAGCCTCGGGTCTCCTCCCACTCTGTCCCTCCCTGATGACAGCCTTATCCACAGCTCCCGAGCCAGCCACCACGTCCCTGCATACTTGATCATCACCTGAGCCACCAGAAGCCACCACAGGTATCTGGGGGCCCCTTTTCCTTCCCAAGAGAAGCTCTCTGGCCCCACTCCCCATGAGCCAGGTTTGATCCAGGAGGTGGGAAGCCAGGGTATAAAATTCTGGATTTAGGACAATCATGATGATCACAAAGATTATACCAACGATTCAGTCTAAGGCCAGCTCTCAGAGAGCCCCTAGTCTTGTGAAATTAACACATCATTATAATACAATGTGGGATATTTTGGGGAGAGGCACCTGGCATAATTTGGAGGGAAAGAGCTTGCTAGAGAAAGTTTCAACAGAATGAAGTCTTTAAGAATGTGTAGGAGGGACCCTGGTAAATAGAGGATGAAGGGTTTTCCTGGCAGAGAGGATTCCATGAGCAAAGGCTCCGGCCAGAAACAAGATGCCGTATGGGGAGAATTGAAACGAATTTGGGTTGCATGAAGCATAATGTTTAACCCGCAATAGATGGATAAAATGAGACTGAAAAGTCAGCAGGAGCCAGATTGAGTAGAGACTTGAGTGCCAGGTCAAGAAGGTTGAACTAAACACTGAAGGCCATAGGGAGCCATGGGAGGTACTAGAGCAGTGGTGGCCCTAGTGAGGTATTCATTTCAGAAAGATTCTTCTAGTAGTCCATGTAGAACATCCTGTAGACAGAGCATCCAGTGAGCCTGCTGGGGTGTTGGTCCGGGTGAAGGAAGTTAAGACCTGAGCTAGGACAGGGATGGAGAGAGGGAGTGTATGTGAGGACCAGTGTGCAAGGTGAATGGGTGTTACTGGGAGGGAGGAGGAGCTGAGTAGATGTGCTGGTTCTGACTTGGGTGACCACACGGGTGGGTGGTGGTGCCACTGGGACAGAAGACGACAGATTATAATGAGTGCAGGACTCTGGTCTGGTCTCAGGCCAGCTTTCAGAGATGGCCATCGCTCTCCCTCTCGTCTTGCAGCTTTGGGGCACAACCTGAAGACCCTCACAGTCAACGTCACCATCTCCACCCTCCGGTATTCATCAGACATGAGCAATGGCTATGCCATGTTCAACTTCACTGAGAAGGTCCTGCAGAGCCTGGTGAAACCCTGGTTCCAGCAGCTCCTGGTGGGTTAAATCCCACCCAGCCCTTCCTCCAACCCCTGTCCCGCCTGCTCCTCTTCCTCCTCCTTCCTCCCCAGCTGGATCATTGTTCAAGAAGAGCAGCCTGGGCCCCTTCTACTCAAGTTGCAGACTGGTCTCCCTCAGGTGAGACCATCCCCTCAGCATTTGCCCCTAATGACCACTTTTGTGACCACCCCTCTCTGTCTCTCCACTGTCCTCCCATTTCCTCGTTCCTGTTCTGGCCCCCACCCCCGGAGGTTTCAGGACCTCTCTCTAGACTCCCCACATCCCTCTCTCCCCAGGCCTGAGAAGGATGGGGCAGCCACCTGTGTGGACGCTGTCTGCACCCGCCACCCTGATCCCGTGGTCCGCCATGCCTCTGTGCTGGGAGCTGAGTGTCGCCACCTGTCTGCTCTTCCTCTCGGTGGCTCCTGGCTCCGCAGCCCAGAGTTTATCCATTAAGAGAGAGCACCAGCTACTTTTCCGCATCATCAGCTGGAACCTCAGCATCTCGGAGCCCACATCCTCGGAGTACTCCGCCCTGCTGAGAGACACCCAGGACCAGGTGGGGTCTCCCACTCCCGTCTCTCCTTGCCCTGAGGGCACCGTCATTCCTCCGTCTGACTTATATCTGTTATGTGATTGTTTCAACCCTTCACTTTCCCTGCATGTCTGGGTTCTCTCAGTGTCCAGGGGTGATGTCCTAGCTGCCTTTCCCATTTCTCACCTGGGTAAACTGAAGCTCAGAAAGGGGAGTATTCTGCCTAAGGTCACACAGTGAGTTAGGGGCAGAGCCAGGATCAGAACTCAGGTCTCCCTTGTCCCAAGGTCTGTGATCTTTCACTGGCTCCAGTGGCGCCGTGCATCCCCAGGAGACCTTCATCTCACCCACTCTCCCTCGTGTTTGTTCTAGGTCACCAAGCTCTACAGCGGCACCCAACTTTGAGACATATTCCATTCCACTCCTGCCTGGTCACCAACTTAATGTAGGTTGAGGAGATTGGAAGCATTGGCTGAGCTGGTGGCTGATGACTCTGAGCTCCCGTGACACATAATTGATCTGGAAGTCACTTACATCGTGCCCATTCTGCCCCACATCCCTGTCAGCTAATCCTAACATCTCCTTCCATAGGCTTTTGGGGGATGAGAAAAGCATTAACATTTGGTGCCACCAACCTCCAGCATCCTGCTCCTCCTCCTCTTCTGGAGACTTTCAACAAATATCAGCAGTCTAACTGTGCTCTCCAATACTGTAGCCGCTAACCACATGGGGCAATTTAAATTTTTTATACACCTATTAGGATACGATTCACATATTGTGTGTGGAGAGGAGTGTATTTTTTAGGTTTTTCTATATACAATATCTTCTCATCTGCAAAACAAATAGTTTTACCTCTTCCCTTCCAATCTGGATTTCTTTTATTCCTTTTTCTTGCCTGATTGCCCTCATTAGAACCTTTAGTACCTGTGATTAACATACGAGATATGGGAAGACATCATTGTCTTGTCCCTGGTCTTAGGGGGGAATTTTCAGTCTTTCACCATTGACTATGGTGTTAGCCGTGGGTTTTTCATCGATGCTGTTTATAGGTTGAGAAAGCTTTTTCTATTCCTAAATTGTTGAGTGTTTTCTTTTTTAGACACGAAGGGCGTTGTATTTTGCGAAATTCTTTTCTGTGTATGTGGTCGAGATTGCCTGGTATTGGCCCTTATTCTATTAATATTGTGTAATACATAGTCAAGTTTTCAGATATTAACCCAACCCTTCAACTAGAGGTTAGAGATTAAGATGTTCTCAAGTCTTGCCTGGGCGTGCCATAGCCCTGAGCCCTTGTGTCCTTCTAGATGCCCGCAAATACACTGCAGCTTTTCAAAGGCCCCTGTGGACATCACATTCCCCCAAGTTTTCTTCTAAGTTTTTGGCTCACCTCTTGCCTGCCTCAGCTGGTATCACTCCCTCAGGCAACTACAATAGAAAACAATTAGCTCTGATTGTTTTTAGCAAGTGCCCTGGGGACAGACTTTCCTCCCTGGGCAAGCTCTGACTCAAGTAACGTCAAGCCCTGAACATGGGGCTTTATCGGGAAGCTGCCAGGAAGGTCAGCTAGTGACAGTTCGATGGGGATGGTTCTTTTCAGAGCTCCAAACCCATTATGGCTGCTTGGCTGCTGGTTATCTCAGCTACCATGGTTCTGAGACTGATGATTTTCAAAGTTATGGAGGATATTGTGAGAGCAGGATGGGATAGTGCAAGTTATAGTGCCACAAAGTTTGCTCCCGTTATCAAGATTCCACCATGTTTCTTCACTAAACCCTCCTCAGATTCTTACAAGCTGTTGATTAATTTCTAGACTTCTGAAAAGTTGATTTTGACAATTTTTACCAGTGTTTTCATTGTTTTTATGCATTTGCAGAAAATCTTTCTCAAATGTTTCAAAAATGTTCTCCCTGTGGTTATTTATTTATGAATTAATTACTTGAAATTACATGAGAAATTCAGTTCCTCACTCACACACACTAACCACATTTTAAGTGCTTGATAACACCATGGGGATGATAATGAGTGTATTTGGTAGTGCAGACAAATGTTTACATTATTGCAGAAAGTTATCTTGGACAGGACACAGAAGCAGGGAATCTAGAATCAAGGTAGAATTCTAGACACACTTGTTCATCCCTTGTGCCCTTCCAGGTCTGTCCCCCACAGTAACCACACTGGCGTGGACTCCCTGTGTACCTTGCCGCCTTGGCACAGAGATTGGACAGAGTTGCCATCTATGAGGAATTCCTGCGGCTGACCCAGAATGGACCCAGATGCAGAACTTGACCCTGGTAAGGAAGAGTGTCCTTGGGGATGTTAAGGCTCCCTGGTCATTGGGAAATGAAGTGAGACCTTTCTCGGGACTCTGGATGCCTGGGGCTGAGAGAGCATTGAACTTTCTCAGGCTGGCAGGAGGTGGCATAGTCCCCCAGTCTTTACCCACCATAGAGAGACAAGGACACCAGTGTAATATTGGAGGCCGTCACCTTCTCCTAGACAGCTCTGTGACCTCAAGCTAGTCACCTCCCCTGTCTTGACTTTTGTTTCCTTATCTCTCCACTGAAAGCCACTGGGCCAGATGGTCAGTGAGGGCCTCCAGCTCTGTGTGAAGCAGACTTACAGGTTTGGGGTCATGTGGTTTCTGATTTACAGGCTATAGTTTGCCAAGTCCCACTCTAGATGATCACCAATGCACTAGAACTTTCTGCAGTGGTGGAATGTTCTATATCTGTGCTCTCCAGTGCATAGCCGCATGTGGCTGTTGAGTACTCGAAGGATGGTATTGTGACTGGTCTTTATTGTTACTGATTTTTAATGTTACTGAGGTACTAGATTTTTTATTTAATTTAACTAAAATTAATTTTAATTCAAAAAAAGACTTGTTGCTGCTCCATATCAGACAGCACACCTCTAAGAGTTTTTCTGGATAGAGGTACAAGTAGGGGGGCCTGCACCCCTCCCCCCGTGCCCACTGAGTGCTGTGTGTCCTCCCCTCCTGGAGTTTATGTTGTAGCTGGCAATAACAAGAATAGAGAATTGAAACATCAATTATTTGATGTGAACAAACTCATACTTGGAGGCGGTATTCAGAGAAGACTTCCTGCAGGAGATTACATTGTAGGTTAATCCTAGAAAATGAATATTAAGCAAACAGATAAAGTAGAAGGGGATGATGTGTTTCCAGGCATGGAAGAACACTTTTGAGTGGGATTTTACAAATTTAGAGAGATCCCATAGGCTTGCCAACTGTGATGACCCATTCTCCCCCCGACCGTCCTAAGAAAGTCCAGTCCAAATTCAGTCCTCTGCGCCCAGAGGTATGAATTTCGTTTAATTAATTACACTTTTGTTCTGTGATAATAGTCTTGGATTTTGTAGCACAGTGTGCTCACTTTTTAGAAATGGAAACTAAAATTGGGTGAAACATCATGATGTCTACTTGACTTTAATATTTCATTGAAAACATGGGATGAATCAAGGGTGGCAAGTGTTAATAATTTATACATTGATGAAATATTGTTTTAATTGGATGGAATATACATTGTTAAATCTAGATGATGGATGTTTATGAGACTGTTCCCTTTATTTTTCTGTGTCTAAAAAGTTTTATTAAAAAGAGTGAAACACACTCACATGCATTCTCCATTTCATTCACTTCCAGAATATTCTCCCAATAGAGATGATACCTTGACTGAGAAGCCTGGTAAACCTGCAGGAAGCCTCAGCCCATGGTAGGGGATGAGTATGTTGATGCTGTGTCTCATCGAAGAGAACCGTGCGCACAGTGTCTTGGATGATGAAGAATGTTGGCCAACCCTTGTCAAGGAGGGTTGAGGCACAGTGGGGTCACCAGAAGCCCTTGGGCGATGACAGGATGTGGCTTACCTCACCACTTGTCTCCTCAGACCTCCCCTTCTGGGCCCTCATCCTCATCTGCTTGGCGGGACTCCTGGTGCTCATCACAGGCCTGATCTGCTGTCTCCTGGTAAGCCATGACGTGTTGCTTGTCTTCTTATTGCGTTGTAAGAGCTCTTTATATAATATAAATACACATCCTTTTCTAGGGATATGTTTTGCAGATGTTTTCTCCCAATCTGTGCGTGACTTGCCTTCTCCTTCACAACATGAGTCATTGGGGAAATGTAAGTGACAGTCATCACGAGATTCCACCACACTTGAGAATGGCTAAAGTTAAAAAAACTGACTATAGCAAGTGTTGTTGAAGATGTCAAGTCACTGAAACTCTCATCGAGTGCTGGTGAAAAATAGCTTGGATGCGTCGTTAATAATTACATACGTCTACCCAGCCATTCCTCTCCTAGGAATCAATCTAAAGGAAATAAACACTAATGTCTATACACAGACTTGTACACACATGTTGATAACAACCTATTTATAGTAGACAAAAGCGGAAAAGACCCCTAATGTCCATCTACTGGTGAACTGATACACAAAGTGTGGTATATCTCCACAGTGGAATACTATTCAATCATAAAAAGGAATGAATTATTTTTTTTAATTACTCTATTGAAATTATAAAGGGTTTTAACATTGTGTAATTTTGGGTGTTCATTATTATTTGTGAATTTCTGTATAGACTGCATCGTGCTTACCAGCGGTAGTCTAACTTTTTTCCATCACCATGCATATGTGCCCCTTTAACTCTTTCACTCAACACCCAACCCCCTTCCCCTCTGGTAAGCACTTATCTGTTCTCTTTATCCCTGTGTATGTTTATCTTCTACATATGAGTGAAATCATGCATATTTCTTTGTCTGGCTTATTTCATATAACATCATACCCTCAAGGTCCATCCAAGTTGTTGCAAACAGGATGATCTTGTCTTTTTTTTCTGGCTGAGTAGTGTTCCATTGTATATAATACATACCACATCTTCTTTATCCATTCACGTGTAGCAGCGCACTTGGGGTGCTTCCATGTCTTGGCTATTGTGAATAATGCCGCAATGAACACAGGGGTGAGTAAATCTCTTTGAATTGTTGATTTCAATTTATTTGAATAAATACCCAGTAGTGGGATAGCTGGAAGGTATGGTATTTCTATTTTTAATTTTTTGAGAAATCTCCATACTGTTTTCCCTGGTGGCTGCACCAGTTTACATTCCCACCAGCAGTGTGTGAGGGTGCTCTTTTCTCCTTATCCTCTCCAACATTTGTTATTTTTTGTCTTGGGAGTTATAGCCATTCTGACAGGTGTAAGGTGATCTCTCATTGTAGTTTTGATTTGAATATCCCTAATAATTAATGATGTTATACATCTTTTCATGTGCCTGTTGGGCCTCTCTATATCTTCTTTGGAAAAATGTCTGTACATATCCTCTGCCCATTTTTAGATTGGATTATCTTTTTTACTGTTGTTGGGTGTGTGAGTTGTTTATATATTTTGGAGATTAACCACTTGTCAGATATATGATTTGCAAATATTTTCTCCCAGTTCGTGGTTGCTTTTTCTTTTTTTTTTTTTTGAGGAAGATCAGCCCTGATCTAACATCCGTGCTAATCCTCCTCTTTTTTTCTGAGGAAGACCGGCTCTGAGCTAACATCTATTGTTAATCCGCCTCCTTTTTTTTTTTTTCCCCAAAGTCCCAGTTGATAGTTGTACGTCATACTTGCACATCCTTCTAGTTGCTGTATGTGGGACACTGCCTGAGTTTGGCCGGACAAGCGGTGCGTCTGTGCGCGTCTGGGATCCGAACCTGGGCCGCCAGTAGCGGAGCTCGTGCACTTAACCACTAAGCCACGGGGCTGGCCCTGTCTTTTTGTTTTGTTCATCGTTTCCTTTGCCTTGCAGAAGCCTTTTAGTCTCATGTAGTCCCATTTGTATATTTTTCCTTTTCTTACCCTTGCCTGAGTAGACATAGTATTGGGAAGGGTGCAGCTAAGACCAATGTCAAAGACTGTACAGCGTATATTTTCTTCTAGGAGTTTTATGGTTTCAATTGTTAGATTCAAGTCTTTTATCCATTTCGAGTTAATTTTTGTGTATGGTGGAAGATAATGATCTACTTTCATTCATTTGCATGTGGGTGTCTAGTTTTCCCAACAGCATTTATTGAAAAGACTTTTTTTTCCTCCATTGTATGATCTTGGCTCCTTTGTCAGAGATTAACTGGCCACAGATGTGTGGTTTTTTTCCTGGGCTTTCAGTTCTGCTCCATTGATCTATGAGTCTGTTTTTGTGCCAGTACCATGCCATTTTGATTACTATAGCTGTGTAATATATTTTCAAGTTAGGATTGTGATGCCTCCAGCTTTGTTCTTTCCTCTCAGGATTTCTTTGGCTGTTCGAGGTCTTTTGTTATTCCGTATATATTTTAGGATTCTGTGTTCTCTTTCTATGAAGAATGTCATTGGAATTCTGATTGGGATTGCTTTGAATCTGTAGATTACTTTAGGTAATGTGGACATTTTAACTATGTTTATTCTTCCAATCCATGTGCATAGAATATCTTCCCATTACTTCAGGTCATCATTGATTTCTTTCAATAAAGTCTTATAGTTTTCATTGTATAGTTCTTTAACCTCTTTGGTTAAATTTATCCCTAGACACTTTTTTTTTTATGTTGCAATTGTAAATGGGATTGTATTTTTGAGTTCTCTTTCTGTTAGTTCATTATTAGAGTATAGAAATGCAACTGATTTTTGTAAGTTGATTTTGTACGCTATACCTTTGCTGTAGTTGTTGATTACTTCTAATAGTTTTCTGATGGATTGTTTAGGGTTTTCTATATTTACAATCATGTCATCTGCAAACAGCAAGAGTTTCATTTCTTCCTTTCCAATTTTTATTCCTTTTATTTCTTTTTACAGCCTAATTGCTCTGGCCAAAACCTCCAGTACTATGTTGAATGGGAGTGGCGAGAGTGGGCACATTTGTCTTCTTCCTCTTCTTAGAGGAATGGCTTTAAGTTTTTCACCATTAAGTATGATGTTGGCTGTGGGTTTCTGATATATGGCCTTTATTGTGTTGGGGTACTTTCCTTCTATATCTATTTTATTGAGAGTTTTTATCATAAATGGATTTTGGATCTTGTCAAATCCTTTCTCTGCATCTGTGGAGAGGATCATGTGATTTTTATTCCTCATTTTATTAATGTGGTGTATCACATTGATTGATTTGCAGATGTTGAACCATCTCTGCATCCCTGGCATAAATTCCACTTGATCATGGTATATGATCCTTTTAATATATTGCTGTGTTCCATTTGTTGATATTTAGTTGAGGATTTTTGCATCTGTGTTCATCAGCGATATCGGCCTGTAATATTCCTTCTTTGTGCTATTCTTGCCTGCTTTTGGTCTCAGGGTGATGTTGGCCTCATAGAATGAATTAGGAAGTGTTCCATCTTCTTCAACTGTTTGGAATAGTTTGAGAAGCATAGGTATTAAATCTTGTTTGAGTATTTGGTAGAATTCTCCAGAGAAGACATCTGGTCCTGGACTTTTGTTTTTTGGGAAGGTTTTGATGACCATTTCGATCTCTTTACTTGTGATTGGTCTATTCATTTTCTCTATTTCTTCTTGAATCAGTTTTGGGAGGTTGTATGAATCTAATAATTCATCTATTTCTTTTAGATTATCCAATTTGGTGGCATGTAAGTTGTTCAATATATTCTTTTATTGTCCTTTGGATTTCTGTGGTATCTGTTGTAATTTCTCCTCTTTCATTTCTAATTTTATGTCTTTGAGCCTTCTCTCTTTTTTTCTTAGTGAGTCTGGCTAAGAGTCTGTCAGTTTTGTTTCAATCTTCACAAAGAACCAGCTCTTTGTTTCATTGATCCTTTCTACTGTTTTTTTAGCTATTTCATTTATTTCTGCTCTAATTTTTATTATTTCCCTCATTCTGTTGACTTTGGGTTTCATTTGTTCTTCATTTTCTGGTTCTTTTAGGTGTGGTTTAAGGTTACTTATTTGGTATTTTTCTTGTTTGTTGAGGTGCACTTGTATTGCTATGAATTTCCTTCTTAGAACTGCTTTTGCTGCATCCCATAAGAGATGTTTTGTTGTCTTTTCATTTTCATTTGTCTTCAGGTATTTTTTGATTTCTCCTTTGATTGGTTCATTGATCCAATGGTTCTTCAGTCTTGTGTTCTTTAGTTTCCACATATTTGTAACTTCCCCATCTTTTGTCTTGTAGTTGATTTCTAGTGTCATATCATTGTGGTGAGAAAAGAAGCTTGATATGATTTCAATCTTAAATTTATTCAGGCTTGCCTTGTTTCACAACATATGGTATATCTTTTAGAAGGTTCCATGTGCACTTAAGAAGAATGTGTATTCCGCTTTTTTGGGAGGGTATGCTCTATATATATCAATTAAGTTCATCTGATCATATGTTTCATTTAATTACACTATTTACTGGTTGCCTTTCTATGCATGATCTATCCATGATGTAAGTGGGGTGTTCAGGTCCCCTGCTATTATTGTGTTGCTGTTAATTTCTCCCTTTAGGTCTATTGATAGTTGCTATATATTCTTTTGTGCTGCTGTGTTAGGTGCATATATCTTTATAAGTGTTATGTCCTCTTGGTGGAAAGTCCCCATTATCATTATATACTGCCCCTCTTTGTCTCTCATAGTCTTTTTTATCTTGAAGTCTGCTTTGTCTGATATAAGTATGGAAACACCTACTTTCTTTTATTTGCCATTTGCTTGCAGTATTGTGTCCAATCCATTCATCCTGAGCCTGTTTGTTTTTAGTGCTGAGATGTGTTTCCTGGAGGCAGCGTATTGTTGGGTCTTGTTTTCTAATCC
This sequence comes from Diceros bicornis minor, assembly GCF_020826845.1. Lineage (NCBI taxonomy): Eukaryota > Metazoa > Chordata > Mammalia > Perissodactyla > Rhinocerotidae > Diceros > Diceros bicornis. The sequence continues at coordinate 134,216 of NW_026691109.1, read as the reverse complement.
ACCCCAGCACTCTGTGTCTGTTGATTGGAGAATTCAATCAATTTACATTTAGAGTGATTATAGATACATGAGGGCTTAATCCCACCTAATCTATATTTCCATTGTTTCTCTTCCTTTGTGTTTCTGACTACCATTTCATTTTGGGGGTTTTCTGTGGAGGTGTTCTCTTTTTTTATGATCTATGGCTCTGCTCTGATTCTTTGTTTGCTGGTTACTGTGAGGTTTGTATAAAGATCTCATAGATGACATAGTCCATCTTCTGAGAGCCTCTTATCTCCATTAGCCTAAGCAGGTTCCATCCCTTTCCTCTTCTCCTTCTGAGTTATTGTTGTCACAAGTTATTCAATTTTGTGTTGTGCGTTTGTGACTAAGCTGAAGTGTTTATAGTTACTTTTGATGCTTTCCTTCCCTTCCTCTTTTAAGTTATAATTAAGTATTTGCTACCCTGTTGTGAAACAGAGCTGTAGCTTTCTGATTTTGTCTTTCTATTTATCTCTTTGCTCAAAGCTTTGTAGACATTTGCCTTCTTTTTGTTTCAGGTATGAGGGTGTTCTTGATCATTGTTTGTATGAGAGATCTAGTGGCGATGAACTCCCTCAGCCTTTGTTTATCTGGGAAAACTTTCATTTCTCCATTGTATCATAAGGATCATTTCACTGGATAGAGTATTCTTGGTTGAAAGTTTTTGTCTTTCAGTATTTTTAATATATCATTCCATTCTTTCCTTGCCTGTAAAGTTTCTGCCAAGAAATATGCTGAAAGCCTGATAGGGGTTCCTTTGTAGGTCATTTTCTTCTGTCTTGCTTCCCTTAATATTTTTTCTTTGTCATTGGCTTTTGCCAATTTTACTATTATATGCTTTGGAGAAGGTCTTTTAGCATTGATGTAATTAGGCGGCCTGTTGGCTTCATGTATTTGTAAGTCCAGTTCTTCCCCAGGTTTAGGAAGTTCTCATCTATTATTTCTTTGAACAAGCTCTCTGCTCCTTTCTCCTTCTTTTCTCCCTCTGGGATACGTATAATTCTTAGGTTGCTTTTATAATTGACTCATATATTTCTCCAAGAATTCCTTCATTTTTTAAAAATCTGAGTCCTCTCTCCTCATCCACTGGAAACATTTCTATATTTCTATCCTCTAAATCACTAATTCTTTCATCCATAATATCAGCTCTGTTTTTTAAGGATTCTAGATTCTTTTTTATCTCATTAATTATGTTCTTCATATCCAGAATTTCTACTTGTCTTTTTATTTAATTAGTTTCAGTCTCTTTGATGAAGTATTCCTTTTCCTCATTAATTTTATTCCTGAGTTCATCGAACTGTCTGAACATTCTTGTAACTTGGTGAGTTTCTTTAATGACAGTTATTTTGAATTCTCTGTCATTTAGATTGTAAATTTCTGTGACTTCAAGGTTCCTTTCTGAAGATTTGTCATTTCCTTCTGCTCTGAATTGTTACTGTAGTTTCTTATGGTGTTTGATGAACTAATCTTTTGCCTGCGTATTTGTGGTAGTATCAGGTCGCAGATGTCACCTGCTACCGCTGTGGGGAAAGCATGAGCTGTGTTTCTGATCCCACTCCATATGCTGGAAATTGCGTGTATACAATGGGTGTTCCCATCCGCTGGGAAAGCATTCACACTAGGCTCAGAGCTGCCACCACAAGGAGGCACGTACCCAGTTGTAACACCGCAGCACTACTCTGGGTATTTGTGCCATCTGGCAAAGCATTTGCTTGTGTGCATATATCTGCTGCTGCCTTTTCTTATGCTCATGCCAGCCTCTGTGTTTGGTGGGTGGGACTTCTTCATGCGTTCTCAGCATTGGCCAATCATTGGGACTGCAGTGGCATGGTGGGCTTTCCAATCATCAAGGAAAACATTCATTTGAGGTTCCAGGGCTCCCACCAACCCCTCCCAGAGTTGCACCAAGATGCATTCCTACTTTTGGGGATGGAGCAGTACTATTTGGTCTCACTCCAACCTGGGAAGCACTCAGGTGTGTGCACAGTGCTGCCAGGGAAGCGTTGGGGATAGGAATGAATTCATAGCACATGCAATGACAAGCATAAATCTCAAAATAATTATGCTGAGTGAAAGAAGCCAGTAAAAAATGAGTACATAGTGTATGATCCCATTTATAAAAATCCTTGGAAAATACAGGAAAATATATAGGGACATATACCGGATCACTGGTTGCCTGGGAATGAGAATGTGTTTGCAAACGGCAGGGAAAGAGAAATTAAAATGACCATGAGGAAATTTGGGGAGGATGGGCGTTCCTTTTCTTGATTGAGGTGATGGTTCAATAAGTTATAATCAAAATGTATCAAATTGTTCACTTTAAAAATATGCAGTTTACTATATGTCGTTAATACCTCAATTAACCTAGAACATGTAGGGGAAAGAGAGGGAGAGAGAGAGGAAAGAGGGAAAAGGAAAGGAAATGAAGGACCGAGGGTGAAAATTAAGTGGACAAAAGGAAGAGGGGGACACAGGATGCATCGGGTCTCTGTGGCTTTGGTATCACCTTCCCCTGGAGTCTCCCATACTGGGGAGCTGACTGGACCATTCTGATGCGCTCTCCTCACCTCACAAGTCACTGTCTGCCGGCGGAAGAAGGAGGGTGACTATGATCTCCAGTGACGACGCCTGGGCTATTACCTGCCTCATGGCAAGCTACGGAAGCTGCAATGACTAGATCTGAGGTCCCTTTTTCCCAGCTGGGGTCCAGAGGAGCTTGGCTGTAACAGAACGAAACCATATCAGACGGACACAGAATCCGAGCCTTTCTAGACTTGGCCCCTGACTGGCTCACAGGGGACTAAGCTGAAAGGTTTCACCTTCCTTAAGTCCTGAAAGTGACTGCAAATTCTGTCCTGTGGTGTCACACTAGTTCATCCCTCAGAGACACCAGAATTGGTGAAACCAACACAGACATTGCCATCATGTAAAATCGTATCCCCACTTCAGTGCAAGGTTTCTCTTCTTAGGAAACTTTGGAACCTCCCTCCCCTTCACTCTGTGCAGCCATCACACCCCTCTCGGTTCCTCCATATTCCTCCCCAACTGAAGCTCTGGCAGTCTCAGGTTCCCCTTTTCTGTTTCATTCTCTGAAGCTCAGATTCACCAGGACTTCCAGATCAATCTCCCTCGATGGCTCCTTTCCCCACTCATGGGTCATACATGATCGGAAACAGGCCAAGATGAGAGAAGTGGGTGAGACATGACTCTGCAGTCACCTTGGGCCTTGGGAGCTGAAATGACTAGATGTCTGGGAAGCTTGAATCCCAGAGAAACACCAAGGCTCTGGGAAGAGAGTATCTGCTCTGGATGTAAAAGTGAATAATACTGGGCGGGAGAAATCTGAGGGAAAAGAAAGAGTCTTTTTTCATCTTTCTCTGTACAGAGTCCAACTAGCCTCACAGCAGAGGCTCCCCAACAAGCAGCCCAGAGCATCCCAGGCATGAGGCAGGCTGCGCTGTTCTGCCGTGGGTCTGTGGGAACAGATTACATTATCTGTACACACTGTGCCGACGACCACAGCTGAAGATATCCAAGGGCTGAGAATTAAAGTCACAGTCATGGCACTCTTTCAGACTTTTTGTGTGTGAGCTTCACATTCTCAATCTTAAGCAGTGCTTCTCTGAGAATGCACACTCTGAAGATTATAATGATTAATAATATTAATATATTATTCATTGCATACATTATACATTGTACATTATAATTATAAATTAATGTATAATTATTATTCATTAATATATTATTATATATTACATTATTATAATATCATTATAATGCTTAATAATCGTTATCATTATTGACTATTTAATTTCTCCTAAGCAACATGACTGGCAAGCTCTACGTGTATTATCTCAGTTACAGTCACAATATTTAGGGTTTTATTCCCATTTTGAGGTAAAGATGTGGAGGCTCAGAAATATTAAATAAGTTGACACAGAAGGAAAAGAATTACTACAAAGCTAAATTAACCACATATTCACACTATGTTTCAAAGAAAGAAAGACGTTTTCTGACTTACAAACAGACTCAATGTTGACCTCCCACAGTCCTGCAGCTAAAGAACTGGTAAAGAATGTACATCAGGAAGAAGAAATGTGAACCCAGGAAAACATAACAGAAGTCACTAAGAAAAGAAAAAACCGTCTGTCTAATTTAGTATTAGTTTTAAAACAAGACATTAAAAACACATTTGAATTAAAATTTCAGATGATTACCACATGGAAGAATACAGGAGAGAAGATTTAGGTAAAAAATAACTCATTTTTTAGGGAAGATATAAATACTAAGATACTCTATTATTGTTTAACACATTGCTCTCAGAAACTGATAAATCTGTGGGACAAAAGTAAGTAATGATAAAGAGGATTTGAAGAGTGCAACATACTCGATCAGACAAATAGACAAATCCCAACACACTGGCTTATTTTGAGACTTGTGATGCTGAAAACAGTCCTTCTCCTGACAGCATGATACCGCAATGGCATATCAATTTTCATGAATCAAATTTCCAACGTATATAAATCTAAAAAAATGAAAAACCAGTATTTCCTTGTATGCAACTAGTGATTCAACATACAACAAATACCAGAAAAATAGAGACCCAGAAGTAGGTGTCTTTTTTGAGAAGACAGATATAACAGCTCTTTAGTGAAATGTTATGTTGGAATCTATTGCAACATTACACAAAAAGGACAATCCATTTGGATGAGGTATGTTTTCTTTGTGACTGTGAGGGCAAAACTCTAAAGAATCCCCTGACTGTGATAACTCTCTGTTGATCTTAAAATACAAATACATAACACTCAGGAAAGTAAAGGAAGGAAAGATCTCCTTTCTCTCCTCACCTGAAACTCAATCTCCCACCTCAGAAGGATCACTGTCCGTATCTTCTCTGTCATGCAAAGGAATCAATGAAAAGAAAAGTATTGGTATATATTAAAGTTTTAAGAGCTCAAACCAAGAAAACCTAATGACTCCTGCAGAGGCATTGATTTAGTGTGAGCTCCATGTCATCTGCCCCGTCTTGTCTCTATCATCGTGTTTGTCGGGACGTCCTTCTTGGCCCCTCACTCTCCCTGCCTCGTTAGCCAGTCTGTCTGCATCAGTGCTACCGCCAGTCTCTCTCTTGCCGTCTTCACTTTCTCTTCCTGTTTCCTGATATCTTCCTGAGTCACCAGAAGTTGTTTGCAAAGGAGCTGTGGGATGTACAGACCAATTCCTGGGATCGTCTCTGCTGAATCTGAAGACCAGGCAGGGGTGGGCATGGGACTGGGGTTCGGACCACCTGTGAGCACACCTGGCAGTGATGCACCTGTGCAACTAGGTGCAAGATTCAGCAGGGCTTTGGCAAGGTCCAAAGGACTTAACGGTTCCCCTGCACTCTGCAGGCCTGGAGACCTTGCAGTCTCTTCTGCCAGCAGAGTTGTTGGGGCTGCTCCAAGGTTTCCTCCCATTGATGGCATCTGACCTCATTGCCAGGATGGGATGTGATTCTAGTAACTGGCCTCTTGAATATGTAACTGGACATCCTCAAAGGGATGGAGATGCTCAAACCAGGCTTTGGGTTGGATTCGTGTCCACAATCATGTCGCTTCTTCTGTGATGATTTGACCATCATACTTCTTTTCCTCTTACCCTATAAATTGGGAATGTGGATCAGAGTGATAAATGAAGCCTGACTTCCCAGGACAATTATGTCAGATGCCTTGTACTTCTACCCTCCCTCTCTCCCTGTGGGGATTAATCTGACCTGTGTCCTGGGACGTCATCAAAGAGATTTGGGTCAAGAACAGAAAGCTCTAGGTCAAAACTCAGGACTACGGCAGGTCATTTCTTCTCCCCCATGTTGTTAGACACTTATGAGTATGACTTTATTCTCATTTTGTCCTTGTCTCTCTCAACAACAAAATCCTTGGTGCTCCCTGTCAGGACACACTGTTCCCAGTCTTTTTCTAAATCCCAAATCATACCATTCTTCTGTACTATATGACTATTCATTTGATAAGCCCATTGACCAGTTGGTGTTCATAGCTCCATTCGAGCTTAAGTCAGTAGTGAAATTATCATCCACCCCACTCCTAGTGACTCTTATTTGACAACTGTGAACATTAAATCTCAGTAAAGAGAATGTATGTCTGGAAAAACTCAACTTACAAATGGAGATTGTGCTGTAAGTGGGAAGTACACACTGGGCTTATGAAACCCAGGAAAACAATGTAAACTCTCTCATTATTAAGTTTTGTATAGACTGCACCCACATTGATGATATCTTGGTTATAGTGGGTTAAAATATACTATTAAAATTAGTTTCACTTGTTTGCTTTCATTTTTTAAAATGTGGCTACTAAGAAAAAAATTAAATTCTATAATATAGAGTGCTTAATGTTACTATAGGACAGTGCCGATGAAGCCATCGGTGAAAATAAATTCCAGAGAAAGTGGTTAGGGAAATTTTTTCCCTAGGAAAGGCGTCTAAAATGGCCCACACTGCAAGATGCAACAAAAACTGTCATACACACACACACACACACACACACACACAAACTGACAGAATGAAACAAACCTCTTCTTAGAGTCCCACCACTTTTCACATGGCAAGAGGTTGCACTCCTACTTAGTCCTAATTGGACTAATCTCAAGAAAGAAGGCAGAAGTCAAGGTAATTTACCAGTTAGGAAGATCTAAAACCAGAGACTAAAGCTCAAGATATGTGGTGAATTTCCTGTCCTGGCTTCTGTTATTAATTCAATATGTTAGGGAGACTTTTCCAAGGAGGATTGTTTTAAAACTCACTTTTTCTTTACTATGTAAAAATAGACAGGCTATGTAAAGAATAATTACTCTAGCCAATCAATGAAAAGGAGATGATAGAACACGAATACCCTTATTATAAGTCACTACTGGATTAGAGAGTCAGGGAACAGCTGACATTGTTTTGATTTGGCCTTAATTAGGCTGATTCTGATTTCATGATCGTCATATTGGTTGTATTATGCTAGAACATAGGAAACTTCCCAGCCCCTCTACTATTTAACCACCAAGGCCCACCAACCAGACTAGTCCTTGCTGACACATCCCCTGCCTCAATCTCTTCTGACAACACCTGGAGGATTTTCCCCAAATCCCACTCTGTCCCTGTACTCTTCTACCTGCCCCAGGGCCAGGGAATCATTTTCTCCAAGGCTCAGGCTCTGCGTGTGTCCAGCTCTGGGGATGGCACTTCTCCCTCGAGTGAAGACAAGGATCAGAGCGCAGACTCTGTGAGCTGCAGCAATTGGACAAAGACTGGGGTTTGCTGACAGAAAAGAACCTTTAGTGGGCACGGTTACCAGGGTCCAAGAAGCCCCAGTGATTCCTCCAGGGAATGTGATGCAGGACAGAGCAGGAATGTCTGCCTGTGGTTTGGCTTGGGAATGCCTGTAGGGTGACATAGGTGACATTGGTAATGCATTCGCCAATGTTGTTCACTCATTTATTCATCGTATGTCGTGGAGTGCATTCTACATACATCCAGGCAACAGTCTCACACTCTGGGGCTCACAGGCAGTGTCAGAAGAATTTCTAAATTTTATTTCTAATATATAGGTACAGCACTGGCAATACACTAGGCGTTCCAAGCATTTTTCAAATATTAACTCCTTTAATACTCTCCATAAACCTACAAAGTAGGTATGCTGATCATTTTTGCCAACTGAGTGATGAAGAAACTGAGGCACCAATCAAGTAAATAACTCAGTCAATACAAATATCTAGTAAGGGATTGAGCTGGAATTTGGACATGAGGAGTTAGCTCCATACTCTGTGCTCTTAACCACGACATCTACTCTCTAAAGACTGCACATCATGAAAAAATTTGATAAGTTATTAATTTTCTTGGTGCATTGAGTAGCCACACTATTTTATCTGTGTCTGAAAAATAGAATACCTGCGTAGAAACTACTGCACATACACACTCAAATTACATCTACCAATGTCCCCAGTCCCTGAAAATTAATACAGAGAACATTTCAGAGTGTTTCTTGAGCGGGTTGGGAGGACTCTGAGGAAATCCCAGTGTTACTGTAAGAAGCTGAGGACAGGCTGTGACTGGATCTCAGGGGAAAGTTGTCCTCAGGAGTCACGATTGAATGACAACATTGATGTGAGTGTCTCAGCAGTGACTGAATTCAGGGTCTGGTGGTGTTTTAACCTGGTGCTTATTTTCTGGCTGCGTGTTTATGGTGATGCAGCACAGGGAGAGGGGATGGTTCACTGTGTTCTTGGGGAAACCAGACCCATGAAAGAGAGGGAATGACGGTTTCCTTAAACAATAGACTCGTGGTGGGAAAAATTCGGCCTGGAAGAGACAGTCGTGTTCCTGGTATAACCAGAAGGAGTTGCCTCTGCATCAGCCAAAGCAGACAGCCCTTCCCCGTGCACTTATTTGATCTCAGTGGGAGGAAGGAGGAGGAAATCATGTAATGCTCTTCTGGATGTAAGATTTGTGATGGTAGTGACTGTGCTAGGAGGATCTGAAAGGCCTCTCTGAGGCATTTCAGACCTTTGCTGTGACCAGAATGACAAGTGTAAGCACCCCTGCGTATGTCTGGGAAGAGTTAGTGTGTCAAGGAGAAGGCTCCCTTGTGCAGAGACTCACATGAAGAAGCGAGTTTGACTAGGGAAGATCAGAAATGTGGCCAGTGTGGCTGGAGGAAACCTGACAAAAGAGATTGAGGGGAGATAAGAGGGTGATCAGGCTGGATCCTGGGACATGGTAGACTGTTACTTTCTGTTCCTCTGTGACAAAATTACTCCAAAACCTATCACCTATACAGTACAAATATATAACATCTCATAATTTCTGTGAGCCAAGCATCTGGCATGGCTTAACTGGGTGCCTCTGTCTCAAAGTCTCTGTGAAGCAGGTTTGTGGTCTGAACAGGGCTCAAATGGGGGAGGATTCCCACCCAAGATCACGCACATGGGTTTTGGCAGGATTCATTCGGACTGAGAGTCTGAGCTCCTGTCTGTCTGTTGTCTGGACACTCCCTCAGTTCTCTCCTATGGAGCCTCTACATAGTGCAACTGAAAACATCAGCACTTGCATTCCCAGTTCTGGTGATTTGATAGAGAGAGAGAGCGAGCGAGCGAGAGAGAGAGAGAGATGGAAACAGAAGGAGGGAGGTAAGTAGGGAACCCAAGTAAGCCAGAAAGCAGGAAGTGAAAGACATTTTGTAATTAAAACTTGGAAGTGACATCCCATCACCTTGGCTGTGTTCTGTTGTTCAGAAGCCAGATACTGACCACTTAGTGGTGACACAAGGATGTGCACTTCAGGAGGCAGGGAACATTGGGGCCATTGTGGAGGCTGCCCACCACATAGGCCAATGTGAGGCACTTGGGACTGATTCTGAGTAAAACAGGGGGCCGTGGAAGGGTTAATGCCAGTGGATCACAATGTCTGAATTTCCTCTAATTTCAACTCCTTAAGGATGCAGACCTGAAAATGAGGCCCAGAGGGGCAGTCACTTTCCCAAGATCACACATCTGGAACCCAGAGAAGATCTGACTGGTAGTCTATGTGATGTCCTACTCCTTCTTGTACTTCCTCCATCTCTAAGTGTGTACATTAGACACATGTGACACCAGCCCACAGGTGTTGTACGTATTATCACATGTACCCTGACAAGGTCCCTAGGAAGCTGTTTTTAGCCCAATCCTCATTGTGCAGCTTGGGAGACTGGGGAGATCTTGAGAGGCACAGCAGCTTTTCCAGGACACAGAACTGGTAGGAAAAAAGAGGTCTGACTTCAGCTCTGTCTCCTCAAAGCTGGGCCCCTGGATCCACTCCCAAGGAGCAGTGGGGAGGGTGGTGATGGGTATTTGTGCACAGTGATGGAGATGACACGAGCAAAGAGGGAGAGCAGCCAACAGCCTAGAGGGGGCTTTGGGTGTGTCTGATTGAATAAAGGGGCCAAGTATTAGAACCTTGAACAAGTGACCTCACTTCCTTGGTGACAGCCCCCAACAGAACTTAGAACTCTGGTTACCAGGCACCCACACTGTAATCACAGCCTCATGTCCAGTTCATTTTAGTGGAGACACTCGACACAGCAGGATGTTCTCATGTTGTCCCGTGACTTTCCGAGCCTCTGGCCCCCGGAAAGCCCAGAATGAGAGCATGTTAAGTCGTTTTAGGCATTGGCTCAGCCCTCACCTCGAATGTCCGTGGCCTTTTGGCAGGAGGAACCATCAGGTAACAGTGTGGGCCAGGGCAGGCCACTCTAGGTCAGGCCAGAACTGTGATCCCAAAAGGACAGCCCCACACCACTTGACACTCATTGTGTGTGTGTGTGTGGGAGATGGAGTTAGGGAAGCTGGGGATGAGGAGGACCCAGCCTGGGCAGGAGCAGGAAGCTAGATGGTGGGAGTCGGGCAGTGTGTCATGTTCATACTCAAGATCTTGGCTGCAGGAGATGACGGTGAGTGCTGGGGACCAACCTCCTGTATCTGCATGTGAATCCTGGGCCCTCAAAGTGTCCTGGCATTCCTTCCCTGGTGGAGTCTATGCAGATTCCCCTCTGTGCCTGATCTGTGGGGGTGTTTCCCCCTGTGGCAAAGTCCAGGCAGGCCCCTGATCCCTCCTGGCCTGACTGCTGGGCACTGTCACTGCAGAGCTGCACCCAAGAGATGGTCGAGGAGCTGGTGGATGGTTCCAGTTCACCCTCTCCCTGGAAGGAACACAAGTGCACCAGTCCATTAATGACCAGGGCTTCCCTGAGGTGAGTGTGGGTGCAGAGGTGTCTTCACACACAGGACTCTGAGATGACCAAGGCAGTACTAGAATGAAGACTCAAATCTGAGAACCCCCTGGACTCCCCGCCACCAGAATTTTTTCACTAGAGTACCCCACAGTCCAACTCTCAAAAGAATCTGGACCTCCAATCTTCCACACCAGCTACACAGGAGGGTAGAAAGTCACCTCAGTCCTCCTGGTGGTTCACTGTGATATCACTTACTGTATGTCCCTCCTCCTCTCCCCCAGTGTGAGGATGAGTTCACTGTGAATTTAAATGAGGCCTGCAGGATGCGTGCCCTCCAGGCAGGCATGATGGAGAAGCTGACAGAGTCCATGTCACCGGCTTTCCTGAGTAGGAACACGTCCAGCTTCACCACCTTCATGGTCAACTACTCGGCCTTAGACACATCCCAACGGGTCCTGGACCAGCTGTTTACTAGCTGAGTAGCCACACCCTCCTCAGCACAGTGGTGACTCTGCCCACTGCCAGCTGTGTACCTTGGGCAAATCCCCACATCTCTCTGAGCCTCAGTTTGCTCTTCTGAAAAGTAGGGGAGGGGGATAAATTTCATGGTGATCTTGTAGGGACTAATGGGATCAGCAATGACAGGTGCTTACCTGGTGCCTGGATCTGCAGAGAGGGCTGTGGACGTGCTGTGGTAGTCCATGGTGTTTATTTTTCTCTTCGCCGTGAAAAGTAGTCTGCCTCACTGATCTCTAGGATGTGGCCTTTCTGAGTGTGGAAAAACACATGGAAAGCACCCTGTCAAGGAGTTGAGATTCCATGCAGCTGGTCCTGATCCTTTTCCTTGGGCTAGCCAATTAAGGATCTCTGGGGCAGCAGAGAGGCCCTAGGCCCACTCAAGTGTCTGGGATGGTCTGGTTGATCCTCATCCATTCAAGTGTGTAGATTAAGCACCTACTACATGCAGGACTTTTGGAGACACTTAGTAAAGTCAGTGAATGAAGGAGACACAATCGCTGTGCCTCAATTGTCGTCTGAGAGTCAGACAGTGACATTAGACATCTTTCGCAGGTCCTGTCTTCCATGGTACATCCCAAGTGATGCCCTGATAGCCTCCTTTATAGATGGAGCCATCTTCCCTTTTTCCAGCCAGGAGGGCAGAGCACAGGACCATCTAAAAAATTGAGTGGTCTTTGGGTCCAGAATAAGGGCTTCCTGTCCCTACAGAACAAGGTGTGGAGGGAGAGATGGGGGCTGTGGCTGGGGCGGGCCTGTCAGAACCTTGCGTCTCACACATCTTTTGATTCCCAAGGGAAGGCTGAGGTCTGGTGGCTTCCACTCCAGGAAGACAGGAGTCAAAGAGCTATGGATGGGTGCCAGGACCCCTGGGAAGCAGAGGGGTGGCTAGGCTGAGTTGTCTCCAAGAGACACATTCCATCACAGACCCATGTTAATCTGTCTCTTCTCCATATCCACCTCTTCTGACCATCACCTCCAGGCCCAAGACAGGAGGTCTGTGAGCAACCCGCTCAAAAACCGGCCTTTGCTCAATCCAGTTGCACAAGTACATGGAGGGTTGGGCTGGGCTGTGTCCCGGCCCTTCAGGAGAAGAGAGTCAGCAGGAAGAGAGTCACGACAGGCTCTGTGTTCAACTTGCTGGATGAGCAGGGGCTCATCCCCAGGATGGGAACGGGCAGGCATTGGTGCCTTGCATGAGAAGTGTGCAGGGAAAGGACAGGCCTCTGACTCTGTTGCCAAATTGCCTCCCCCAGTGCCATCTCTTCTCTGGTGGGAACCTGCCTGGACCCAGGGCAGGATTTCTGGGAACCCCTGCACTTTCCCTGCTTCAAGATGAAGCTGACATCTCTGCATCTCAGCTTGCCTGGCTCGGAGCTGGGGAGCCACGCCTACTTTCTCCAGCTCCAGCTGGAGTATCCAAGGCACATTGAGGCAGATCTGGAAGGTGAGAAGACTGCAGTCTGGGAAGATGATTTGAAGGATCTTCAAAGTCTAGTTTCCCTTAAAGGCAGTGGGGTCTTTCCTGACTTTGACAGGGACCGTGGAAGTCAGCTACTTGAGTGACACTGTTTCTTTCTCCTGCTGCAGTACCATCTCCAGAGCTCCCTCCAGCTCCAGAGCCAGAGCAAGGGCCAGCTCCACGGCTAGATCCAGCTCCAGCACTAGTTTCACCACCTGTGCTAGAGCTGGAGCCAGTATCACCTCCATCAGTCCCTCCAGGACCAGAGCCACCACCAACATCAGCTCCAGCCCCAGTGCCAGCTCCTGAGCTGGAGCCAGCTGGACCATTGGCTCCAGGGAGAATCCTCACTCCACCTGGAGAGATAACAGCAGAGCCAGATCCAGCCCCAGAGCCCGCCTGCCCCTGGGATGTGACCAGCAAGAACCTGCTGAGGGAGGAGAAGCCTGACTTCTTGGAGTTCCCTCTCCGGCTTGTGGCAGAGCAGTGGACACTGATGGATGTGGTGAGCAGCGGGGCTCTCAGGGCCGGTGGGGTCGGCCTTTGCTGTGCCTTGAGCTGCCCCACACCTGCCATTTCCTGATCCAGAATCCCATGATCTCGGTCCAGCTTCCCTGCTTACCCTCATGTGACCTGAGCAGACTTCTTAATTCCCAAGCTTTTGCTGTCCTCATGTGGACAGTAGAGATGGACACTGAGAGCAGCTGCCATGCAGACTGGCTGTGCAGATGGACGAGGTGGAGCAGAGAGGACGTTGGGCAGAGTCTGCGCTTTGGTGGAGCGGAGCACACTGAAGTGCTGTCTTGTCCTGGGTAGTTCACTCATTTGCCCAGGAGGCCTCAACAGCCTCAGCACTAATTAAGCACCTCATGTGTACATGACTACAAGGCAGAAAAACAAAGCCCGTGGTTGTTGCTGCCTTGTGGAAATGTGCCACTGAAAGAGGCAACAGACCCTAGGATGGTCAGAATGGGTGGGAGATGCCCCTAGAGACGGTCAAGCAGGAGCCGAGTTCTGGTGCTTGGAGGAAGTGAGACTGTGCAGCGAGCAAATGCCACTTCCCTGCGCCACAGTATCATGTCCTGGGTCATCCTGTGCTGGGTGTCCTCAGGGGACACAGGCAACACCCAGGGACTCACACAAGCCTCAGGCCGCATTATCAGCTTCCTGAGCTCAGGCTCTCACCTCTGACTCAGCCTGGGACTGGGGGCTGCGGACGCTGAGCTGGGCTGTGCCAGGGCTGGGTGACATGCCCTGTCCTCCCCAGGAGCTCTTCAAGAAAGTGATGCCCCACGACTTCCTGGACTCCATCTGGTCCCAGTGTGACAACAGGGGCAATGAACACCTGGCACCCACCATCCATGCCAACACGACCCACTTTAACAGAATGGTCGAATGTGTCGTCACCACCTGCATTGGGGACCCGAGCATGATGGTCCAGGACAGGGCCAGGGTGGTGGAGCTCTGAATCCAGGTAACCAAGGTAAGATGTGGGAGGCCCTGAGAGCCCCTCTCTGGAGTCGGGGGAACTGCCCCTTCTCCTTTCTCAGCTCTCGTGTTTGAAGTCTGTGTTCTGAGCACTTGCACAATCCTTAGGCCCCTCCTGCCAGTGCCTCGATGACCTGACTCCTGGTCCCAGTGGTGGGAAGCTCACCCCTTCCTGGGCTCCTTCCTTGGCTTGAGCTAAAATCCTCCTCCTGGAAGTATTCCTCATCAGGTTCCAGCTGTGCCTTTCCTGGGTTCCCTGAGCCGCTGTTTCCTCCAGGACAAGAGACGTCAATGAGGCGACAGAAGCCAGAGGAAGCAGGGCTCCAGCTCCCTCTCACAGCTCATTCTCTTCCCTTCCCCAGGAATGCCAAGGCCTGAGGAACTTTTTCTCACTCCATGTGATCCTCTGGGCTCTGCAGGGCCCCTCCATTCAGCATTTAAAAGAGACATGGAGATGGGTGTCCAGGTGGGTAGGCCTCTCTCCATGCTTGTACCACCTGGGTGGACCAGACCCCGCACAGGGCTGGCATTGCCCTTCAGTCAGTTGGGACCTCCTGGGAGACAGCAAACCCTGGCGATAGAGTCTGACATGGTTGGAAGGCTTGGAGTCTTTCTGAAAATTTAGGCCAGTGGTTCTGCTTCAGGAATCAGTTTCCCTAAGTGACAGATCCTGGCTTGAGCCAAATTGAAGGTTTTCAAGTATTTTCAACAACAGAACTCTCTGTCCACATGAAATTAAGACTGTTTAAAACACATCTGCTGAGAAGATAAGAGAATGGAGGCCCCAGGTGACAATAGGAGAGCCCCCTCCCCAGTCCCAGACACCTCAGGGCTCAGAGGACACAGTGAAAACGCTCATCCAGGCTGTCTGGATCTTCTGGGTTTTCAAACAAAAGGAATTTACCCTCAAACCACTCCATAGTGTTTCTTTCCTTTTTTCCCTCCTCAGGAAGAACTGGACAAAACTTAAAAAGTTGATGAAAACTAGCCAGCGGGAGAGCAGGAAGCTGCTCAAGGAGGTGAGTGGAGGCTGGAGATCTGGAAGGAGGGGAGGTGAGGGGGGGAGAGACCAGGCAGGATGTGCTTTGGGAAGTTTTTCATTTAAGGTTCCATGAGAAATAACGGTCTGTCTTGTCCAGCTTGACAGGAAGCAGGGGGTATGAGCTGCAGGGGCTGGTGGGGACTGTTTGGGGCAGGACGCCTTGGTCACGGGATACAGAGGTGTCGCCTGGACTGTTCCAGGAGGTGAGGAGCTGGCAGAATGAGCAGGTCTCTGGCTTCCATGCGGACCCATCAGCTGGCCCTCTTCCTCCAGGCTGGTGGGTGGATGGAGTGGGTGGGGGTTCCTTTCTTCCTAAAGCAGCCCAGCCTGTCCTCAGGAAGCCAGGCTCCTGCTGCTCCTTCTGTCTTCACTGCACATCGCAGGGGAGGGCACTCTGCCTGCCCCAGGGATGGGCACTGTGAGGTCACACAGGTCTTGTGGACACAGGGGCTGCCCAGCCTTGGGCCAAATGGTGGATCTGGGACAGAACTGTGTGCTCTCTGGGACTGTGTGATCTAGCCCTATAGTGGTCACTGCTGACAAACCAGTGAGTCTCGCCCGGTGGCTTGTTGACAAAGATACACCCCAGATGGCAATGAGAATTATCGGGGAACCTACAGATCCTTAATGGACCTTCCTGAGAGGACATTAGAAGTTTCCAAGTGAAAAAGGATGCAAATGTCACCATTACACAGCGCCATGGTCACCCCCTCCACTGTCACTCAGATGTGGCACAAAGGGGTCCCCGTCCCCCTTGGAGGAGTTCTGTGCAGGGTTCATCCTGAGGGGATTCTAGGGAGCTGAGGCCTTTGGCATGGCCTCAGGTCCAGCCTGGTGTCAGAGAATCTCAGGGGGCTGGAAAACACAGAATCCACTTGGATAAGACTCCGAGACACCTTGTGCCACCCGATCCATGGCTCAGGCTGACTGAGGGCCTCAACACACCCCGAGAGTCAGGAGAACAGGACCTTGGTCAGAGGTGTGTCTGGAGGAGGAGTGAAGGCCAGGGGCCAGGCCCTTTGGCTGGGAGGTGGGGACGGTCTCCTCTGTGGGCCCCTGAGCAAGTCACTGCCCCTCTGTGGGCCTCGGTCTCCTCATCTGGGAAATGGAGGGAGATGATCTGTGGTGCAGGCCTCACAAGAGTGATGAGGTACAAGGGGGAGAGGAATGTGCAGGAGATTTGCGCTCCTCCTCCTTGAGGGGGGAGGGGAGAGTACTGGTGACAGTCAGATGACACTGAGTCCTCAGGGGACCCTGGGAGGCCTGGGAGTCCTCCTCACACTTTCCTGATAAGGAGAGAGGCTTAGGGGCCTGGGCAGGCCTGAGGGAGCAGAGGAGGGAGTGTTGGAAATGCGAGTGATCTAGAATCAGAGCACTCTGGAATGGGAGCAGCCATAGACACCAGATGTCCGAGGTCCAGGATCAGGGGCCTGGGAGACACGGGGAAGGGAGCATGGCCTCCCTGAGCCTGTCCTTGACCCTGCAGGACGTGACCTCTGTGTGGGCCACCTTAGAGATGGATCCCCAGGGAGCCCAGGAGAGACAGCAGCAGCAGGTGAGGGGGCCTGAGGGGGAGGGTGTCAGAGGAGGAGGTCTCTCTCCTCACGGCTTGAGGCCTCCCTAAGAGAGGGGTCCCTCCTCCTCCAGCCCAGCTCCTGGAGCCCCAGAGCCTGCTATGCCTGCCCTGGAAGTGACCAGGAGGAGGCCTGGGAGGGCTGGGCCCAGGATGAAATAGAGAGGGGAGGGGCAGGGAGCACATACTCTGGGATTTGACAAAAGCCGCCCCTAGGAGGTGACTGGGGAATTTGGGTGGTCCTGGAGGGGGCAACTGAGGGGAGGCCGCTGAGGGTCCTAGGCTGCTCTCTGTGGGAGTCTGTGGTGGGCAGGAGGCTGGGGTGAAGGGATTTGGGGGAGGGTCAATGGGGACACCTGAGATGTGGGACTCATCTCACCACTCCCACCCTGAATTCACAGGGTGTCGTCCCCTTCCTGGGCACGTTCCTCTATCACCTGAAGCTGCTGGACATTGGGATGGAGGATGATCTGGAAGTGAGTGAGCCTGGAGGTGGGGCCAGGGAGAAGTATCCTGAGGTTTGGGAGGCGATAGCCCTGCACTGGGCCCTGAGCTCTCAGTACCTGGCAAACCTTCTCTCATGAGAGCCCCATGGCCACCCCTGGGAGCTGGAGAGTCAGGCCCATCTTAGCAATGCATGAATAGACGTCCCACGTAAGCCCCCCACCAGGCTCCCTGGGCTGGTGAAGCTCAGAGCTGCCTGTCTGCAGAGCTGCAGGAGGCTGTGTCTGAGCTGCACTCAGCCTCCCCCTCAGGTCCTGCCCCTGGGGGAGTGCCATCAGCCCCTGCAAGTGAGGAAGAACTTCTGTGGTCCAGCTGTCCCTTCCTCCCTGAGGCCCCAGTCTCCCCATCTGTCATCAGAGAGGGTGTGCTACATAAGGTCTCTGGCCTCAGCTCCCCTGTCCCTCCTGCTCTGGAGCCCAGAGCCTGGCCCAGTGTCAAGTTCTCTTTGTGGAAGGTCTGCCCTCTGCTGGGCCCTGACGTTCCTGCAGCCTGAGAAGGGGTGGGATGGGGGTTAGTTATGGGCTTAGGGGGCTGTTTCTGATGGACATTGGCTGTCTCCCTTCCAGGGAAATCAGGCCAACTTCCAGAAAGGATGTGAGGTGAGCAGGGGTGGGGAGGGTGGGGAAGTGGATATCACAGAGCTCCCCTAGCAAGACATTCTCTGGCCTCATCCCTTGGGTCAGATCCACAAAGCTGGGAATCCCATCACGTTGGTGAGTGTAGGGGGGGCTGGCATCAAGGACATCTTCCTGGATGAGGAACTAATTCAAGCCAACTGTGAGAACAGGCAAGTCCTGAATGGAGTGGGAAGGAAAGAGGGTTCCCGAGTGAGCACAGACCCCAGACCAGATCCTCACTCCCCACAAGTCCCTGGCAGGGTTCCCCACCCAAGCCCTGTCTGAATCCTGTCCTTCCTCCCAGAAATTCAAAGTCATCAGGAGGATCCAGCTGCTCCAGCAGGCTGCAAATGCGTATGACCTGGAGCGAGAAGAACGATTTGGGGCCTGGTTCCAGGCCATGGAGCCCATCAGTGTCCATGAGAGGTGGGGGGGACAGGAGGTGGGTGAGGGCAGGGTAGACTCTCTCTGATGGCCAGCTCCAGAGCCTGTGGCCTGGCTCGCTAATCAGCCTCAGAACTCGTAGCGTGGTGACCCATGGGGCACTGGGACTCAGCTGCTGGCAGGCTCTGGGAGGGGCACCTGAGGTGTGGCTCCTGGTAGCTCACAGGTCCACTCTGTCCTGTAGCTACTGTGTCTCCTGCCAGCTGGAGCCTGCACACCAGAAGGCGAGTAAAATGCGGCTCTTCAAGAGAAAGAGGAACCGGACATCATCCAGCTTAGGGCCGAGTGAGTGTTGGGACCAGCAGCGACTGAATCCAGGGGCTCAGTACAGCTTCAGGCTAAGCATGGGCCTGGATCCCAGCTCCACTGCTGACCAGGCCTGGGACGGGCCGCTCCCCTCTCCTCTCTGGGATTCAGTTGCATCCTCTGAAATGGGTGATGCTAAATGATGCCTCCTGCATCAGGGACAAACGGGATGCTGTTGATGGCCTCAGCACACGGCACAGGGTTTGGATCAGAGTGCAGGGGGGCAGGGAGGTGTGCCATGAATCTCGGGGAGGTACCCCAAAATAGTCTGTTTCTTCTCTTCAGCCGCCATGCATTTGGCGATGAGCCGTCACACTCTGGAGACCTCAAGTGCAGCTCCTCCTGACCAGCAGGGACACTGGCGCCCTCGGGGTGTACTGGGTCAGCTCTTCCCACCCTGAGTGAACGAGGACATCCTAAGACTTTCCCTGGTTTCCCCTAAAGCCCCAGAGGGAGGACACCACCCCCTCCAACTCCCTGAAATCTGCACCCCAGCGACTGTTAACCCATTGGGGAGGAGTGATATTATTTCTTTACTAGTAAATGGTAGATTTGACTCTTACATTATATCCTGTTTCTGTCACAGCCTGGGTGTTGTGGTGTGGTTCTTTCACTTCTTATGCTCATGTAAATGAGACACAGAATCTCACTTTCCTCCTTGAATTAAGAACTTGTGTTTGGTCACAGCTTATTGTATGTGGCAGAAGGGATGAGGGCCAACCTCCTCCCTGGCTACTGAATGAAACCCTCAAGTCTCCCTTCCTCAGAGGACAGGTGCATTTCTGTGTGGGTCACCTGGGCCAGGAGCAGAGACAGCCCCTCAGATCTCTCTGGATTTAGAGGTTGGAGGGACTTTCCCAAGCAGAGCAATAACCACTGAAATGTGGGTGTCTTTCAAATAGCACCTACCAGGACCATGTCCTTCCCCAGGACAGTGGCTGTCTTTCTACAGCTTTCCAGGAAGAAGGAATGTTTTTTGCTTCTCTTGTTGAGGTTTCTTTGATCAGATATTGGAACTTGCCATTTTCTTACCAGTCTCTGGATTTGCATCAACACTAAATGAGAAAAAAAATGTAAAAAGATAAAAGTTTGCATGTGTAACGGACAAGGACAGAGGAAGACCATGTGCAGATGGACTAAGGCCCCACAGGACATCCCCATCAGGCCGTCTCTAGGGCTCCCTATTCACCCTTCGCCTAGATTGGAATCCTCCTGGGATCCTGGCCCATGCTCTTGGAAGTCCTTTTCCCACTTGTTTCATATCCAGAGGGAAAGATTCATGATGCACCTTTTAAATCTACAACAGGACTTTGTTCCATAAACCTAACTGCTCCCAGTGAACTAGGATTTCCAACATCCCTGCACTTCCTTGTATGAGTCTTTTTGGGCAGAAATTCCCTAGATGGCCCCCAGCCTCTCTGTCAGAAACATCATGGCCATTCCTCCCCGGCTGGGCCTGATGGATCAGGGGTAAGCTCTGGTTTGCCAGTACAGTAGACCTTAATCCTGTCCACTGAATGACCCACACTATCCCTTGCTGCCCTGGGTGACATCTGGGCGCATGTGGTTCTGAGGTCCCTGGTCTCAGACAATCACTAGTTTACACACTCACTCGTGTTGTTACTGACTTGTCCCAAAGGGGCTGCTGGGCCTGAGGGCATAGAGCACATAGCCCCTGGGACGGCTGTGTTCTTTTCCCCAGTCTGTGCTGTGGTTATGTGGATTTGTGTTACAGGGCTGTGAAACTTTCCTGTTGGGAGTTTTGAAAGATGAGGCAGGAGAGGGGCAGGTATAGAAGTTGGTCCAGCAGGGGAATGCCACCAATCTTAGACACAACCTTACCAATTAAAATTCTGAAATGCTTCCCAAGTGGGTGGTTAACAGACACTGCTCAGAGCTCATGCCGAGAACCCACCCGACGACCTGGAGCTAAAGGGTTACCACCCGGCATTTTGAACATCATGCCCTGGAAACACCCTGTAAGACAAGGGCCATTGTCTTGAATTCCTTAGTACTTCTTCCCCCTCCTTTCTGAAGGCTGCAAGTGTCACCCAGGGTGGCCTTTTCAGTTCAGCCAGAAGCAGAGTAGAAATCCTGGTTCCCACAATCCAGGTCCTTCCTTTCAGGGCACTGCTATCCAGGAAAGAAAGAATTCACACATCCGTGTAGACAACACAAACACACACACTCATATCCCACCCAAATCCCAAGATGCTTGAACTACTAAGAGATTAAAAGTGACTTCAGAAACAGATCAACCAATTGCAAAAGAAGGGTTTCATTAAGATCCTGACTCAAATAAAATGTAAAACCAAGAAATAACCTTGACAAAACTGGGAGACTTTGGATATTGACTAGATAGTTGATTATAAGAATGACATTTTTATTTTTGTATGTGATAACGTTATTGTGTTTGTGTTCCAAAAATTCCTCATCTGTAAGAGAAACTGAAATATTTACAGCTGAAATGATGTGCTCTCAGCCATCTCCTCTGGTTAATTCTTGGGGTCTTGGTGTGAGGATAAACAAAGTCAGATGGTATAAGAGTTGACAATGTTCGAAGCAAGTAACAGGTTCACAGAGATTTATTTTTCTGTACTCTGAGTTTTAGAGATTTTTGAAAACCTTCAGAACACAAATTTGATAAAAACAGTATACTTGGTGTCCACATTACGCTGTTACAAATTAAAACATCACAAACATAAAGGAATGCGTCTCCTTCCTGACCTAAGGAAGCTCTCTCTCAGTCTGGCTTCTGTGAATGACCTGATGATGCCACCAATTATTCACTTATCACATGTTTGTTGAGTAATTCCTATGTGCTCTGTGCTGTGTGCAAGGCAAACACATTTCCACGACTCTGGATCTAGTGTGGGAAGGAAGGCAATGAGCCTGCTGCCAAGGTTCTCTAAGTGGAAAATAATGTCCACAGGGGGTATGCTCATTCTGGAGATTCCAAAATCAAAGCTACACAAGTTTGCCACGTAACAGATAAGAGATACTTAATTCATGATATAGAAATCACATATGTCTGAATTACCATGTGACCATGAAGAGAAAGACTGATGGATTTTATGTTATAATTAGATGCAAAATCATCGTGCTGGCCCCTGGCTGAATGGGTAAGTTTGGCATGTTCTGCTTTGGTGGCCCAGGTTCAGTTACTAGGCATGGACCTACAATACTCATTAGCAGCCATGTCGTGATGGTGACCCACACAAAAAGTAGAGGAAGATTGGCAACAAATGTTAGCTCAGGGTGAATCTTTCTCTGCAAAAAAAAAAAATTAGATGTAAAATCATAATAAAAATTTATGGAATCGGATTTAATATACATTCAAAGACAAATCTCATTCTAGTAGGTATCATCACTTCATTGAGTGTAAGTTCTAGAAAAACCAAGTGTAAGTTCAAAACACTAATTCCTCAGCTTCAATTATCCTATCAATTTTAATATAAAAAGGAGAAAACTCATGGTAAAGAAAAATTGAGGTTTACCATGAAAGGTCAAGATCATGATGGACGTTACAAAGAGATGCTGTGAGAGTCAAGCCTGTCTCATGGGGAATTTCTCAACGGCACCACTCTCCTTTTCTTCAGCACTGATGTTGCTTTCCTCACTGTGCTTTCAGGATGCCTTTCTTGGCTCCTTGCTCTCTCTGCCTCCCCGGCAATCTCGTCTGTCCTCGAGACCACAGTCAGTCTCTCCCATGCTTTTCTTCACTTTCTGTGTCTGTCTCCTGATATCTCTAGATGATACCTGTTGCCTGCAGAGGGTCTGTGAGCGACCCAGACCCATTCCTGGACTCATCTCTGCCCAATATGGACAGTGAGCCAGGGTGGGCTCAGGGCTGGTGTGCAGATCCATCGGCCCCTGCATGGTCCACGGATTCACATGGACCAGCCTGTGTGACTATTTCGAAGGTATTTGCGACTCGAATGAACTTAAGAGTTCTCCTTTACTGCTGCAGGCCTGGAGTTCCTGCAGTCTGCGGTATCCACAGACTTGCTGCAGCTTCTCCAGGGTCTGCTCCCACTGACTGCACCTGACCTCACCACCAGGATGGGAAGTTATTCCAGCAACTGGCCTCTGGAATATGCAGCTGCTTAGGCTTCAGGGTGCATAGATCTTCAGTTTTCTGAATGGGTTTAGTTTCATGATCTTACTGTTTCCACTATAAAGTCGGGGAATATTGTTGGAGCTTTCTCTTTCAAAACAAAATAAAATGTGAAATTTCAACAAAATGGAGGATGAAGACTACCATCCATGGAGAACGTTCTCTGTTCACATGGATATTCCACCCTCCTTCTCTCCCTGGACACATGTGTCTCAAATCACACTGTACATCACAATCATTGGAGGGTTTTTAAAACTCAGATTGCTGGAACTCAACCCAAGTAGGTCTGGGGAAGGAATAGAGAATTTTCATTTCTAAGAGGTGATGTTGAGCTGCTGGTACAGGGACCACACACGGAGAACAGGATTCAGTGACATCATCAAGCTGATGTGAGACAAGGACAGAAAGCTCAAGGTCATTATCCAGTGTCAAATCCAGACCAACTTCCCTCCGCCATCTTGCTTCAGGACGTTCCTCTCCGCCTCTCTCTGTCATGGTCAAGTACACACATGCTGGTGCCCCACAGCCCACTGTTATTGGGACACAGAGTTCCAAGCACTCCAGAGCTCCTTTCACTGCCTCATCTCTAATGACATTATTCACTACTTCATCCTTAGTCATTCACTTCCACACACCGATCCTATCTTCACCCAAAGTTCTCCTGCTCCCCAGTCAGTAATTCACAAACACCATATTCCCACCACAAATTTCCACATTTCCAGTTTTTACACAAAGAAATCCACTCGAAATAACCGTTCTTCAATAAACTAGATTACTCCAGTAGGAATATCTTCACAAACTTCTTTCTTTTCTTCTCCCAATCTTTTCTAGTAATCTCAGATTCACAGTCCATCATTTCAATCATCCACTGACCATACTCCCAGATACTTTATTGCCATCATATCCACCCTGCACACTTCAGATGATTTCAAATATCTGCCATGTCATGTTGACACTTGCCCTGAACAGAGAATGCACCAGGAGCCTGTGGATCAGAGAATCAACAGCAACCAATGGACCTATATGCATTTCTCTAATGCTTCCTGAATGCTCTGCTCATTTTTTCCATTTCTTGAGTTCCATAAATCTCTATATTCCGACCTCCTCCATATTTCACAGATAAATTGTTAACCACCAGACAAGAACTATTTCACTCTCTAGTCATCAGATCTACATATATTTCTCATAAGGAATACATTTATCACACCTTTTCTGTTGTTATATCCAAAGAAATTGATTTTTTGGCTGAAACCACTCTGATTTTTATCTTATTCTTCCATTTTAATGACATTATGCCCTCAATATTTGTTGTGCTTTCCATAACTTCCCTACTGGAATCATCCCTCAAGTTTCAAATATGCACAAATCTCTACCATCTACAAACTAATCTCTCAGCCAGCGTTCCTAATAGTCCTCACCCTCCACGCCCCTCCTCTCCTCCTCCTGCCAGGGATCCATTGTGAAAAGTTCACATATATCCCAATGCCTCTGTTTCCAGGGTGCCCACCCAATCCCATCCCCATTCTGTGGATGCTTCTCTTGCTAACCTCACAAGCCATGTCTCTTACTAATCCACTGGGGACTTTTCATGATTTTTCTGACATGCTCTGCAGTAGCACGTGACATTGCGGACTCCAATGTCATTTTAAGAGACCATTTGTCCTTGGGATCCACTACCCTACACTGTCCTGCTCTTGCCTGTCTAAACTTCCCGAGCAACTTCCAGGCTTCTCTTTTTACCACCCCACAATGACTGATGCTTCCAGAAGTCAGCCATGCTCTGACACCTCTTTCCCAATCTGCACCCTCCTTCTGGGACAACCCCATCCATTTCCCTGGTTTCAAATACCACTAATGAGCCAAACATGTCCAAAGAATCAGCAGAGACCTAATTCTGAACCCCAGACCCATTTATCTACCTGCACATTCACCACATAAGTGATAACTCACAATGATCATGTCCCAAGTCGAACAAGTCACTTACCCAAATAATTGGCTTATCTCTCAGTGTCCCCAAACTCACTTATTTTTGGTAATAAACTGTCTACCCCTGGGTGTCACTCTGGACACCTTGCCACCCCACACTCACATATTAATGAACCATCCATCCACCCTTCTGAATCTACCTACAGATTATCCACTTCTGATTTATTTCTAATCACCTTTCAGACCTCATACAAAATATCACTTCCACACAGTGAACACTCCTGCTCCAGTAACCTAAATTACAAAACTCCATTTTTCCTCTTTGTTGATTTTTTTTTATTTTAGTTATATGTGCATTATTATCTATTTCTTTCAAGATTTAGTTCTTTCTCACTAAATTAGATATCCCATGAAGACAAGACTAATGTGGATTTTCCAAATTTTCCCACAATAGTGTTCACATATGGCTTTGCACACAAAGAGAGCTCACATATATTATGTGTACAATATACAATTTATATTCATATACATATAAAATTCAAACACTAAATCATTGCTTCATGAAATATTTTAAATCCATCCACTTAACTATTCTCTTTTTTTTCCCCGAGGAAGATCATCCCTGAGCTAACATCCATGCTAATTCTCCTGTTTTTGCTGAGAAAGACTGGCTCTGAGCTAATATCTATTGCCAGACCTCCTCCTTTTTTTCCCCAAAGCCCCAGCAGATAGTTGTATGTCATAGTTGCACATCCTTCTAGTTCTTCTATGTGGGACTCGGCCTCAGCATGGCTGGAGAAGCCCACCTGGGGTTCCGAACGACAGTCGCCAGCAGCGGAGCACACACACTTAACCACTAAGCCACGGGACCGGCCACTCCACTTAACTACTCTTGTGCAAATATACCACCTTTAGGTGGTACACTGCAATAAATTAGCAGGAGTAGCTTAAGATTCTAAATCCTTTCTCCTGGTAATGCAATCATGAGATTCTAGTCACAATGATCTGTTTAAAATGCAAAAGTGATCAGTCCATCTTAACTTTTAAATCCTCCATTTCTGTCTTCAGCACATATTTCTCCTGTTGTCTTATCATAATTATTAATATTACCCTTTTCATTCCCTGATATGTTCCAGTTTGGAGGGAAAACTATTTGGTCATTCTATTTTTAGAGCACTTACTACATGCAAAGCTCTGGTGTAAAACCTGTGATCTACAAAATAAATAAACAGACTTACTGCCCCTGTTTGATTTAGTCTTAGTGGGAGGAAAAAGATCATAAATGGCAAAGGACGTATAACATGCCATGTAGAAATCACTGCCGTGATGAACAATAAGGCAGAGAGTGAGAGTTTGAGCTTGAGCGCATTTTCAAATTACTTGTGTGTGTGTGTGTGTGTGTGTGTGTGTGTGTGTGTGTGTGTGCACGTGCTCATGCCTGCTTCCTGGATGGGATGAGTTGCTTCCTCCTTGGGATTGGGGGAGCCTCCTATGCCTCGGGAATGTTCCTCCATGTGCACTTAGTACGCACTTTGTTTTCCATGTGTATTAGTCAGGATTCTCTAGAGAAATACAACCATAGAATATATATAAACATATAGAAGTGGAAATTTATTTTAAGAATTGGCTCACAAGGTTATGGAGGTTGAGAAGTCCCACAATATGCCATCTGCAAGCTGGAGAACCAGAAAAACCAGTGATATAATTCAGTCAAGTTCTGAAGGCCTGAGAACCAAGACCTCTGAGGTCCAAGTGGAGGAAAAGGTCGACATCCCAGCTCAGGAAGAGACAATGGATTCAGCCTTTCTTTGTTTTTTGTTCTATTGAGCACTCAACAGATTAGATGATGCCCATCCACACCACTGTGGGTGGGTTTGTTTATGTAGACCATGGAATCAAATGACAATATCTTCCAGAAACATTCTCACAGACACATCCAGCAATAATGCATCACAGTCTATCTGGGCACCCGTGTGTCTAGTCAAGTTGACAGCTAAAATTAACCATCACATCATGGCTCTATCCAAACAAGATTAACAGAGATATCACAACGTGACCTATGTCATTTAAATTTTCCAGAACACATGTTAAAGTAAGTAAATACAAACAGATGAAAACGGATTTTATAACATTTTCTTTAACTCAAGAAATATAAATATTATCATTTCAAAATGCAGTCCACATCAGTACAAAGAAGAAGACACTCAAGTTTTCTGCCCCCTCTGTCTTGCTGGTGAATTTTAATGAATACTGGCTCCTCATATATCTTAATATAATCCAATGTATAATTTTCTCCCATCTATTTGAGCTTTATTGGATCAAAAGGAAATCATTTTCTCATTGTCAAAGTGCTCTGCTATCTCTTTTTTTATAAATTACAACGATATATTGTGTTTATGTTAGAAGTGAAATTAAGAATTTAAGTTATTAAGAAGGAATTGATTCCAGCAAAGGCTGGTTTACTAAAATGGAAGACAGTTCAAGAGCAAATCTCCCAAGAAAATCATAGGGCCAATGGCATTGGAAATTTCAGGGTAGAATTAAAAGACACATGGGGTGTGATTAAAAGGAGAGTAGAGAGAATGTGGGGAGAAATTGATATCAGAAGTGAAAATACACAAGCACGTTCCAAGTTGATGAGAGACATCAATCCACAGATTCAATTAATTCAACATTCCCTAAGCAGAGTGACTACACAGGAAATATTAATGAACTAAACTATGGTCTAAAAACCAAAGTTAATGTAAAGGATTTTAGGGACAAGAGAGGCCAAATAAGCAAGAAAAAGGCCAATTGGTGATTTCTAACCATAAAGAAAATAAGATAGACATCCACAGAGCAGCATTTTTAAAATGCTAAAAGAAATCTCATGTCAAACCAGAATTCTACACCCAGCAACAATAGTGTCCCAAATAAAGATGTCCTAGAAAAAGTTAAAGTGAAACTTTTCATTGTTAGCAGCCTGGAATTAGACAAAATACTGCAGTGAGTTATCACATTCAAAGGAAAATTAACCCAGCTTGAAAACCAGGAATGCAGGAAGGACTGAAGAGGAAAGGAAAGGATAATTTATAAATAAATGTAAATGAATTTTATTTCGGGATATAATTCTAGAAATCTCTCATGCAGATTAAAATATATGTAGAATGAAATGCATGAAAACAGTAATACAAATGTCAGGAAGGTTAAAAATATAATTGAAAGTGTTGAAGGTATTAGTATTTGGGGGAGATGGTAAAAGTAATTATTCATATTAGACTGTATTAAGGATTCAGAATTTAACCATTAGTGCAATTAAAGATTTCTATATGATTCCAAGTAATAAGTTTATAGAGGAAATAACAGAATAACAAAAGAGTTAAATCAACCTCAGTGAAGTAAAGAAAGTAAAGGAATATTAATTATTCAGGTCAAAGGGAAGGAAAAGAGTAAGACGGTTGAAATAATTACAAGTTTACTGGTAATTACATGAGATGTAAATGCACAAAATACTAATTTCTTGTTAACGGCTGTGTGATATATTCTAGAGTATTGTTAATAAATATTTTGGACATTCTTTCATTGATAAACGTTTACACAGTCTCTATTTTTTCCTATGAAAACATAAGTGGTATGGACATTTTTGTACATATAAACTTCCATTCTTATTTTTAGAGAAGGTATCATTAGTGGAAGAAAAAGGAAACATTAAAATGTTGATAGAAACTGCAAATATCACCTCCCCACACAATTCTATCAAATGTTTTCATACCAACAGTATCTGACAGTATCAATAACCCAACTTTTTTTTTTTAGGTATAAATCTTTAGGAATCTCTCAAATCCCATTGATAAGAGACAGATGTCTCCCCTGGATTATCCACAGATTGGATTATCCACTCCCTTCCTCAATAAAAGGGGAATCAGAGGCAGAAGTCCTTGCATTTTCCAGCATTCCACGGGCTGTCTGCACATCAGGAGTTGTGTGAGCAGGACAACTCTGAAGCCATGGAGAAACCTGCATGGGCCTGTTTTCCAAGCCAGCCTATTCTGGTGAGCGTGGAATCCATATGGACAGCAAGAGTGTCCATTTGTACACTTTGTCCTTCTGTGAAACTTCTTTAAGTGAGCAGGCAGTAGCTCTTAAAACAAGAAGATGCCTTATTCAAAGTTTTTTCTTATGTGTTAATATTTGTTAAGTAATGATCAAGGTGTTGTACTTTTCTGTATAGGGAGCTTCCTTGGGATAATAAGCCAGACATTTGTTTAGTTTTGTTTTTAACCAAAAACATCACTAGGAAGTGGAAGTAGTATTCATCTCTACACTGTTGACATTGTTCTCATCTCTGGAAAATCTTTTACCCACAATGTGATTGGTCTTTTTAAAAAAAATTCAGTTCTCTGCTCAAATATCACCTCATCAGTTAGTCCTTCCCTAATCTCTGCATCATCTAATTATAGGTGGGCCGGCCCCCCTGGCGTAGCAGTTAAGTGCTCACGCTCTGCTGCCCGTGGCCCAGGTTCAGGTCCTGGGAAAGCATCAACGCACCACTTGTCAGCCCATGCTGTGTCGGCTTCTCATATGAAGTTGAGGAAGATGGGCACAGATGATAACACAGGGCAAGTCTTCCTCAGCAAAACAAAAAAGAGGAGGATTGGCATGGATGTTAGCTCAGGGCTAATCTTCCTCCCAAGATAAATAAATAAATGAAATAATTGTAGGTAATTTCTTTCCCCTTTATCCCTCCTTACTCTTCTTCCTCCATCCCTCCCTCTGTCTCTCTATCTCTGTGTAGCCCTTACTGTTTATTACAGGATCTAATTATACCTAACACTATATTAGACATTCATCCATCTCTTTATTAACTCATTCCTCTCACAAAGATTAAAATAAACAGGGGAAATGAATTTTTAAGTTAAATTCTGGATCATGGGTTTTAGTACATAACTTGGCTTATAATAGGTGCTCTATAAATGGGAGGATCAAACAATTTACCCTCCAAACTGGGACATGTTGGAGAGTGAAAGGGATGGTATAAATGATTATGGCAGGACAACAGGGATGAAGTCAGATGTATGACTTCACTTTTAAAAAGGATCTGAAAACAGAAATGAGAGATTGTAAAGGAAAGGTGCACTGATTAAGTTTACATTTTAAATAGATTATTGTGGCTAGAGTCTTAAAATGAATTACAGACAGAAAGGATTTGCAATCTTAGTGATAATTTATTGCCGTATACCACCAAAGAGATTCTATCCTTGTATAACTGTAGTTGAGTGAATTTGTTTGAAAGCTTTAGAAAGTACTTTTTGGAGTTTGAATAATTCCTTTCAATAAATATGTTGTGCACCTTCTAAGGGCAAAGCAGTGAGTGAATACGGCAGTGTAAAACATTAAGTCCACATCAGTCTTCACTTCTTGGAGTATCGAATTTAGTGAGAAAAACACTATGAGAGAAATAGATGATAATACACACAATTAAGAGCTTTAAAGTTAACAGAGAAAATGACATTAATTTTGATGGCGGGATAAGGAAAGGTCACTCTGTGGAAATGGTATTTTGTAGGAAATCTGAAAGGTGCTCAACAATTATTCAAAAGTGGAGAATCTTTAGGTGGATTCAGGAGGGTAGATGGATGGTTAACTGATATATGAGTGTGGGGTGGCAGGGTGTCCAGAATGACACTCAGGTGAAGACAGGATATCAATACAAACAAGTGAGATTAGGGGACCCTGAGATATGGGTGATTATTTGGAAAACTGGTTGGTTCAATTGGGACCTGCTAACTGTGAGCTGAGTCATCGAGTTATCACTGATGTGGTGAGTGCGCAGATGAGTATTTGGATCTCAGGGTTGAAGCCAGGTCTGTGCTGATTCTATGAGCATTTCGAGTTCATTAATGGTATTTGAAGCCAGGGAAATGGATGGGATGGCCTAGAAGAGGGTGTGGATG
The DNA here is from genome assembly GCF_020826845.1 of Diceros bicornis minor. Classification (NCBI taxonomy): domain Eukaryota; kingdom Metazoa; phylum Chordata; class Mammalia; order Perissodactyla; family Rhinocerotidae; genus Diceros; species Diceros bicornis. The sequence goes on along the minus strand of NW_026691109.1, from coordinate 103,522 downwards.
TGGAACCAATGTGAGAGCAGGATTGATTTCTGAGAAGCGTCTATTGTGTTAAGTCAGATGGTGGAGCCCAGATTAACAGGGAGGAGTAGGAGGAGAGAGAAAGAGTCAGGAGAGAAAAAATGGTTTTTTACAGTGGCTAGAACTATGTGATGGGAATATGGTATGTGTGAGTTATTTATTTATGAACAGGAGAATATTTGAGTGAAGATGGGACTTGGGTGTGCAAGTGAAGTGAGCATCAAATTGCTAAGAGGAAGGTGATATCATTAGAGATGAGGCACTAAATTGCTATGCTCTGGGCACACAACCATCTAGTCTTCATAGTCCTTTCTGTCCTTGACTCATATCATCTTGATGTCCCAGGATCTAGTTCTCAGTGTATGGTGCCTGTGCCAGCAGCATCAGCAGCATCCGGGAAGACTTAGAAGTGCAAATTCTTGGCCCTCCCCAGGCCTACTTGGGTTGATGTCAAGCAAACGGTGTTTAAACAACCCTCCAAATGATTTTGATGCACAGGGCAGTTTGAGAGATACTTCTCCAGGATACAGGAGAGTGGAAGATCCAAATGATGTGAGAAAATTCTCCATGGCTAGCAGTCTGCATTCCACATTTTATTCAAATTTGACATTTCATTTTGTTTTCAAAGGGAAAGCTCAAAAGAAATATGATGCCCCAGACTTTAGAGAAGAAAAGATAGGTCCATTTAGCCAAGACCAAGTGGAAACATCGTGAAAGGTCTGCACTTCCTATAAGTGCATTTTAGGAGGTCAGTTTCCTGGCTGCATTTTCAAGAGGATAGTTACAAGGATAACTTCCCACCCTGGCAATGAGGTCAGGTACAGTCAACGGGAGGAGACCTTGCAGAAGCCCCAGCAAGTCTGTGCACACAGGAGACTGCAGGGACTCTAGGCCTGCAGCAGTGAAGGAGAACTTTTAAGTACTTTTGATAGCACAATTACCTTAAATATAATTGCACCAGGTGGTCCAGGTGAATGCCTGGGCTGTGTTGGTGCCGGGTCTCTAAACCCCAGCCTCAAGCCCACTGCCACACAGTCTGCAGACTGGGCAGAGATGATCCCAGGAGTGGGTCTCAGTCTCCCCCACCCACTCTACAGACAGCCTGTAACTTATGGAGAGATCCGCAGACAGAGTCAGAAAGTGAAAAAAGCAAGGGAGACTGGTTGAGGCCCTGAGTGCAGAGAGGTTTGCCAGGGAGGCAGAGATCAAGGAGCCAAGAAGGATGTTCTGAGACCCGATGGAAAATAGGAGAAGGTCCTGCTGAAGAAGCCAAGAAGTGTGGCCCCAGAGCAGTGGTTCCCCATGAACAGCCCCCAGTTTCACTCGCCTGATTTAATATCACTCTCTCTACTTGCTCTGGACTGTGATGCTTTGTCATTTTATAATTGCACTTTATTAAACTCTTTTGAAAGACATAAATGTGAAGAGTAGACTGTTGGGTGGGTGAGAGATCACATTTCATGTGACAGGAAAGAAGATCTTTACGTGTCCTGGTATACTGCAATTTCTGCTTATCATGATTTTTCTTCACTTTTATATTAAAGGTAATTTGGCCTCAGGGATCATTTAGTATTTTTAGTTATATTTTTTTTAGAATACTTGCACTCAGGAAAAGATGATACCTATTGTAAAGAACTTATTTTTTAACCTTAAATTAATTTAATTCCATAAAAGTCTTACTTTACTAAGCTTGCCTTTATATCTCATTCTAACATAAGTTGTATCCTTTTTTTGCCGAATGCTAACTCAAATACAAGGAATTTTCTGGACTTTCTTGAAGACTTTTGATAGAGCAGTCTTAGCAGTCATGGGGAAGGAAGCCCATTTCAGAGGGTCAAAGAGTGACTGAGAAACAGAAAGGCAGAGAGTGAGTGGAGGTGGACAGCTGTGCCTTGTGCCTCCTGACAAAGACCTCTGGATTTAACACAGTCATGGCTCCCTCCCAGAGCCCACAGCTTTGGTGTGGGGCTGACTGCTCCCTAGGACTAGGGTGTTCTAATTCCTCATTGTGGGCTAATCTGCATATTCCAATCCCCAGGTGTCCTAGGACAAGGGGTGTCAAATGGCCCTCTCTGACCCTACAGGATCCAGGCACAGGCCCCTTTATGGAACAGGAAGAGGATCTGGGTATACACGGCGTTATTACCTGGCAGACCTGGAGTTATGGGGAGTGGAGCTGAATGAGGTCACAATGTAGGAGCCGCTGACACGGTCTGAGGCCATCTGGGAGGACAGCAGAGTAAAGGTGACCATGTTAGATTGTCAGGACAAGACCTGCACCCTCATTTGTATGCTGCATCTGTGTGCTTCATCACAATCTACTCCTCAAGTCTCATTAACATGAGCTGATGTCTTCCCCCATTACATCTTTTCTTCCCTCGTATATTCTGTTAAATTGTTTTAGGTTAACATCAGTTGGGTTTTTGCTCCATACCTCTAAATTATTCCTGACGAATTTGTAGATGTAGACCATGATTTCAGTGAGTTACATTGAAAAATGAAATTGTTCACATGTGATAATTTCAGACCTGAGAAATTTAAATGATGGCATCGGAAGTGGTCCTTGATCTTCAGGACATCCATATAAGCCACGTGATAATCAGAATTTTTAAGATAAGGTACTATTAGGATTTGATGGTTTGAGTGAGAACAAAGGGGAGCCCTAAAATTGATTCACAGTTTATCAACAGCAGAGAATCTTCCCTCACCTCTTCCAGCTCCTGGTCGTACCTGCTTCCCTGTCTTGTGGCAGCAGATCTCCAATCTCTGCCTATGTCTTTCATGTGATCTTCTTCCCTCCATGTGTCTGTGTCGTCTATTCTTCTTATAAGGACACCAGTCATTGAATTTAGGGCCCACCCTAAATCCAGGACGAGTTCATCTGCGGATCTTTAATCACATCTGCAAAGACCCTGTTTCCAAATAAGATCACATTCTAAGGTTCCGGGTGAACTTGAATCTTTGGGAGACGTTATTCAACCGACTACATCCTCTACCCTCAAGTTGAGGTTGGGAGCTGGCTCAGGCAGACCAGAATGTTAACGATATCGGAGGAGTTGTTTTCACCAACAATATTGGAGTTGTTTTCCTCAAAAGTACTTGATTCAATGTAATAAACTTAAAAATCATAATTATTTGAAATCGTGATAGTGATTCTTAAATCACATGGAAGAGAAATTTTACAAAAAGAAAGAAGAATTTTTGAGAACCAACCACCAAACAAAATAAACATGAAAGAGAAAAAGGACAAAGGTACGTATCAAAACATCTCCCTAGTTCTCTTAACAAATCGGCAAATTAAGGTACTCACAGAACCAGTCTCTCCACCGAAGCAACCGTTCAGTTGGACAAAACTGACAGAATCAAGTGTTTCAGAACTGGGAAATATAATAAGGAACTTACGGCATCCAGAGGAGTGATTAATGAAGGAAAACGTGGCTGAATTTGGGTAAGAAAGCACTGTGGTGTTTTTGCTTAATGCCTACCCACTGCCATTCTCTGGTACAGCGGAGGATGTGAAGATGGGAGCCAAGAATCCTTGCATGGCTCCCTCGAGCCAGGAGACAAATACTAACCTGCTTCTTAAAATAAGGTGATTATGTGACTGGGTGGTAGTGATCTGACTTTTGGGTCCCTGAAGGACCAGCACAGAAGTTGACAGGTATTTCTTCCCCTCAGAGTGGAGGGACTTTCCAAGTGGTGTCATTGTCTGATGAAACATTTAAAGATCTATGCTACTGGTAGATGACTGGGCAATTGGCTGGGGCAGGAGAGAGACATAAAAATCCGGAAAGGAGGCATCTGAGGAGGAAGTTTTTGGGGAATGAAAGCTTAGAATGGCCACTGCATCTACCAGGGAAGCTGGAGAGCAATGTGCACGCCCAGGATTGGATGGGTGCTCAGACAAGACCTGAGAAGACCTGGGCTGGCACCTCTGGCAGATTTGTGGGCCCCATGCAGGTAGGGGGTGAAGTCTAAGGAAGAGCTACAGGGGACCAGCTGCAAAGACTGGAGAGATTTTAATTTTTTCTTTTTTTAAAATGTATTGTTTTGGATTCTTGCATTTAAAGAAATCTCTGTCAGGTCGCTTGCTCATTGTTAAGATAACTGAAAAGTGATTTCAGTGACCACACACATCAAAGAACATAGTCTTTGCAAAAATAGTTTGAAAAGTCGCTAAACAAAAGGATGATTGCAACTCATAAAAAGCCACAACAGCAAAACCTGGAGAGCAGGAGAATCTGATTCTCACAACGACCACATTGTAATACGCAAAATGTCCAGTTACCACTACAAAATTACAAATGATATGAAGGTACAGGGAAGTACAGCCAGTTCATATGGAATAGAATGGAAATTGACAGAAGTTTTTCCTGAGGAAGCCCAGGCATTGGACTCATGAGACAAAGACTTTAAAACAACTCTCTTATATATGCTCAAAGGGCTAATGGAAAGTAGGGACAAAGGACCCAGGAAAATAAAGAGAATAATGTCTCAATTCACAGAGAATATCAATAAAGAGATAGAAACTGTAAAAAGAACCAAAGAGAAATAATTGAGTATTACCCATGCACTTCTCCCACCTCCAACCTTAAACAACCACAAATTTACTTCCTGTCTGTACAGATTTGCCCATATTTGACATTCCATGTAAATGGAATCATGTAATACGTGGTCTTCTTTGACTACTTGCTTTCACTTAGCAGGTCTTCAAGGTGCATCCATGGTGTTGCACGTGTCCTTCATATCTTTATGGCTGAAGAATATACAATGTACAGAAATACGGAGCACCTTGTGTTTATACATTCATTAGATGATGGATATTGGGGCTACTCTGGTCCACCTTTTGCTTGTCCCACTCTCACCTTCAAAGCCCAACATCAATGTCTACCATCACCCTTCAGTATTCACTGCCATCCAGTCAGCTCAGGTCTGCTTATGCACTAGGTCTTCTCAATGGAAACACTGTTGGATCCCTTAGCAAGGGCCCTAAAAGGCAGAGGTTGGGACAGATAGTGGCCACCTCGCTGAAGACTGTCAAGTCCAACACATGCTTTCTAGAGCTGCAACTTTAACATAAAAAATGAGAGCGGAAATTCCCAACGTTGCTAACACAAGTGGTGTCCAGTGGTTACTCTTAAAACACTTAAAGTACAGGGCCTCCTAGTAGACATCTGTCATCCTTCTTGGTTTCTCAGCCACTGAACCCCTATCCTATGTTTGAGGGCTTCCCTCACTTTATGATCCTGGGGGGGAGACAACACCAGCTTCCAGATTTAAAAGCAGAAAATGCCAGACACGTTCATTTGCATCCTCCCCACTGCAACCAGGGCAGAGTTCTGTGGATCAGATGTACCCACGAAGACTGACCCAGGAGGTGTGACCGATGCACTGATGAGGATGGATTTGGACAACAGTTAATAGAAGCAGCCTCAGCGGTGCTCCAGCCCATCCCCATCCTCCCAGAGGATCCGTGAGCCATCACCGTATCAATCCTTCTGTTGCACACAATCAAGAGCCCTGAAAGAGAGCCTGGCGCTGGTGTTGGAAGTGGGGAGATGGTCAGGAGGGGCCCACTGTTCGCATTCCAGCCTTGATCTAGGCTGGGGCCCTCTTCCCAGACCCCTGGTCAGCCGGCGTCGTCACTGGCCCCCAGCGGCCTTCCCCACGGGCTGGGTCCGCGGGCTCAGCGGGGGTTAGAGACTACACCCCCGGGGTCAGTCCCCGCAGCGGACATCGGCGCCAGACTCCACGGAGCCATCACGTCCGGAGGATGCAGCCGTGGGGACACGCGCGTCCTCGTCGTGGGCGGAGGACACGCAGCTGTCAAGCCAGACTGCCCCGTGCCGTGGGTAGCTGTGGGGCCGGACAAGCGGGGAGGAGGGCAGCGGGGACCGGTTCCACGACCCTCCGGGGGGACGCTCGGGGCAGCTCGGACGCGTGGAAGGCTCCGGGTTCCGCGTCGACGGCCCCATCCAGTGCGGTCGCCTTCATTCTCTGCCGTCCTTGACTCCGCTTCCTTCTGCAGCGCGGCCAACAATCTCTCTTCTCTGGGCAGCCCGCGAACTCTCAGCTCTTCCCAGCGGCCCCTTGGCTCTGCTCTCTCCGCCGCCTCTCGCCGGTTTTCGGCTGGGCACGGCTCCTCCAAACAGGCGTCGGGCCCTTCCTCCTGTCCTCTGCTGTGTCTTCACATCTTCGGCTCTTTCTGTTTATCTTCATCTCTCTCCGCCTGGTTTCGGCTCCCGCCGCCTCTTCCCGCGATTCCTTGGCTCAGCGGTTTGGGTTCGTCTCTCTCCATCTGGTTTCGGCTTTCTACGATTTCACTGCCACAGTTCGGCTCTTTCCGTCTCTCCCCGCCAAGTCCCGGGCTCCGCTGGGCTCTCTCTGTCTGCCAAGGCCCTCGTGTACGTGGGTGGAGGTGGTTCAAATTCCCCCCTCTTCACTGTGGTATGGGAGTGTCACTTTCTCTACATCCTAATACATCAACATATTAAGCAAAGAGTAAATGTTCCTAATCTGATAAATAAAAACAAGAATCTTGGTGTTTTACTTATTTTTCCTTTGGTGGACGAAGTTGAGAATCATCTCTTATACTGAGAGCATTCTGTATTTTCTGTGAACTGTTCTTCGCCATTTGTCCATTTCTCCAACGGATTCTTGGTCTTTTTTGGTTGGTAAGAGTTCCTTAATATTAATAAATTAGCTTTTTGTGATGAGTTGTCAACGTTCTCCTCTTTTCCTTTTTTTGTCTTTGCCACTAGTTGTTGCTGCCATGCAGATTTTTTGAATGGAAATCAAACGTGTTGATTTCGTTTCTTGTTTTATGTTATACTTTTAAAAGAACATCTTTTCTCTGAGATTATATATAAAATACTTATCCTTTGTTTTTTTCTAGAACTTTCACAGCTTTAATATTTACATTTAAATCTATGATAATCCCTATTCCACAGAACAACTGGGGGTTCCAACATGATTTTGTTAACCATTCGTTTTTTCTTTCCTGCCTTAACACACCACCCGCACCCACTTTATTGGGAAAAATGTTCAGGCATGGAGATAATTTGAAAGAGTTGTACAGTGAAAAGTATCGTTATGGACAGAATTCTGTCCCCTCAACAGTCATGTGTTGAACCCCTAATCCCTAGTACCTCTTATTGTAACTTTATTTGGAGGTTGTGACTTAAAAGAAAGTAACTGAGATAAAATAGGGCAATTAGGGTGGGCCCTAATCCAATGTCATCAGTGTCCTTATGAGATTAGGACACTCACACCAAGAGACGCCAGGGGCACGCATGCACAGAGGGATGACCACGTGAAGCAACAGCAAGAGCATTGTCATCTGGAAGCCAAGGAGAGAGGACTCAGGAGAAACCAATCCTGCAGGCACCTTGGTCTTGGACTTCCAGCCTCCAGAATTATGAGAAAGTAAATTTCTGCTGTTTAAGCCACCCCGTTTGTGGTACTTTACTAGGGCAGCCCTAATGAAGACAGTCCACACCTATATTCCATCAGTTACAATTTACTATGTTTACTTTGCCACCTCCATCCATTTATCACCCAAGAATCCATCTCTGTTTAATGCATTTTGAAATAGGTTGCAGACAACAGTAGACTTCACTCCTAAACATGTTAGCATACATAGTCATTAAAGTTCAAAATTTGACTGAGGCTGGAAGAGCTTCCCAAGTGGCTCACTGAATGGTGAGCACTTGGTGCTGACAAGTTGGTTCCTCTCGACATGGATCTCTCCACAGGGCTACTCGAGCGTCCTCATGGCATGGTGGATGGCTTCCCCTAGAGAGGGCGCAATCTAAGAGACCAAGGAGGAACCTTCAGTGTGTTTTATGATATAGCCTCAGATGTGAGACACTGTCATTTCTGCAGCACTGTATTGATCACTTGAGTTCATGACAATTCACTGCTAATCGAATGTGGGAGGAGACTGTACAGGGCATAAACACAGGTGGAAAGTAGCATTAGTGGCTATCTTGGCTGCTAGCCTACACACCCACCTTTCCTCCAGGCCAACTCTCCTCATCAGCCCAGAATTCCTTTTCTTCTGCTCCAGCTCACCCATGAGAACCTGGTTTGATTGAAGCTGTTTTGGGCCTCTGGAGTTCATTGCTGTGTTTCGGACAACGTGGAAGGTCTCATCTTTCCCTTTACTCTTGCTCCTCTCCCCTCTCTAACCTTCTCAGTCTCTTCCCCAGCTCCAGCCTTCCTTGGCTCCTAGTGATTCTTTTAGCAGTAGAGGATATTCTGAAGGTCAGCAGGATGTGCAACAGATAAGAGGGGTTTGCTGGAGCAGGAAATGTGGGGGGAAAGTTTGTTTCCTGGGCTCCTGTCACCTTCTGTAGAAGGGTAGCTTGTGGGTTGTTGGTGGCTTGTCAGGACGACTTCTGTATTCCTTATTCTGAGACTGGGTCCTTCACATTCCCCAGGGCAGGGGATATTAGATGGGGCTCCATCTATCCACTACAGTTGAGGACAGAGACACCTACACAGCAAGAGGAAGCTGAGGAGCTGCCAGCTGTGGCTCAGAATGTTCCTTGTGTTTGGGATTAGGGAGGAATCACCACAGGGGCCATCGTCTCCTGTTGGGAGGGACTTGAGGGACTTGCATTGTGGGATCCTCTCATTTGTGTTGAGTGCTGCTTGCTGATGCTTCTATAGACTCTTATCTTTTGATAATGGGAAGAGAGGGAGTTTTCTTTTTCTGTACCCTAATAATTTAATAAGGATCTAGCCATTTCTTTTATTTTAAAAAATAGAATTTATTATATGAACTCTATGTAAAGCAAACTGACAAGACTGCCCTAATAATACCTGTGACTTAATGAGTTCAGTAATAACTTTTACAGTCTCCCAGTTGACAATTCACATCATTCTTGTTATATGATATACACTGTTTCATTCTTTTTTCTGAATTCCTTCTCTTTCCAGCTGACTTTGTAGAAGTATATGTTTCCTGTTGTTGCAGATTGTGTTCTTCAGGAAGCAAATGCTGAGATGGAGTTAGGATTGCAAAAGGTTTAAGAAACCTTTTGGCAACCCAAGGGCCCATCAAGGGGAGAGTAGATAAAGAAGATGTGGTATATATACACAATGGGATATTACTCAGCCATAAGAAACAATGAAATCCAGCCATTTGTGACAACATTGATGGACATTGATGATATTATGCAAAGTGAAATAAGTCAGAAGGAGGTCAAATACTGTATGATCTCACTCATTATGTAGTAGATAATAACAACAACAAACAAACACATAGAGACATTGATTGGATTGGTGATTACCAGAGGGGGCAGGGGGAGGGAAGAGGGTGAAAGGGATGATTCGGCACATGTGTGTGGTGATGGGTTGTAATTAGTATTTGGGTGGTGAACATGATATAATCTATGCAGAAAAAGAAGTATAATGATGTACACCTGAAATTTATACAATGTTATAAACTAAAATTACTGCAATAAACAAAAAATTAAAAAAACAACAAAAGAAACCTTTTGCACTCCTAACTCCTGTGAAAATAACGAGCTGCAGGATTGGGCCAGGGGAACAGCAGAACGTTATACACACTTACCAAAGTCTCCACCAGTCTTATGGGGACCTGCAAAGCAAAACCTGCCCTCTAGAGGAGTCCATGTTGGGCAGAAATGCTAGGCCCTTTTACCGCCACCTTGCTCAGTCATTGCGTGTGGGCAACCTCAAGAAGAGAAAAACCCAAGGAAAGAGTGACCTGGGCTTGAAAGCCAAAGCAGAGCCTGAAAAGATGATAGCAGGACACCATCAGCTAATCACACGCCCAGCAATTGGGCAAGTCCTTTCTTGAATACTGCGTGTCCATGTCAGCCACATGTGTGTCTGAACCTCCCTCACAGACTGGCATGGCACCTTGCATATAGCCCTTGCACTAGTAAAGATTGGTTGGTTGCTAAGAGTATGAAATTCACTATTTACTACAACCAACCCTGCTGTGTCAACGCACTGCCCAAACACACCTGGTATTACCTCCTGATGTGGTCAGATCTGAGTGTGGGAAGAAAAATTAAATCCACCTGGCCCCATGATCCACATGCTGAAATCTCACAGCAAAATCACAGATGAAATACCTTTACCAATACCATATGTTGTATAGTTGAGTTGAGGAATTTCTTTCCCTAATTCCAGAATATCGATTTTCCTCTTATATTGCTGTAGACGTAATAAGATCAACTCCCCCACCTCCACTGGCCACTAAAGGAATAAAGAGAGATCATGAAGACAGAGAATTAGAGACAGCAGCATAGGAGAGATCAACCATTTTAGAAAACAGAAAGTGGATAGAGACGTGGCAATTAATATGGCAGAACATAGAAAGCTGAAGCCCAAGTTCTAGAGTGGAGAAAGCCAGCAAGAAACAAGCTGATTCCTATTGCAGAACTCTCATCAGCTCAGAAATGAGGACCCTGATCCTCTGAACCGGGAGAGACTGAAAACGCAAAACAGCTGTGAGTCTTTAAAAGACGCATTTGAGTCCAGTGATCTGCCTCACTCCACGAGCCCAGGTCACAACCCACTGACACCTTGAAAGAAGACCAGAGTGAAAGGTTACTCCTGAGGTTAAACTTGACCTCAGGGACACCAAAAAACATAAAGGCAAAGAGTAGAGCTGGAAGAAAGCTGAGGAATCACCCAAAAAGATAAATGAGAAGCAGTTGAGCAAAGAAAATTAGAATATCAACCTGGAGGTCAAATATCTAATTAGGTGTTTCAAGACAAACAAAAACAACGGCAATGGTGGGAAGAAATGATCAAATAATCTAACAAACATTCCACAAGCCAAGACTACACATTTCCAGGTCTAAAAGACCACAAATATCCAGAACAATGAATGAAAAAAGACACATCACCATTAAAGAAACAACGATTTAAAAACCTTCCTATAGAAGCACCAGGCCAGACAGGTTTACCATCAAATTCTACCAAACATTTCAGGAACCCGAGAGGTAATTTTCTGAGGATCTGTTTGACACTTACATTGGAGAACCTGATGTGTTGCCTAGTGAGACTCTGGTGACTGCTTTTCTGGGGATGTGGAGACTGGGTTACTCTTTGCTGGAGATACTCATACCTAGTCTGAGGAGTCAAGAGACAAGCTGGGGTTTGTGTTGGTGAAAATGGTGTGGTATTTGTTGGCGCTCCTTTCTTCTTGGTGTATAGGGGCTTGTAAGTTGCTTTTTGGGGTTTCCAACATCTCTAATCTGGCAGGAATATGGGGGATCAATTGCTGAAGCTTCCATCATTTGATGGAGCCCTCATGATGTTGGGGATAACTAGGAGGCATGAGACTGAGGTTCCTGTTGTCTCTGGTGCTTGGAGGCTGGAGGACCACTGCTTGTATGGGGCTCCCACTTTTCAAGCATTGGGGTGACAGGGAGGGGTCACTGGATGGAGGGCCATTGTCTCTAATTCAGGGAGAGGATTGGGATAACTGCATGAGATTCCACTTATCTTTAGTCAGGGAGCTCTGGAGGGGTCTTTATAGATCTCCTTTTTTCTGGTGCTGCAGGAGAGTAGAAGTCTCACTTTCTGGGTCTGCCTTTGTCTGTATTGTTGGCATAGACAAGGTGGGTCACTGGGCTGGGGCTTCCCGTTCTCTAGTGTTGAGGAGCAGCTAAAGGTGTGACTTATGGGGCTGCTGTCATTTCTAGAATTGGAAGTGACTAGGGAGTGCTTGCTGGAGTCCCATAATTTCTAGTTTTGGGGGAATGGAGGTCTTGATGCTCAGACCCCAGCATTTGTGTTTGTGGATGACAGTTGTTATCTGGGGTCTGGTTGCCTCTAGTTTGGGAAGGAACAGGTGGTGTGTCGCTAGGGCTTCTGTCACATCTGCTGTTGGATGCAGATTGTGAGCACCATTTGCTGGGGCTCCATAATCTCTAGTCTTGGGGGGTGGAGTAAGATTCCCTTGGAGGAGCTTCCATCATCTCTAGTTTTCAGGTACCAGTTCAACGTGTTTTTAAAAGCATTTTATTTTGAAAATATTTAGACTTACATAAAAGTTGTAAAAGTATACAGGATTGTTTTATTCAGTCAATATTCATTATATTTATGTACATTTTGTTTCCTGCTAATGATCATTCCAGCATTATGTGTCTTTGTGTGGAATTCTTTTCCTTCAGCTTGAAAATTCTCTTTTGAGTTTCTTGAAGTTCAGTTCTGCTGTTGTTTAATTGTTCTAGCTAGGTTTTTTTAAATGCCCTTTGGAAAATATCTTGAATTTGTCTGCATTTTTGAAGAATATTTTTCTTAAGTCAGAGAATTTTAAATGGGCAATATTTTCCCCCTCCCATTCAACCCTTTAGCTGTCAGATGTCATTCATGTCTTCTGCTTCCAAAGTTTCTTTTGAAAAGTTTCCAGACTTACTATTGCTCTTATGAAAGAAACGTGTCCTTTTCCTTTGGTTGCTTTAAAGATTTCTAGTTTGTCTTTCATTTTCTACAATTCACCATGTTTCTTTGCTTTGATTCATAGTTATTTTGAAGTCTTTGTCTGCTACCTCCGGTATCTGGATTGTCTCTGGGTCTGCTTCTACTGATTTATATATTCATAATTCAGAGCATTTTCCTGCTGCTCTGCAAGTCTATTAATCTTTTATTGTGTGCTGGATCTTATGAACAATACCTCGTAGAAGGTCTTAGTCATGTTTCCTTCCTCTAACAATTAGGTTTCTAGTATGAATGGATCACCCTGAGCCTCTGAAGGCTAGGTTTTAGACCCTAAAAGGACATATATATTTCAGTTTTGCACTGACTCCCAAGATGTAATCCTTACTCTTAGTGTGTGGGACTGACTCTTAGGCTGTGACACTTCTAGGGTCATAATTGAAAGCCAGGGCTTTTTTATTTTATGAAGGTCATTCCACTTCAGAAGAGTCCAAAAGCCAACCTCCCACTCTTGGCATGTGTGATTTCTGACATTTCGGCACAACATTCAGTTTTCAGTGGCTTTTCTCTTCTAAGTCTCCTAGTTTCTTTCCCTGCACATGCACAAGTGAGGTGTTATTCAAGGACCTGAGGGGGGATTTCTAGGCAGATTTTGGGGGCTTCTTTTTGTGAATCTTTATTTTTCACTAAAATATCCTTCAGAGATATTTCAGGGTCAGGTTGTATTTCCTCTACCATAGCCCTGGAATCCAGTATTCTTCCAGAGATCCCTGGTCCCTTCCTTTTTCTTTAGAATAGTATCTTAGAAACCAATTTCTGGGTGGTTGATAAGTATTCTCATTATTACTGGCGTGTCGTTCTTCTAGGCATTCTGACCTGACAGGCTTTGGAAAGATATGAAGCTATACTATCCTCTACATACTCACATTATCTATCTATCTATGTATCTATCTATCTATCTACCCATCCATCCGTGAAAAGCGTGAATTGATAATGGTAGCTCTTATTCCAATCAAATGCCTCAGTTGGATTGGAACAAGAGCTAGTCTTCTCTCTTTCCTTGTTTATAACATCTTTCTTTGACTGAGATACACTGGCTCTCATCATCTACAATATATTTACTTAGTTGTTCAGATCTGGTATACGCATAAAATAGTTTCAGAATTGCTAACCCATACCCTTCCGAGAAACATTTTTCATGAACTAGAGTACAGGATTTCTGATCAGTTCTTTTGATCCAGGCTTACAGGATCTGGTAAAACATATTTTTCCAAAGTAAATTTGCTTTCATTTTCATATGCTTCATTGTGACAATATTATTCATTTGTAATACATTTAGATTCATTTGTTATAGCTTGTTTTCCGTTTTCCGTTCCATTCACTACCAGGTGGATTAATTTTTTGAACTTACAGTAATATCCACTCTGGGGTGTACAGTTCTATGGGCCTTGGCTAATGCATAAAGTTGTGTATCCATCAACACAGTCATGATCGAACATGACACACACATGAACTGCCTTGATAGGAAAATTCCATCACTCCCAAATTCCTTTGTGCAGTCCCTTTGTAATCATCCCCTCTCTTACTCTTTGCCCCTGGAAACTATTGATTTGTTGTCCTTCTGTACAGTTTTACCTTTCCCCAAATGGCGTACAATGGGATTTACAATAAATGGCTTTTTGTCTCTGGCTTCTTTCACTTAGGAAAATGAATCTGATTTAAATTGAGGCATATGTTACACATAGCACAATGCATAGATCTTAGGTGTAGAACTCAATGCGTTTTGACAAATGCATACACCTATGTAACTTATACTCCTTTCAAGATATAGAACGTTCTCCTGACCCCATAAAGTTCCTCTATGTCTGTACTTGGTCAATCCTTACTCCTGCCTCACCCCTTCTCCACAATATGAGGTTAGATGCAACCACTGTTCTGATTATTTTTCCTATCACAGATTATTTTTTGACTGTTCTTGGAATTCATACAAATAGAATCATACAATATTTACTCTTTTTTGTATGTGGCTGATTTGCTCAGTATAATCCTACAATGGATTTTAATTAATTCACAATAAAAGATGAAGTATATAATGTTTCCTATATACTGGGAGTCTCATAAATGTTTTACATATATTAGCTGATTGAATCCTTAATACAAATCTGTGAAGTAGGCACTCTCATTGTTCTCATTATACAGATGAAGAAACTTTGGCATAAAATGTTTGTTACTTGCTTGAGGTAACCATCTCTGAAGAAGAGAACTGAGATTAGGCAGAAGAGATTGAACTGTGATAAGTTAAAAATGGAGACCCCAGTTGATCCCAATGGGAGCACTGGAGCTGAGGTGGCCCTTCAGTGGTATCTCAAATGAGGCAAAGGAATTGGGCCTTTGTATCCTCCCCCCATGAATCAGTCATTGGAAGTGGGCTGCCATTGGGAGTGGTCACAATCTTAGGTGTGGCACTTTCCTTTGGCCCAAGGAAATTCCCTGAGAGGTTGGCCGGATGAGCCCTTAGAAGACTTTCTGCAGTTACAAGAGCGAGCGACTTAGTCCTTAAAGAATAATCTAGAAAATATATCACTGTCTCCATTGTGGTCCACCACTTATGCCACTCAGATGCACTTGCTTCTTACACTCAGTGCACTAGGATTCTGGTTGGTCATGTTGACTGGGGAAACTTAGAAGAGGAAGATCAGTGGGACAAATTACAGACAACTCTTGACTGCACCTTTTCTTCGTGCTCCAATTGATACTTACCATCCCACTACTCCTACTGTCCCATTTAGATTCCCTTGACCCTTGGCAAGCACCTCTGGTGGTCTGGGTGGCTTATCAGGAGGGAGGATCCACTTCCTCATCCCTGAGTAATCTGAACACCTGGTCACCACTCCCTTCACAGGATACAGCTGCTAAACTTAATTATTGGGGAAAGAATATTAAAAGACATCCCAATGGATTACCTGAAGGCCAAATGTCTTCTTTGCCCTCACTCTATAACAGAAGTCCCGTGTCCTCTGGATGAATTACTTGTGCCAGAGGCCATAGTGACTTCTTTCCTTCTGTTGGTCTCATAAGCAGTTGTAAAGTTCAATGGGACTCTGACTTTGTTTCCTGGTAGAAGTATCCACCTCTGGGAACTAGGACCTGTTGGTTAATTATTGTTTGCAATTCTTCCCAAGAACCCCATAACCCATCATACGTGAAGAACACCTGCAATGGCAACTATTTTATACTACACCTGGGAGTATCCATGCTTGGATTGCACCTAGGACAGTGCAGTAGCTGATGGGAATCCTGGGCAGGGCTATGAACTTTCCACCCAGGTGATTGACAAGAGTAGATTCTCAGGCTAAAAAGGGCTGCACAGTTCAGAATATCTTCCAATGCCCCAGTAGATCCGCCTTCTCTATCTTGATTCACCCAGGAAGGTTAGGGAAGATGAACTACATCAGCGAGCTTTCTTGCCTTAAGGATTTGGCTGGGTTTAGTCAATGGAGAGCCTAGACATGATATCAGAAGGATGAAAGAGAGTGACATCTGGTCCTGGATATTTCTTGCAGGAGAACTTGGGGCTGGATGCTACTTCTGACCTCCTTTCAGCTCCTGGAATGCAATTCCCTCCTCTCTTGTTGCTAGAATTGGATAATTGCTCACTCTCCTTACCCCTTCAGGCTCATGGGTGTTAATAGAGCCCTACACTTACCAGCTTACTGGGTACCAACCACCTTTTGTGGATTTCTTACATCCTGTCCACAACTCCGAGAAGCCCTTGTATGAAAACTCTACTTGAATCATCCTAGTCTCAATGTGTCCTCTGTTTCCTGCTGAGATTCCTAGTGATATGCCAACTCATTGATAGAATAAGGAAAAGACCTAATAGTGAACCATAAAACCCAACAAGATCAAGACCCATGAAGTCTCTGACCACATCATCTTCTACCACTCCTTCCCTGTCCCACCATGATGTACTCCAGTCACACTGGCCTCCGTTTTGTGGACCTTTGCATGAATAAACTGCTTTAGCCGCACAAATTCATATGACTCACTGTCCCAACTCATGAAGGTCTCTGTTCAAGTGCCCCTTAACTAAGACTTTTTCCCTTCTTATTCCATGTAAAATAGCAAGATCCCAATCCCTATTAACTGTCTTAAAATACTTTCATTTTCTACATAACACTTATAGTAACATATTTTCTTGATTTTTCTATAATCTGTCTTTCCCCTATTAGAACTTAAGTGCTCCAATAGCAGAAGTGGAGTTTTATTCATTGCTGCAGACACCAGTGTCTCCAGCAGTGCTTGGCATATAGAATACACTCAACAAATAGGCTGGTGATTAAAGGTATCGACTGTCTGGGCTCAAATCTGGGCTCTACCATTTTCTAACCAGAGAGCTCAGGCAAGTGACATGCCAGTTTTCTCATTATTATCAATTATCAAGCATTTAACGGTGAATAAAACAAAGAGGTTACAGTACAGGAGATCAGGAGAGAGATACACACGAGGTAGGAGAATATGGAGAACTTAGAAAAAGTAAAACACTTAGAAAGTAGTGTCCTAAGGATAGAGCAGTCAGCTGGGTCAAATGATGCTGCGTGGTGAAGTAAAATGAGAGTGAAAAATGACCACTGATTTGGGCCTCATAGAAGCTGCTGATGTCCTTGACAAGAGCAGATTGAGTGACATACTTGGACAAATCTTATTGAAGTGCATTAAAAAGAATGGGAATTGAGGAAGAGGATTATTTGAACACGAACAACCCTTGCAAATGTTTGCCTTGAAGATTAGCAGAGAAATGGCAAAAGAGCTGTTGAGAGAGACTTTGGGTTTAGGAGAGACAGACTTTAAATGGAAGATACTGGAACATGTAGTAAGCAAGTGCTGGAGTCCTGGAACAGGACATAGGTCTAAGGAATAAGTTAGGTGTAACTATATGTGAACTTAGACTTTATCCCATGCCAAACTGGTACGAACTGGATAATGGATATCTATTCTCTGAACTGTGCATGAGACCAGTTCTTCAGATAATGGTCAAAAATACCTAAGGGTGAGGTTGGCGATATAGGTTGTAAAGTACCCTTGAGGGTTACCCAAGGCATGGTCAATGACCTCCTCCTTGGGTATCACAGGAATCGTGCTGGGCTGTTTATGCTGATTGTAATATCAGTTCTTTGTGATATTGTGTTTTGTTGGATGCAACACCTCTCAGTCAATTGCAAGAAACAGAATGTTTGCCTGGGAAAGAAAAAATCCAACCTCCGTATGGGGTTGTTCCCAGAGCCTTGCTGACCCCCAGCCCTGATGACATCTCTGGCACCTGCAGTGGAAGATGTTGCCCAAACATATTTTTCACCTTTGTCTTTACCAGGTCACAGGGTCCCAGGAGCGGAGCCCCAGGGCAGGGAGGACCCCAGAGCTCACTACTGAAAACAGTGACCAGTTAGGACTGGACTAGGGGAATGACAGCAAGAGGGGACCAGAAGCAACTCTGATCCACAGTGACATTGAGGGAAGATCTGAGCCAGTATATATCGCTTCTGAAAATGCCCTAGTTCTGATCACTAACTAATCTTCTTTCCATGGTCTTGAATGGCAGAGCACTTTTAGACACGTGTACCCTGCACAGGAGTAAAATTTGCCTACAGAGGGCTACACTGTAGTTCTCCTTCCAGCTCTGCTCCCCCAGTCACAACTGACTAGAGGCCTTGCCACAAGCTGGTGAGTCAGCTGAGATATTCTTTCTGCTTCTTCTACCCCTCCTTGGGAAATTTCCACATTCCATGTGCATGATGAGTTATTATGATGGCTTTGATTACATAAGGCCCAGTGTCTACAAGGAAGGGGATTTGGTGGTCAGTGGGTTTTCCCCCTTCTATACATTGACCCAGGATTCAGAAATGCAGCAGAAATTTCTTTGTGATTCGTCCAAGCAAAGATGTCACATTTTACCTGTAAGTTCATGTGTGTGTGTGAATCCCTCTGACAGTTATGAAAGTTGAATATAAAAGCTGTGTTGAGAATCTCCCATAAACTGTGAATCATCAGTTCCTTTTTTTCCTTTAATAATTATTTGTGGCTTCCTTTCTTTTTCCCTTCAGGAATATTTTCCTTCCAAACTGAAGACAGAAATAAGCATCTTTTATTTTCTCCTGCCTTGGAATAATCTCCATTAGTGATTAATTTCTGAAAGCCTAAAGGATGCAAGTTGCAGGCAAAAAAAACCAAGATCCCACTGCGGTGATCCTCATGCCATCTTGCTCCTGACCCACGAAGTGGGAGGGGAGAGAACCCTTGCGCACACCATATCTTGGCTAGAAGTTAGTGCTAAGAGCATATCTCATCAAATTATATAGATTATTCAAAAATGAACTTTTTATTGAGATGATATTCATTTTTCTTCAAAATGCATTTACTGAGTATCCTTTATGGCCTAAAATAATTTGGAGTATTCTCTGAAAAAGATGTGTTGTTTTCCAGTTTAATGAGATATAATTGAAGTTCATCATTGTATAAATTTAAGGTGTACAGCATAATGGCTTGACTTAGATATTTGGTAAAATGATGACCACAATAAGTTTAGTTAGCATCTATCATCTCATATAAATATAATAAAAAGCAAAAAAAATAAAAGATATTTCTTTCCTTGTGATGAGAACTCAGGTTTTATCTCTTAACAACTTTATTTGTACTATACAGCAGTGTTAACTATAGTCATGGTGTACATTATTTCCCTAGTACTTATCAAAGATCAAGTGTTTAACATATATATGAGATGAAATTTTCTAGATGTCTTTTTATTAATTGCTAAGCTAATGATACTGTGGTCAGAGAATGCACTGTGTATAATTTCAATGTTCAAAGGCTTACTTGATGACCCAGTGCATGGTTAAATGTATGTATATGCTTTGGTGTTCATAGAATACCATTCTTTTATGACATTTTTATGTAAATATCTGTTAAGCTTAAGTCTTCCATAACTTTGCATATTTTCTTCATCTTTAATTTGACCAGAGGTTGTGTTAAATCTCCAAATCTGGTTGTTCATATATGTACTTATGCACATGGATCTATAAATAATAGCTTTTTTTCACTTTGGGGGTTATGTATATTGACTGTTAGCACTCGATCTTCTCTTCCTTTCACCACATATGGTCACCACATATGTCACATATGACATATGGTCACCACCTTTGATATTTCACATGTTTTTTGCTTTGAACTCGGATTTTATCAGATATTAACGAGGATACCCATGCTTTCTTTTTGTTCATATATAAATGGAATATCATTTCTATCTACTTTAATCTCTTCTGTGTTTCGCTTCAAGTATTGGAAAGTATGAGGTTGGATCCTGTGGTAGGTGGAATGTGCCCCCAAATGTGACCAAGTCCTAATCCTTCGAATCTGTGAATATGTTACCTCACATAGAAAGGAGACTTTGCAAGTGTGATGAAGTCAAGGATCTTCAGATGAGGAGATAATCCTGAATTATCTGGATGGGTCCAATATAATCACAAGGGTGATTTCACAAGTGAAAGAATAAGTCAAGAATGTCAGAGTCAGAGAAGGAGTTATGACAACGGAAACAGAGATTGAAGTGATATGAGGCTGTTACCTAGGAATGGGAGCAGCCTCTAGAAGCTAGAAAATGCAAAGAAATGGACTCTTGTCTAGAGCCTCCAGAAGGAATGCAGTCCTGCTGACACCTTGATTTTCACCAGTGAGACTCATTTTAGATTTCTGACCTCCCAAAGTATGAGATAATAAATTTGTCTTGTTTTAGGCCTCTAAATCGGTGGTAGTTTCTCAGAGTAGCAATAGGAAATTAATAAAAGTCCTATTTGTAATCCAATCTGAGTGTTTCTGTGTGACTCAGAATTACAGCATCCCAACGTTTTGGTTTTTAAAGCTGTATTCACCAATGAAAATAATATTTTAATATTAGAGCAACAAACGCCTATGTTCTACTCTGCAATCTTCTGGAATTGCATGCTGTACCTTGTCAATTAATTTGTTTGAAAATTAAAGTTGGACTGAACTTAGATGTGCAAGAGAGGAATCAACCCAAAGATAAGCTCTAAAGCTCACTGCCTATGATGGTTTTCTAATCTGTAAAGAAATAGATGAAAAGCTGCAAGTTTGCTTTGTTCCTTGGACTCTGAATTGTTTTTACTCTTTAGGAAAAACATAGAGTCATAAATTGCTTCTTCCTCTTTATTTTCTCCCTAAGACTATCTCCTTATTTATGATGGTGCATTTCCCTGCTTCTGCTAGTATGTGTTTCCTAAGTCTGTGAGGCAGGCAGTTTTAGAAAGATATATTGCAAGAGTTTTGATGACACCATTCTATATTCGACTTGCCCTTCCTCCAAGCTTTTCTTATGCACTTCCCTGACCTAGCTAATTTCTTTGTATGGATCATGAACTTTTGCTTCATCTCATTATACCGGCACTTGACCATGACCAACCTCATGTTGCTGGCCTGCATGAAGTAGTGCTTGACTCGTAAACAAATATGTAAATTGTCCTTTCCACTTAAGCACCCTTACAACTAACTCATTTTAGGACATTGGTCTATGTCTTTTGAGTGCAGAGCGGTAGTGCTGGATCTTCCAAGGTTTTGGGAACACCATGTGCATGTGCTTTCTATTCCAAAGTCATGAAGAGACAGTAATTGCTCTGGAATGGACAAGTTGCTTGAGTCAAAATGCCATGCTTTTCCTCCTTTTTTCCCACAGGAGTTACTCCTAAAGTGCATGACTTGATCATTATTTCTAATACTATGGCTTTGGTACAGGCTGAACTACAAAAATTATCGTTATGTCCTGGTCTTTGTTTTTGCCTTCAAGGAGATCAACAGGAGCCCCCAGCTGCTCTCCAACCTGTCTCTGGGTTTCCATGTCTACAATTCCTTTCACAGTGATGTCAGCACCTTGGAGAACACCATGAGGTAGTCATTGGGTGGGGCCAGAAGATCCCTAATTACACCTGCCAGGTACAGAACAAGGATGTGGCTGTCACTGCAGGAACCACACCAGCATTCTCTGCCCAGATTGGGAGACTGCTGGAGCTCTACACATACCACAGGTATGAGCATGTTGGGGGCATGGATCTGCAGGGACTGAAGTTTTCCTCCTTGATGAAATTCTGTGGCCACTCAAGTGGAAAAGAAGAAAGTGCGTTTGCATATCTCCCTAATAGGAAAATACCTACCACAGATAGTTCTTGATATGGTGGATTCATTATTTTGGTGTGTGAAGCTGAGAAGGTATGAAGTAGTCTGAGGCTAGCATCATTGGCTAAAGCAGACCACAGTAGCTTCTGGAAATGTAGTTGCCCAAATTCCCTCAAAGGAGTGGAAGCTGAATATTCTGAAATAACCACACCTTACTTTTTTATCTTCTCGTTAGTAAAATTTTATATGTAAACATGTACTTAAAAACCATGTTAGTTGGGCAAAAGTCCTGAACAGACATTTATCCAAAGAAGATATACAGATGGCCAACAGACACATGAAAAAATGTTCAAAATCATTAACTATCAAGGAAATGCAAATCAAAATTTGCATGAGATATCACCTCCTGCCCGTCAGAATGGTTATAATAACAGGACAGGAAACAACATGTATTGGAGAGGATGTGGAGAGAAGGGAACTCTCATACACTGTTGGTGGGAGTGCAAACTGGTGCAGCCACTATGGAAAACAGTATGGAGATTCCTCAAAAAAATCAAGGATAGAACTAACATATGATCCAGCTATTCCACTGCTGGGTATTTATCCAAAGAACTTGAAAACACCAATGCATAAAGATACATGCACCCCTGTGTTCATTGCAGGTTTATTCACAATAGCCAAGACTTGGAAGCAACCTAAGTGCCCATCAAGGGACGAATGGATAAAGAAGATGTGGTATATATACACAATGGAATACCACTCAGCCATAAGAAATGATGAAATCCAGCCATTTGTGACAACATGGATGGACATTGAGGGTATTATGCAAAGTAAAATAAGTCAGAAGGAGAAGGTCAAACACCGTATGATCTCACTCATTAAGTAGTAGATATTAACAACACCAAAAAAACACATAGAGGCAGAGTTTGGATTGGTGGTTACCAGAGGGGAAGGTGGAAGGGAGGCGGGCGAAAGGGATAATTCGGCACAAGTGTGTGGTGATGGGTTGTAATTAGTATTTTGGTGGTGAACATGATGTAATCTATGCAGAAATAGAAATATAATGATGTACACCTGAAAATTATGCCATGTTGTAAACCAATGTTACTGCAATAAAAATTTTTTTTAACAATGACAAATAAAAAAATTTTACACTCTTCAAATGCTTTACGAATAGTCACAAATTTAATCCTAATAAAAGGCAATGAAAAGGTACCATTATTATGGGAATTTTTAGAGATATAGAAACTAAGATGGATAGAGGTTATGTAACCTTCTCAAGATCGTGAAGCTAGTCATACTAGAGTCAGGGTTTGAATCCAGGCAGTCTGGCTTCAAAGCCAAGCTTACACTCAATCACTTCTACCATCAGATAATATTGCTTCACATTCACAGTGTTATGGCCAAGAATATAAGTTTACCTACCTGATCATATGAATTTTCTGAAAATCTGCTTATGTTGCTTCCAGAGAACTCAATACAGAACCTTTTAACTCTTTTGATTCAGATAACCTATGGAGATATTGATCCTGTACTGAAAGGTAAGGACTAGATTTCCTCTCTATCAGATGGCTTCCAAGGACATATTTTTAGTCTTCAGAAGGGTCTCGCTGTTGATACATTTTGGCTGGACCTGGGTGGGAAATTTAGTGTCAGTTGATATAAAAAGTGAACAGTTCCTCTGGGTACTTAGAAGAGAGGTGACTATGAACGGTGCCTGCCTGTTACTAAGATACCTGTGACCAAGAGGACGTACACTTCAAAAGATTGGACCTTCATTGCCAGAATCATAGGCTCATCAGCCAATACGTTTATCATGTATGCTGACACAAGTATATTAATAAGTGTGAGCATTGCAGGAAACTATTATTTAACCACTCAGAAGGTGTGGATCACTACATGCACAATGGGATTCTATTTTTATTCCACTTCACCACTTTTTAGATACTTACCATGGGAGTCTTTCCTTTGCACACCAGAACTTTGAGATATCTGGATTTAAACACTCTCTATGGACAGTTAGCCCCTCTAAATACCAAGAAGACTTTTTCTTTACCAAATTATGGCTTGAAATTTTTAACTGCTCATTTGCAGAACCTGAATGTGGAAAATTTTGGAGTGTCTGCTCAATGCCTCCCTGGATTCTCTGCCAAAGGACAAATTAGACACGACCATGTCTGGATCCAGCTACTACATCTATCATGCTGTGGATGTGGTGGCCTGAGCCCTCCATGAAATGCTTTTGATAAAAGCAGAAATGGTGTCCATAGTGGATGCAGGCCAGCTCATGTTTCTCCCTTAGCAGGTAAAATTTCTCCCTTAAATGTGATCCCATTATTGTTTTTTTAGGAGCCGAGAGTTATTTTATTTGGGTATAGAATTGTGATTGTGACATTGTGACAGATCAGCAGTGACTTGAGCATAATGAATTTCTGTTCTTTCTTTACGGGTTGAAAGTAAATCTCTAATAATTGTAGGGGTTAATTAGCAACAGTGTCAACTCTTTTAACTAGAAATAATCAATTAAAAACTTTCTCTGTGAGAGGTAAGTTTGTAAGATAAAACTTGATGACAATTCATCCCAGGGAATTTAAAAATTCAGGGATTTGCAAAATCTACTTCTGGCCCTATCCCATGATATCTTAAATGCCACTGGGGATAGGACAATTTATTTGAACTTCCTGCATTTTTCTAGAAAGTCTACTGATAGCTAAATGAGTATTTCCTCATTGAAATTTAAAATGACTTTTGGAAGCAAGGAGATTGATCCCCTTTTTACAGATGAGAACCCCAATACGTTGAAATATATTTTAATTTCCCCAAGACCTTTTCAATTCTACTTAGATGAACCTAGACTTTTATAAATCCAAAACCTATGCATAATGTGTCTTGAAATACTTGCTCTTATGTACAAGGAAGTGAATGTGATGTCAGATCTAAATACACACATTTTATTGTGAATATACATTTATTTATGAATATAGAACTTTATATATATTTATGTAGTATATAAATATTAGTTATACATTTATATATAAATTATATCAATTAATGTATGCATATTATTTACTAGTAGCTTTTATATCTTCTCTCTCATTTAATAAATTATTTTTTTCAACGTTAGTAAGGAGCAAACTTTCTTTCTTTGTCTCTTCTTGAGTTCAAGGAAACTCCCTAGCACCCCTAAAGCAAACCTCATTGCTCAAGGTGCTCAGGTTTAGCTCTACAGCACTCCCTGGACATGTAATCTTCAGGAATGGTTTAAACAAATCATGATGTGCTCTCTGAGGGCAGACAAGAACGCCTTCTTCCTTAAGCATGCAGAATAGTAAACACTCCCAAATTGAACTTAGTCAGAAGATGACTAATATAGAGGGGAAAAATCTAATTGCTGGGCAACTGAGTAGCCCCACCAGTTCGTATCTGAGTTTGCTGTCCTCACTTTCCATGCTCATTTCATTTCAGAACTATGTCTCCCTTTCAGCTCCACCCATTCCTAAAAAACACCCAATTTAAAAACATCACTGGAGCTCATGTGACACTGGATGAGAAAATAAACTCTGTGTCATAGCATGAAATTCTGAACTATGTCATTTTCCTAAAGGTCTTGGACTTCAGGTGAAAGTAAGGGAGTTTGTTCCCCAGGATCCACGTGGTCAAGATTTCATCATACATGAGGAGTTGATAGACTGGGCCGTCGGATTCAAAAAGGTTGCAGAAAACTCAGTCTTGGATTAATTCTTCCTCTACATCACAAGATAGAGACCATATATGAGAATAATGGTGAAATTATTTAACTCATAACAAAATTCTCATTTATTGATATAATTTTTCTTACTGTTCAAGAGATATTGAAAGTACACTTTTAATTAAGGAGAAATTCCCAAATATTGAAATGCTTTCTATGCTACAGCAGGACAGTGAGGCGACCAATTTAGTAGGAGGAGCTGATAAAAAATTGATGATTTAAATTCCCATTTAAGCTGAAAAAGTGTCAATCTCATTGTTTGCAAATTCATTGCTGTCCATGCATTATGCCTTGAAGACATAACAGATGCTGACCATCTAGACTTTTGATGACTTGTATATACAATTCAAATTGTCTTTGGCCATTTGGTTTTCTTCCAGAAAACAGATTTTATTCTCTTTAACTAGAATCGAAAGAATTGACATTAAGGTTTTTTTTAATATTTAAATATTTTATTAATATTCCTTATATTTCCATCTCTTCATCCCACCTTTATACATTCTTGTAGAAAAATTCACCATCAGAAAAAAAGATTCCTTTTGCTCTTCCAGGAACTACATTCTTCCTCTTCATCAGATTTCCCTTTAAAACTCAGTCCTGTAAGTCATCATTCAAGATGCTATATTTATTATATCATTCAAGCCCGTCCCTGTGTCTTTGGTGTAGAATCTACCTGACATTAAATATATTACTAAATAAATTCAATAATTGCAATTTGTACTAATCAAACAATTCTCATGTTAATGTATTGTATGAATTTAAATATTATTTATTATTAAGGTAAAATATGCTTATAGTTCAAAAAAGTAATCCAGAAATACCATATTCAGAATCACATTTGGCAATAACAAATATGATTCATGATCAGATGTCCCATTGGCTTAAAACAAACAAGCGTCCTAGTCATTGAGATGGAAAATGTTTTAAATCATTATGTATCTTCATGTTGGGAATTGTTTTCTGCAGATTGACCTTGATTTTATTTTGCTTTCCCTGGGTGCATCAATCATGTCACATCTTAGAGGTGATCTTTAAGAGAGTTTTTGAGATAATTTAAATAATATTATCAATTATTCAATATTATAAAATAATAAAATATTATCCAATTATATAGTATTGTTCAGTATTATCAATAATTCTCTTCTTTCAAACTCCCCCCTATGGGTGTAAGATGTTCTGTCAGCCAGGATTAAGGAAAATCCCTCAGGAAGAGAGCTACCTGCTGCTTTGACTGTGTATTGTGCCCAGAGAGAGAAAAATGTAATCAGACAGGTATGAACTGGCAAAACTACACAATCACTTTCTCTCAGCTCTTCTTTGTCTCCAAATAAAATGTAAAGGGTCTGGGATTAACCAATAGCATCACACTTCTTCTTTATTTTCTATTATTTCATTCACTCATTCAATACATTCATTTAGGTAATCAATACATCATTTCCATGTTGGGAGTTACCTTGATCTGGCTTCTTTATACTCACATTGTTAGGTTATGCTGAAGCAGCTCTTCTCAAGGGAATACAGCTCTTAAACTACATGTTGTGTTAGGCAAACACTTAGAGATTTCGTAGCACCATATACTAATCTTGATCACAGAATAACACACATGGTATTAAGATGGAAGTAAGTGTGGGTGTCTTTAGGACATGCTTCCTATTCATATCTTTACACCCAAGGTGACGAGCACTGTGTCTTACAAATAGTAGGTGTGCAAAAACCGGAACTAAAGATTCAATAAATGAATGGATATATTATATTATTATTACTCTGGTAGAAGACATAAACAATGAACCGAGCATGCAAACTTGATAAGATAAAGGCCCTGCTTTCCAAGAAATCATAGTGAGGTACATGTGAAAAAAGAATAGCAGGGCAATTTGAAAAGTGCCATAATAAATGTAGTTAGAAGTTAGCAGAGTCAACAAGAATAGTCTTACTTGGATGAATCAGATAATCCTTCATGGAAAGCTAATGTTTGAGTTGAGTTTTTAAAAACATGTGGGGATTTGTCAGTTCAAGATGAAGAGGGATTCTTGGCAATAGAAGTTTGGACAACAAAAGTTATGCAAGATGAATAAGTTCTGGCAACCTACGGTCCAACATGGGCCTATAGTTAACAATAATGTATTGTAGACTTAAAAATTTACTAGGAGGGTAGATTAATGTTAACTGTTCCTACCTCAAAAGAAAAAAAGTATTTTCAAAAAGGAGGTTAAAATAAAAAAATAAAGAGGACAGGAGGAAGCATTTGGAGGTGATGAATAGGTTTAAGGGCTTGATTATAGTGATAGATTCACTGGTGTATATTATCTCCAAAAACATTAAGTTGTACACATTAAGTATGTACAGCTTTTTGTATGTCAGTCAAACCTCAATAAAGTGTTTTTAAAATGTTTTTATGTGGTATATGCAGAAATATGGAATAAGACTAGTATGGCTGGAATGAGATGATAAAAGACTGATCATGGATGATGATGGAATAAGTAAATAATGAAAAAAAAAAAAGCCCATCATATGTAAAGTACAATATTCCAGTCTTAACAAACAAACCAGCAAGGAATTCATACGTACTAATTACCAAAGTTATCTCTTGCGATTGCTAAATGTTCTGTCCAGTAAAATAATGCATGAAATAACATATTACAGAAATAAATAAGGGCTGGGGGAGAGAGCATGTTTACAAATTATGTTTGTTGTTAGAATGCATCTATCTATAAATTAAAAAGAAAACAAACTAAATGTGTCTTTTAAAAAATATTTATTATATCCCATAAAAAAGTCCAGAGTAATTTACTACGATGATTCTTTGTGCCAGAAAAAATAAAAGCACAGTGTTGTATTATAAAGATGGAGAGGGAAATATGTTTCGTTCCATTTGTTATTTACTTAATGAATATTGTCATAAATATCACTTTTCAAAAATAAAAAAAAGTGAGACAATTAAAAAAAATGGCCAGAGAGAGAATGACTCCAGGATTAGAGAATTCAGCAGCTCAAAACTATAATCAAGCACAGATAATATTCTCATATTTTGTTCTATCATCTTCTGGTTCCCAGCATTCTCTTCAGGCTGGGCTTTTTGTGGTCTCAAAGGCTGAGCTGTTTAAAGTATTATACCATAGTAATCGAACAGAAAGATGAAAAAGAGTGGGCATCTACTCCCCCTGATTTTGTAAGAGTAACTAAAAAACACATCCTCCAAGTGGGGCCAATTATAATTGATTTAGGGCTGTCAGCCTCCCCTCAATAACACGGCCTCATGGAAGAAGTTCAATGTCAAAGCATAACTGAGCTGCTGGTAGAAAGGTGATCGATGGGTCATGAAAAGGCAACCAGTGGAATCTGCTTCAATGTTTACTTACATAATGCAAAAAATATTTTAAATTAGAATGCAAAATTGTCTAGTCAATTAGTGGGATCCAAAATAATGTATCAGGCCGGCCCTGTGGTGCAGTGGTTAAAATTCAGCATGCACCACTTTGGTGGCCCGGGTTCATGGGTTCAAATGACAGGCATAGACCTACACCACATATCAGCCATGCTGTGGTGGCCACTCACATACAAAATAGAGGAAGACTGGTACAGATGTTAGCTCAAGGCTAATCTTCCTCAATCAAAATATAAATAAATAAATGAATAACTAATTAACTAAATAAAAGATGAAATTAATGTATCAATAGTAATTATTTTCCCGCTTATCAATAGTAAAGTGATAGATAATGCAGTATTAAAGTCTCATTTCTCACTCTCAAAAACACAAAAACGTAACGCACAAAATACGTTAGAATGTGTTCAGCTCAAAGTGATAGAGAACCTCATAGCGGCCTTAAATCATGACATTTGTTATTTATGTCACAAGAATTTCAGAAATAGACAGATGCAAAGGTTTTTTTTTTCTATCAACAGTTTGATAACAAAGACTCAGGCTCCATATAACTTTTGCTTCAACATGCTTAGTGTGTTGGATTTTATTTTTACGCGTGTCTGCCACTGCTCATCATCCACAGGGGAAAGAAAGAGGAAGAGTGAGCTATAGCATCCTATTAGATGCAGGTTTTATTTAGTGCAAGAAAGAGACCACACAATCAGATTGTCATTGATTTAGGCCCATGGCGCATAGCTGACAAGTGAGGTGGAGCACACTCTGGCAAAAATTAGCTCAGATCTGCCACAATTGGCTTAGGTCTCTCAAAATTGGGATTCTAATAGCTAGGTATAATGGAGGAAGTGTACTTGTAGGTAGTTGCTGTATGTTATGCGAAGGATAGTTTTAATTTTTGCTAAAAATGTGTTTGGGAAATGCAAAAGAAAATGAATACATTTAGCGCCATTAAATTTCCCAAATGGAATGTCTGAATATTACAAGTCTGTATCCTTTTCTAAATAATTTTTAGCTATAACGCAATTCAAACCACTTTATCAAAGGAATTTACTTTGAAAGTTAAGAATTTTACTACGTTTTTTATCAAACAAAAATCGAGTTAGAAAAATCGAGAGACAAGATTTATATAGAAAAGTGAGTCAAAAAGAAAAGCTGTAATTACAGTAATTGCATTGTTCTAATATTATTTGTAGAAATAGGGACGAGAAAAGAATGGCCACTTTCAACAATAAGAATGGCTGCTTCATGCCCTGAGGTCAGAGATGAGCAGTTGTGGCAGAGACCCTATGGCCCACAAAGCCTAAAATATTTGTTCTCTGTCACTTTACAATAAAAGTTTGCCAAAACAAATTCATAGGCCAGGGCGTAGCCCTTGAATGATGGCCGATGGGCATGCCTGCATATGTGTTGCAGCTGCCTCATCCTCAGCTGAGATGACTTGTTCCCATGTGTTCTTCTTGCCTCACAGTGCTCTCCAGAGCGATTGAGATCTAGGTGAGCACAGTGGTAAAGCACTTGATGTCCCTGATGCCCTGCCTTCCTTTCCCTGCCTCACTTTCCCAGTACCTCACTGGTGTGTTGCAAAATCCCCACCACCTAAAATACTCGTCCTTAAACCCTTAAGTTTATGGAAACATCCAACTAACACAAGACCCAAACTTGGAGCTTCTGGAGGTGGATTATCACCTACTTGAAGCTAAAAGCATTCTGGCATAGAACGGAACTGTTTAATGTGAATATTATTAACGTAAGTCTCTGCAACTTTGTGTCTCACAACCAAATAAGGTGTGGGCTGTGGGCCCTATAATGTCAATGAGACTTTTTTGTTTTTTGTCTTGGGAATGTGGAATAGCGGCTGACTGAAACACCAAGACTTTCCTTTCCTTTTCAAATAGAGATCAATGTACAGGGCATCCAGGAAGCCAGTATGCAAACAATGAGAGAAATTGCAGCCTGCTGAAAGTTGTGACATTTCTGGCATTTGAAGATTCTTTAGGGAAGATTCTGGCTTGCACAGCTCCTTGCTTCTCTGTTGTCACAGCAGTGGTCCTTGGGGGTCTTTGTGAAGCACCGAGACACTCCTGTAATCAAAGCCAAGAGTTGGACTCTCAGCTACATCCTGCTCATCTGCCTCACCCTCTGCTTTCTCTGCTCCTTACTCTTCATCGGCTGACCCAACACAACCACCTACATTATTCAACAAATCACATTTAGAATTGTTTTTACTGTGGCTGTTTCCACTGTCTTGGCCACAACCATTACTGTTGTGGTGGCATCCAAGGTCACTGCACCAGGGATAGGGATGTGGCAGTGGTTGGTGTCAGGGGCACTTATCTTCATCATTCCCATCTGCTCCTTTATCCAGCTGAGTCTCTGTGCGATCTGGCTGGAACCTCTCCTTCTTCATTGACACAGACGCACACTCTAAACACGGCCACATCCTCATCGTGTGCAACAAGGGCTCAGTCACTGCCTTCTACTGTGTCCTGGGATACCTGTGCTCCTTGGCCCTGGGCAGCTTCACTGTGGCTTTCCTGGCCTGGAACCTGCCTGACACCTTTAATGAAGCCAAGTTCCTGACGTTCAGCATGCTGGTGTTCTGCAGTGTCTGGGACACTTTCCTCCCTGCCTGCCACTGCACCAAGGGCAAGGTCATGGTGGCCGTGGAGAGCCTCTCCATCTTGGCCTCAAGTGTGGGGCTATTAGGCTGCATTTTTGCCCCCCTGTGCTACATTATCTTCCTAAGGCCAGAGAGAAACCCATCAAGAGGGTTAAGGAATACAACTGGTTCAGGTGAAAATAATCAATATATATATTTTTTTCACTAGAATTTGCATACACCTGAAAAATAAACTACCAAATTTTTGCAAGCAGACTTTAAGTACCACGTAAAGGGCCGGTCCCGTGGCTTAGCTGTTAAGTGTGCGGGCTCTGCTACTGGCGGCCCGGGTTCGAATCCCGGGCGTGCACCGACGCACCGCCTGTCAGGCCATGCTGAGACCACGTCCCACATACAGCAACCAGAAGCATGTGAAACTATGACATACAACTATCTACTGGGGCTTTGGGGAAAAAAAAAGGAGGAGGATTTGCAATAGATGCTAGCTCAGAGCCGGTTTTCCTCAACAAACAGAGGAGGATTAGCATGGATGTTAGCTCAGGGTTGATCTTCTTCACACACACACACACACACAAAAATAGTACAAAGTAAATTTACCTTACATCTCCAATTAATTTATTGCTTTACGTTCTTTTGGCTTTGTACAATGACCCTCGGAATTCAAATGCACAAATACACAAATATGAATATCAGCTCAGATTAATTTTCCTCTAAAATTATCTGTGGTAGATTGCATAAATGTCCACACATGAGTTCTCTCCCTCCATCTGTGTGTTTTGGTAGAACCCTCCCACTTTGACTCTGTGTGGACTTGGCCTTTTAACTTGCTTTGGTCAATTGGACACTAGTAAATGACAACAACACATCTTTAAGAATATATATTAAGAATAACTTTACTAATTTTACGATCACGGATATTCTCCTGTATTGTCATCCACCACTGTTATGCACTGAGTATTTCTACTTTTAATTTTAGCCCTATAATCCATTTGGAGTGATTTACTTGTGAATAATGTTAGTCGATGGTCCAGTGTTTTATTTTGCAAAAGGATATCTTATTGTCTATAAAACAATTACTGTATCATTTTAAAAGTTGATTTTAAATACAGTGAATCTGAATGATGTTTGAAAAATGGATATTATTTTCATTCATAATTGTAGTATATCTCTCCATTTCTTCAGAGCTTTTATGTCCTTTGGTATATCTTTATAATCTTTTTCATTTATCTTACATAACTTATAAATTATATAACTACATATGGCATCATGTTTCATAAATCCAATTATTTCAAATATTTTATTTCTCCTAAGACTAGAATAATTTATATGTTTAAAATATTTCCTGCTAATAAAATGATATTTTTATATGGTTATCTAGTATCTTTTCACATCAGTCAACTTATTTAAAATTCTAAATTTTATAAGTTATTTCCCACTAAAATAATAGATTTTCTCTTCTTCCTTAATATTATTTACCTTATTCTTTCTATTCTCATTTTTAAATGACTGGGCTCTCTGGTGCCACACTGAATCACAATAATGTTTACCAGGAACATTTTCCTCTTCTGAAGTGTAGCATAAACACCAGATAAATTCTTTGTCAGGGAAAAGCAGTCATCTAAGAGAGAGAAAACAAAAACGTGAAAGGGAACCATTTCTACCTGGAAGTCAACAGACTTCCCTCTCTTGGTTATTTAATGCTAGATATGTTATGACAATGTACCCACTGAGAATTAGAGGATCTCACTCTAGTTCCAGGAATTAACCTTGGTCAAATAGTTTAACTTCTTTAGACTTTCTTCATCTTTATTATGAAGAGCTTGAAAAGTGTTTTTGAGTTTTAATGTCCTATGATTCCAAGGTATCCTTTACCCAGATGCACCTGACAAAGAGCAGAGTGAATTTTCAGTTATCTACTTTTCCATCAACATTATCACTTAGGGAAGAAGAATGCCCCTGAGCTAACATCTGAGCCAATTCTTCTCTAATTTTTCTCTGTGGGATGCACCACTCCTCAAGAATGGCTTGAGGAGTGGTGCATTAAGTGTCTGGTGGTGCATAGGCCTGTGCCCGGAATCAGAACTAGTGAACCCCGGGCCACGAAAGCAGAACACAGGAACTTGACCACTACTCAACTTGGCCAGGCCCCAATATTATTTTTGTCTGAGGAAATGGATGTATGGAAACACTTAACTATGGTTTGTAAATAGATAGTTCATAGGGGAGTTTTGTCTGCAAGAATGCAAAGAGAGGGTACATAGTTGCAATATGTCTTTGTATGTAAATATCTAGATGGAAACTTAACGTGGCTGCACCAACGAAGGACATGACAACATGATACATCTAGAACTAATACATCTACACATACAAAGAAGAAAAAAACCCACTATGTATTCGATCGGGATACATAGCATTAGGCTAGACTTGTTCAAAGACTTTGAAACACTGACCCCAAAATCTCACTTCCTCCACCCTACAAGGTATCCAGCTTTGGGTCATTCTGGCGACCCAGAAGTCCCAGGTCCAGCTGTTGCCCAACCTGGAGGGTTTCCACAAAGTCCCTTGACTTGTCATCATGCGGTTAAGGGTACGAGTGTGCTAGACTTCAGACTAGGAGGATAGGTATGGAGAAAATGGATCTCAAAAAGTTAGCAGTTGTCCTAGCATCTTTTCGATGGACTAGATGCTGGACTTCCTGGTGGTTCAGAGTCAGGCCGTCAATGGAGCACTTGTGGCTGCACCAGAAGTGAACCAAAATGTGCACCGGAAGTGGACCAAAATCAGCAACAGAAAGTGAACACAGGCTTGCAAGTGGGAAGTGGAACATGGCTCCCACCAGGATGAATTGTGTGGCAAGTGGTACCATCTTAATGTAGAATGTGTGTGTGCCAGCAGTTGGCAGGAAACTGGAGTGGTGGGTTTGATGTAAGCGCTGAGTGGAGGGGATTTTTGAGGCCTGGGGGGACCAAATCAACCCATAACAGTAGCCTTGTCTCAAGCCAGAGGAGGTGGGTTTCAGTGTGGTAAGTCATAATTTGATGTGGTGGTTGCAAAACCTAGAAGCCCTTGCCTCTGCCAGAGTCTCATGTCTGTGTGTATTGGATGCATTTTGCAATTCCCAACTCAGTAGTCATGTATACTTTAATATTTTTATCTTAAGAATATATTTTACTTGACCCAGTATGTCAAGAAATATTATGGTCTCAATGTATAATCAGTATAAACATTATTATTGAGATGTTCTATATTCACTTTTGTCGTACAAATTTTTTTTTAATCCATGCATATTTTACACTCATAACATATCTGAATTTAGACTAACCATATTTTAAATGCTCAATAATGACATATGGCCAGTGGCTACCAGATTGGCTAACAAAATAATTAATAAATATTATGTTTTTGGAGCTGTTTTAGATTTATGGAAAAATTCAGATGAGAGTATAGAGTCCCCGTATACTCTTCCTCCCTGCACACACGCACGGTTTCCATTATTATTAACATCTTGCATTAGCGTGGTATATTAGCTATAATTCAGGAACCAAGATTAATACATTATTATTAACCAAGAACTATAGTTTACATTAGGGTTCACTCTTTGTCTTGTACATTCTGTGGGTTTGGGGAAATGTATCCTGTGCCCACCGTTACAGTATCATACAGAATAATCATTTTCCTGCCATAAAAATGCACTGTGCTCCAGGGCCAGATAGATGTATAGATGTGGCCCTTGTCATTGATGTTTGGGGTGATTGGAACATAGGTGTTTTCCAGCATGTATCCTCCACTTTAGGATGAAAAAATAAAGGAATTTCCCACACAGTCCCATGTTCTCACAACAGCATAAATAGTGGAGGAAACTAATCCTGAAGGTGTGGAAGTGGATCATCACACCATATTGATTCCTGGGATTAACAAGGTTAAAAGAACTGAGGAAGAGGAAAGGAGGAAGATTTTTAAGAATAAAAAATGTAGCTTTATTTCTGCATTGATCTCGAGCTATGGATATGGAATTTTCTGAATTCAGCATGACTATTGCTTCCCCAGGCAGGGACTCACGTGCTTATGGTGTTTCTGCACTCATGATTGGTGTGCAGTCCTGCATGGGTCACACATGGAATGTTCAGTGGCTGCCCTGGGCCCTGGGTGTATGAAGCTGTCCCTCCCTATCTTGGACTTTGGAGGGAGAGATGCTGGAACGTTCTTGGCTAAGGCTTGACTGACATGGATACTTTCTGAACCTTTCACCTTACACTTGATATCACATCCTCTGATGCAGTTATTTTGCAGCATCACAAATGGCATTCATGTGGATGGCTTGTTGACAAAGGTTTGGGACCCCATCTGCCCAAGAAGATGTGGTCCCTGAAGCCTTGTTATCCATGGACCTGGATGAAATCATAGTGCCTAAGGCTGGAGAGGATGTTCCTCAAACATGTTTTCCAAGTGGTGTTTTTCATCTGGACACAAGACCTCAGATGCAGAGCCCCTGGGCAGAGAGGGGTCTGGATCTCACCAGAGGAGAGGAAGAGACTGCTGAAAGGAGTCAGAGAGCATTAGAATTGCTTTTCCAGTCCACAAAAACCACATATACACATGTATGTGTGTGTGTGTTTGTGTGTGTATGTGTTACTATACTTGACATGTGTAGATATCTCCTTAGGCTGCATGTTCCACGTCTGCTTCTGCTGCCTCACACCTCACACAGAAACAGGGCTTTGCAGAGATTTCTAAGATGTTCCTTTTGATTTTCTTCTTCCTGTTCCTGCAATTTCCTCTCTTTGTCTGTCATTTGGCTTATCCTGACTGCTTTTTGTGAATTGAACCCAGTGCATACAAGGCTGGAGATGTGGTTATTGGTGGGTTTTTCCCCTTGTATACGTATTTCTTACACAGAGGGATCAAGAAGCCTAGCAAGGATGTCACTTTGCAGTGGTAAGTGCCTATTTATTTATATTCTGCTTGATTATTATGATGAATGATGCCTATGGGATCTGTGGATGGATAGACCAAGGCGCTGTGCATCACCTGTCCTGTCTTTCCCCGGCATCCCCACCTTCCCAGAATTGTCCATTATTATCTCTATCACTTCCCGCTGACTTGTTGCTTCCTTCAAAGGAGAGAACAGTGCTTTTATATTTTCCAGTTTTCTTCCTTTTAGTGTCCAATTTTCAGGGCTAGAAGCTTAGTGAGACAGCACTCTCCACCAACATACTCCACGAACTCTGCACTTCCTCCTGCCTCAGCTGCTGCTGCATAGTGCTCTACCTTCTGCTCTTTTGGGGGGAGAATCCCAGCCTGTACAAAGGAGCCCTTGGGTGGGTGTGATCCTGTGTGCCTTCCCTTCACACGTCTTTAGTTGTGACTTATTGTCTTTGTTTTAAGCAAGGGCTCGAGAGCGCTTTTCTGTGGCGTTTGTTAGTTATTTTAACAAAAGCATGTTAAGGAAGTGCCCTCCAAAAAGAATGTGTTTTAGAGAAGTGGATCCTGAATTTTATCAAATGCTTTATACCCTTCATGAGCATATTGTGGTTTTTTCCTGGCAGAACGGTGAGGACATTAAATGTGAAAATATTAAAAGATTATCTAATTTTCTAATAGTCTGTTTAAGATGATTCCTTGTTCACATTTTCTTTTTGGTCCTGGTAACAGGCTCATGTTAATTTCATAATTAATAGAGATATACCTTCTTATTCTATATTCTGGAAGAGTTTCCTGGTAGAGTAAATATCTATTCTTAAGTTTTAGAAACTATTCATCTGAAAATACATCTAATCCACCATATATTTGGAATTTTCTTTCTTAAAAACTCTCTTGAAACCATAAAGAACATTTGTAAAATTTTCTATTTTCTATTTGAACCAGTTTGAGTAATTCCAGTTTCATTTAAAAAGCACCTTTATCACTGAGATCCCAAAAGGCATCTCCATATGCAGATGCACAACATTCTCTCTGATTTCGCTCCTTGTCCGATTTTCTCACCTAATGTTGTTGATGTTTGCCTTCCCCAAATACTTTTTCTTTATCAGAATTGTCTGTATGATGCCTATTTTATTGAGCTTCCCAAAGAATCAGAGTGACTGATTACTTTTCTTCTGGACTTATTTTATACTTGTTTTATACTCTTATTTCTGCTTCTATCTCTCTTTCTAAATTATTTTTTTTATGTTTTCTTTCTCCGCTCTCCTAGTTTTGAGTTGAGAGTTTAATTCACTCGTTTTCATTTTTATTTACTATTCAAGATATTTAATGCTCAGATATTTTTTTTCAGAACAGACAGTTTTATTCTCTTCTTCCTTTCTCTCTCCTCTCTCTCCAGGGCTCCATGCTAATCAATGGTTTGATTTCCTGTTTCACCAAAGAGTTATACATGAGAGTGATTAGTGGCTTATAAATTGTCTGATTTGTTTAAGATATGTTGGCAGTTAATGAGCATTTTTGCGTGCAAGTTGGTTAAGGAACTGGATTTCAAATCTGCCTGTTCCTCTGATGAGCTACTGAGTCAGAATTTCTGTGGTTGGCCATGTATCTCTCTTCTGGAGGCTTTAGGAATTGATTACTATGTAGAAATTGCTTGCTGGACGAGGATAGGACCTAATTTTATAATAATATTATTTCTTTGCTTCAGAGTAGAAAGTTTGAGATTTATATGCAGGCATGTGTGTGTGTATGCTCCAAAAATAATTAATGATAAATCAAGATTAACAATATATACGATTCCTATATTGACTTTTTTTTTGGACAAAGTCTGAGTAGTGAGTTGAATACTCTTACTATGGTTGTAGTTAGGTTCACTTTACTTCATATTTTTAAAATCCTTTTTTTAATATATGATTGAACAAATACTTTTTGACTGCTAACCACCTTTTAGTCCCTAAATATTTTGCCTTCAGATATGTGTACCGTTATACACATTCATATATAAAAGTTTCATATTAGTTGTGGCTTTACTTTTGTGAGCACGTGTATGGACTATTACTGACAATCCCTTTTCTTTCAGCATCTACGTTCAGTGTTAGTTTCCTACGTCTTCGTGGAATGTAGAGTAACATTCAATATTGAAACAGTGATTTAAGTAATTTCAGTATAGTATAACTGATATATGTAACATTATCTCTGTGGTTCTATTTTTTTGTACTTTGCTTTTTTTCTTTTTTCCTAGTTTTGTTCTGTTTAAAGTAATTTTCCTTATTCAATTTTTCTCCACTGTGTTGGATATACAGATCATTCTCACATTCTATTTTAGATTATTATTATTATTTTTTTTTTTTGCTGAGGAAAATTGGCCCTGGCCTAACATCCATGCCCATCTTCCTCTACCTTATATGGGACACCGCCACAGTATGGCTTGATGAGTGGTGCATAGGTCTGCACCAGGGATCCGGACTCATGAACCTTAGGCCACCAAAGCAGAGTGTGCAAACTTAACCACTACACCACCAGGATGGCCCCTATTTTACAATATTTTTAATTTGAGAAATAAGAAGAACCCAGAATCTGAAGTCTTGCCTCACTGACTCCTCAATGTTAGATGAAAAATTAATTAGTATTTTACTTCTTTTCTTTTTCTCCAAATCCAA
The DNA here is from genome assembly GCF_020826845.1 of Diceros bicornis minor. Taxonomy (NCBI): domain Eukaryota; kingdom Metazoa; phylum Chordata; class Mammalia; order Perissodactyla; family Rhinocerotidae; genus Diceros; species Diceros bicornis. The sequence continues at coordinate 64,574 of NW_026691109.1, read as the reverse complement.
TGTCTCTAGGTATAGATTAAGCACTTGGTTCAAGATGGTTTTAAATTTTATGCACATTCTTTAAAGTTGTTTGTATTTTGCATTTTTTATAAATCACATTAACACAAAGTACTTAGACAATTGTTTTACTTTTTCAGTGTTCACTTCTTTGGTGTGGTGCTTTTTTTTGAAACCCGTCCTCCTCAAGCTTGATTAATGATCTGAATGATCTGCAGGGCTTGTTAAAACGCAGAAGGAATGCTGGACCCCACCGCAGATATTCTGATTCAGTAGGTTTTGGGTGGGGCTGAAGGACTGGCATCTCCATATTGTGATTGGAAGCTCCCCTGCCTAATATTCCTTATTTTTTTTCATTTCACAGGCAGTGAAATCCGTGTCTCAGTGTAGGGCTGTCCCTCCCCAATCCTTTGATTCTTCACAGGTGTTATGCCACAATAAACTTCTTGTACTCCTAACTCCACCTCAGCATTTGGATGCCCCAACTGATGCTCAAAAGTTCTTCATTTTTCCTCAGAAAGAGGTACTTTATTTTCAGAAAAGTCACACAATCTGCAATAAGTTTAATATGGATGCTGCTCTCTGCTCTTTAGAGATTGCAATGTATTTTTACAACACCTGCACCATTCTTCCTTGTTCTCAGCATTTAACGTTCTAATATTGGAAACACATGGGGCTTCTGGACATTCTGGAAATTCTCCCTTCTTCAAGTTTAATTGATCATATCACATCTGAACTAAGTTGTACTACATTTGGCCATATCATGACTTGTCACATGACCATCAGTTATATGTATAGAATGTGAGCATCTCACAGAAACAGAATGTTCCTGGAGTGTGTCTCTCAATGATTCTTCTCCTAAAATTTGATTAAATATGTTCTAAATAGAGGTTTTCAGTTAAATGTACCTAATCCATCCATACATTGTTGGTCTGTAAAATGTTCTATATCATAAACTTATTTTGCTGAATAGCATGTAAATTATTTCTATGCCCCCAAGCTCACACATTTGATTGTAACATTTATTTTCTTTTCAACTTAAAGAAAGAATTTCTATTAAAAGAAAGAAAGCCAAAGGAGTATCCAAAAGAATGAAATACTGTGAGTATAGAGGACTAGATAACTTGAAGTGGTTTCCCTCCACATAACAATATCTTCCGTAAAATATAATTTTATTGCATTCTTGAGTTCACATGAAGTAAGCCAAATCTCAAAGGACAGAAGAAGGAAACTGTAAGCACTAGACAAATTTGGATTCACCCAGTGGTCAAAGGTCAGTACGATCCTCTAATGAAAGGATTTGTCTTTGTGTCACAAGTGACCTGAGGGAATGAATCTGGGAGTCACAGATTAGTTGTGAATCACACAAAAATGTCACTTAGCTTGGTGTCAACGCACGTGACTGTGAGCCGAAACAAGTGACATTCTTCTCTGGAGGAAAGGATCTAAACTAAAGCCTTACATTCTGTACACATTAAAATCATACAAAAATGAGCTCATAATCAAAGTTCACCAAACAAATAAGGAATACATGTCATTGTCGATAAGTGTCATCAACAGATGAGAAAATTAAAAATAAAACAATAGATTTAAACAGTAAAACCTGAAATATGAGATTTACCAACTTCAAGATATAAAATAACTGTGTATAAACTGTTTATAAAAAATGGAACCAGAAAAATGGGAATAACAAAATCAAACAGGAGACTCTAGAAATTATCTGAAATATTTGCCAAAGGGCCTTATAGAACTTTAAGAGATGAAAAAGACTTAACTGTTCAGTTTCAAAACTCCACAGATAGGTTCTACAACAGAAGAGAGAATACAAAACTAATTTTGAATTCTGAAGGAAACAGAATGCATCATAGAAAGACAAGGAAGTAGAAAACATGAAAGATAAGGTAGATATGGAGATGATGAGACAGAGTAAAGAAAAAGGAGAAATATAATACTGTACAACAAAAACAAGTGAGTCATGAGGGAAAAACTGAAAGTTAAAGGGTCTATAAATTTCTCAGGAGATGAGAAATTATATCCACTTCAGGCAATGTGGGCTGGTGGTAAAATAGAAGCAGAGAATATAACTCTGACCCAAATAGAGGAGATACAATAGAATATGGAAAACAAGTATAAATCAATAAATTTTAAAGGGAAATAACATAATAAATCTTGTGGAAAAAATAGAAGGACAACATATAGATAATGGGGGCAAAACAAGGATATAAATGATCACAACAAATGTAAATGGAATAAATTCTGTAGTTAAATACAGATTGTTAAATTTGATGGGACAATGACAAAAGTAACTGTATCTTGTTTACAAGACTTGTGAAAACTAAAAAACATGGAAAACTAGAAATTCAAAATAGAATAGAACATATAAACATATGCTAGTAAAATACCAATCAAAAATCAACACAGGGTAGCTGTAATAATATGAGATAAAACAGATGAGGAAAAAACCATCATTAGGAAGTAAGTGGTTAATTCACAATGGTATATAAGTTCAACTGATCATGAAGATATAGTCGTTGTTATACTACACACGATGTCATGTGAAGATAATATAGCCTCAACTAGGAAAGGAAGGAGGAGAAGGAGAAGACAAGAAGAAACAAAAGGAGGAGGAGGAGGAGGAAGTATAGGAGAAGGAGGCAGAGGAAGAGGAGAGGTAGAATTAATATACCTTCATAGTGAAGAAATTCAACATTCCTCTGAGACAAAGAATAACACATATCTGTTAATAGAGTATTTGAAAAACCAATTAGCAAGTTTGATTTAGTGGATACATATCGAACCCCATACCCAACAAGCGAAGAAAACTTATTCTTCACAAGGACACGGGGAGCATTAACAAGCAGTGAGCATGAACTAGGGTACTAATCAATCCTCAAATAATAGAACACTTGAAATAAGTACAAGTGACTGCTCTATTTTATTCTTGATGGTCTTACAAATCCCAGGCAATAGAAATACAAAGAATTTTCTTTGGCTTAGGAGTTATTTGTGTAGAAAGTCTGTAGAAAAGATGAATATAATATGGGCTATCAGGAATAGGTACTGTTAAAGATGTTAAGGATTAATTTTAATTTAATATTTTTTTAAATAAGAAATGGATGAGAAGCTTTTTAAACTTTACAATGCAGTCTTTCTTAGATTCCAAAGTGTTTCTAGTCCTTTCAGTTCTTCTTGATTCTTTCAATTGTTCCTGCCTGTTGATGATTCCTCGTTCATTGGATCTCTGAAGTTCACCTTAGTTTCCTGGTTTTTGATGGTGGCAGATGCACAGGTTTGAGGGGGCAGAGGCTTAGGCAATTTGAGTGACAGCTTTCTGTTGCACCATTCTCAACCTGCACATGTCATGAGTCTATGCTTGTCACTCACATGTCAGTTGCGATTATTCTTCCTCCCCAGGGCTATCCCCAATCTCATGCTAATATTGTTGCTCTTCTAGGAAGGATTTAATGGTGTGCTCAAATAAACAAGCATTTTGCCTCCTGAACCAAAGAGCCATTTACAAATCTAATCTGAATGTGATCTGATTTTCCATTCATTGTACTTTCTTTTGTGTACTTAACCAGTTACCTTCATGAGTGTGGAATTCACTAAGGACCTTCCACAGCTGGAGTCATGTTATTTTCTTTAGTTATAAATTATAAGGCTTCAGGAGTGCCATATGTTGCCACAGACGTTCGAGTCAATAGCAAATTCATTTTAATGGAGTTATTGTATTGTATTTGAAGGAAATCATTTTGAGTATTTTCCCTAAGGATTCCTATCCATCTATGCAGGTTTCAGTACAAGATCTACCAGTATGCTCTGGCCTTGGTTTTTGCCATTGAGGAAATCAACGGAAACCCTCATATTTTGCCCAACATTTCTCTGGGATTTGATCTCTATAATGCCCTGCCCAGTGAACTGAGGTCATTGGAGAGTTCCCTGATTTGACTCTCGAGGTTGGGCAAGGACATCCCTAATTACAACTGCAGGAGAGAGAGCAAGTCTCTAGCGGTCCTTACAGGAACCACATGGGCAATTTCTGCCCAGATTGGAACACTGCTGGATCTGTACAAATTTCCACAGGTACGACTGGGTGGGATGGGGAGAGATGAAACCATGTCTCCTTTGGTGTCATTTTCAGGTGCCTAAATAGGAGGAGAGGAGAAGACTGGGTTTGTGCATCTCTCAAAAGATATGATCTCAAAGGGCACGTGTACAGGACCTTGGTGGAGTATGACATTTCCTTTCTTTGGAGTAGAGAGAAGGCTGAGGGGGAAGGAGATAAAGCAGTTTCTTGGAAGTCTACTGATCTTATTTTCTAGAAAACTTTCAGGGAGTGGAAAATGATTAGAAAATGAAATGAACTATTGTCCCCTTCTACCACCTTCAAGTGTTGTTGAACAGCCTTCAGGACTGAGAGTGTGGTTTTTGCCAATCCTCATCCTCATATTGCTTCCAATTGTCTTTTCCTTTTAGCTTACATATGGTCCTTGTGATCTTACCCTGAATGATGAAAAGTACTTTCCATTTCTCTATCAGATGGCCCCCAGGGACACATCTCTAGCCATTGGCATGGTCTCTTTGCTGCTTCATTTCAGTTGGAGCTGGGTGGGGCTGGTCATCTCAGAAGACAAGCAAGATGTTGAGTTTCTCTCAGACTTGAGAGGAGAGATGGACAAGAATGGAATCCGTGCAGCCTTTGTGGAAATGATACCTGTTTCTGAAATGTAATATTCCTCAATGACCTTGCCATATGATTTACAAGGAGAGGAAGCAGAAGGGAGTGTGGTTATCATTTATGGTGATGCCAGCTCTCTCGTAAGCTTGAGCTTTTCTACTTGGGAATATTTAGTAATATGGAAAGTCTGGGTCACGACATTACAGTGGGATTTTATCCACAGTGAGAGAGATTTCATCCTTGACTCATTACATGGGACTCTCATTTTTTGACACCACCCTAGTGAGGTCTATGACTTTGAAAATTTTATTCAGACAGTTAACCCTACCAAATATCCAGAAGACATTTGTCTCACTAGATTGTGGTACCCTTTTATTCCTTGCACCGTTTCTGAGCCTGATTGTAAAACACTGGAGAATTGTTCACCCAATGCCTCCTTGGGATGGTTGCCTTGGCAGATTTTTGACACGACCATGACTGAATGGAGTTACAATGTGTACAATGCTGTGTATGCTGTGGCCTGGAGCCTTCATGAGATGCTTCTTCAACGTGCAGAAATTCAGCTAATGGGAAGTGGGAAAGATCTAGTGTTTTTTCCCTAGCAGGTAAAGTCTCTTCCACTTAACAGCATGTACCCTTGTAAAAGTGACTTTCTTATGGGTTTCCACAGGTGTTCAAACCAAGAAGTTAGGATTCTTTCTCCATGAAAAGCAGAGGAGTTTCTGTACTTGTTTCACTCTCTAGGAGGTAAGTGTAGTCCTGGGTAGTAAGTCATCAACAAGAAGGTTCTAGTGGCAACGAGGATGTGAGCTATGAGTCAAAATCAATGTTTTGTGTTACAAAGGGTCCCAACATCCTGCTTGCCTAATGTTTCAATAGGGATTATCCAGCCTTCTCCCATGCAGCTCCTCAATGACAAGAAGAAGAGAACTTATCCTTTACGTGACTATCTGGTGCTGAACATCATGGTGAATACTTTGCATAAATGATCTCATTTAATTCTGCAACCACTTTAGGTATTGCTAAAATCATTTTGCAGAATGATGGTCTGGGAAAATTCAGAGAGTGCATGGGGGTGGCTAGATTAGACTTTGTACTTGAGATTTGTCTGAATCCTATCACCACTGGTCATGTTGATATTCTTGTCTTTAGGCATTTTCTCTTGAAACTACCTGATATTTTAGAAACATTATGATATTGTAGTTCTCCATATGATTTCATTTGCTTTACTTCATTGGATACTTCTAATAAAGTTACATTATGAAGCAAGGATTACAGACAATGAAAGGCTGTCCCCAATTCAAGGTTTTTCTCTTTAACACCTGAGCCTACTTCACCGCAGGATGATGTGTCTCTTCTAGCTGTACCCCTTTTGGAGGAACATAGAATTTAACAATCCTGCTGGTGACTCAGGTAATTTGGCTGAAGGAGGAAAATCAGATTAAGAGTACACCATTCTCAACTTTTGGAATTTTCAGAAGGTCTTAGACTTATGGTGAAAGTAGGAGAATATTCCCAACATGCTCCACGTGGTAAAGATGTGTCTTTATCTGAGGAGGTGATTGAGTGTGCCAAAGAAATTACTGAGATGTGTTGATCCCAATCACAATTACTTACACCATACATGAATAACCATAATCTTGTTGGGGTTTTGTACTCCCTCAAAGCTTCATAAAAGGCCACATATGGGAATTTAACAATTCACTTCCAAGTGAAGTAATTTTTTCTTTTACCAATAATCCAAGATCGAAGCAAGACCTTCACAGCCAAAAAGATTGCAAGTTGATGAATGTTCAGAAGGTGGTTAGTAATTTTTAGGAATTATTAAAAAAAATTATTATGTACATGTTTTTAAGAGATAATGTTTTTGCACACTTAGTACACTACAGTATAGTGTAAACATAGCTTCTTTATGCACTAGGAGATCAAAAAATTCGTGTGACTCACTTTATTGCAATATTTGATTTGTTGCGGTGCTCTGGAAACAAACCCATCATACATCTGAGGCGTACCAGTCTTTTATATCATACAATAAGCATGGCATCCAACCAATGAACTGGATTTAGATATTTCAAGCTTCAGTTTGTTAAGGCCCAATACTCTAAAGCACGCTAGTTACTTGAAAATTAGGTAAAAGTCACAGCTGTTACCAAGTGTTATCTGATTTTCTCCAGACTCCACACTCTGTATGCAGTGAGAGTTGCAGTCCGGGATTCAGGAAGAGCCCTCAGGAGAGCAAGGCTGCCTGTTGTTTTGATTGCATTTCTTGCCCACAGAATGAGATTTCCAATGAGATAGGTGAGGATATGCCTTGCAGTGACATTCTCCACTTCTATTTTGTTTTTGTAGGGAAACATTTGTCCTGAGCTAACATCTGTTGCCAATCTTCCACTTTTATTATTGTCCCCAAAACCCTAGTACATAGTTGTATATCCAAGTTGTAAATCATTCTAGTTCTTCTATGTGAGCCATCATTACAGCATGGCAATTCACAGAGAGATGGTGTGGTTCCATGACCAGAAAACCAACCGGAGCCACCAAAGTGGTCAGCACTGAACTTTCATCACTAGGCCATCAGGGCTGGCTCTCCACCACTCTTTTGTATGCACCGTTCTCCCAAAGAAACGGACAAGCTCTGGATGAGGACTGCAGGGTCCAAATGTTTCTTTCCTCCATTTAGTAATTTAACTTTTATAGCCAAAAAAGCCAACTTTTTTTTATCATTTCCATCCAAAAAGATACACTCTGTCTCTACCTTGAACTAGCTTGCTTGACTCATTTTAGCATCATTGCAGGCATTATCATCTCAAGGAAACCCTTTTTGACCACTCCAGAGGAACCTAACTTAAATCTCTCTCATGGAATCTAACACATGGTATCGTAAGTCCTTACTTTTCATCTTCTTTAAATCTACATTTAGATCACATTGAACAAATCCTTATTTTTCCAAAGTCTGGTGCTGTTCTTAGCACAGAGCAGGAGCTCAGAAACGTTGTGTTTGATTTAAGGGGTAAGTATTTACATGGTATGCAAAGTGCTTAGGGTACAGCTTCCTTCAATGAGTACATACATCTTTTTTCTGATGTCCTAGAGTTCGCAGGTGAGTAAAGGAGACAACATGCAGTGAAGTGAATTCAAGGTGGTGACAAAGGGCTGCAATATAGGTACGCAGAGACCCATGGGGTGCAATAAGTGATAGTATATATATTTGTGGGGAGGGAACTGTAATGGACTTCTTCATAGAGGCAGTAGCATTAGTATTATGTCAGACTAATGAAGGCGGATTAAATTCTTGGTGGAATTCTTATAAATGGCAGAAACTGGCAAAATAACCCTGCATTTAATATTCTAGGGAGCTGAGAAAAGGTTCAACATGACTAGAACCCAGACAATGTGGGTTTGGGAGTTGGGTCATGAAGTAGAAGAGGGACAGAAAACCAACACTGAAGATTTTTCATACCATAATTAACATCTTGGAATTACTCAGATTTATGATATTAAATGGTGCAATGCTGGAATCCCCTCAATGGTGGCATTATCTAATTTTATTTTTGTGATTGATATGAAGCTTAATTTCACATCTTTTGTATAATTTCAATTTTTTTGAAATGTACTGAGATTGATGATATAGTCTGGCATATCGTCAATTTGGATAAAGCTTCCACGTGCATATTTGCCGTGTGGTAAGTTTTGGTATATGTTCCCTATGCACATCTAAAGAACACTACGTCCACTAACTTCAATTCCTACATGCTTGGAGATTAATAAATACACTTGTAAACAACTGATGATTAATGTGTAAACTATCATGGAAATTAGAATGTATTTCCAATGAAAAATACTTTTCATCAAATCTTATGGGTTGGAGTTAAAACTATCCTTAGAGAGACATATATAATCCTAGATTATATATATTTATTTATTATTTTGTATATTTAAATAAAGAAAGGTTGAATTTCTAAGTTGTAAGCATTCATCACAAGCTAGAAAAAGAGCAGAAAATTAAACACTAGGAAAATAGAAAACACAAAATGATAAATATTAGAGGAAGTGTTAACAAAATAAAAGACAAACATCAAAAGTATAAATAAAACTAAATTAGATTCTAATAAATGACAAATATACTCAATAAAATCCTAGTCCTAGTGTTCAACAAAACAGAAAAATTGCAACAAAAACATACCAAGGCTGAAAAAGAGAAATCTGTGCAGATCATATGGAAAATTTTTAAAATGAAGAAAACATAAATAACATCATGTTGATACAATGAAAATTAAGAAGAAACTCACAAATTTCCAGGCAAATAAAAGTTACCAAACCGTCTCACGAAAAAATGAAAAATCTGAATATTGCCATACCTATTAGAGAAATTGAGACCATCTTTTAAAACTTTTCTATAAAATTTTATTGTAGGCTATTTATTTGGTACAAAGCTGATGAATCTTCCCAAATATTCAAGAAAGAAATAATATACATCTACTCAAACTCTTCCAGAGGATAGGAAAAACAGAAAACTTTTTGACTCACTATGAGAGACTAGCTTAATATTGGTACGAAAATATAACAAATTCATTGCAGGAAAGGAAATTACAGGCCACTCTCTTTCTTGGATTAAATTAATTTATCCTAAAAAAAAAATTAAATCAAATCAATGTTCCAAATCTAGCTATATTTTGTAAGAAGGACATATCATGACCAAATAAGGTTCATGCAATGTAATTCAGTACACTAATCTCTGAAAAAAGAGAAATAATAATCGCAATAACTGTAAGAAAAACTAGTAAAATTAAACACCTATTCATATTTTAAAACAAACAACAACAACAGAACAACCCTTACCAAATCAGGAACAGAAGGAAACTCTCTTACTCCCATACACAGTAGTCACAGAATGGAACTTTAAGGTGCACTGTTGAAAGCAAGGATAAGAGAAGAATGTTCAACATCACTGCCTCTATTAGCAGGAAAAGAAATAAAAGGAATAATTTACTTCAAAGGAAGAAGTAAAATTGAAGTTATCTTCAGATGATATTATTGTATAAATGTAAAATCCATGTAAATTAATGTATTAATTGAGTTTAGTGGTGGCTGAATACAAGGTTAATATAGAAAATTTTGCTTCCATCTACCCGTCATAAGGCATCCAAAATTTGAATTTTAAAAAATGACATTTACAACATCTTAAAGTATGAAGTACCTAGAAATAAATTTAATGAGACTTTCAAAAGATTTCTGTCCATAAATTTGTAGAACAGCATTTAGAAAAATAGAGGAAGACTGAAAGAAGTGGAGGGATAAACCAAGTTCGTGATTGAACAGACTCAAAAGTCAACAGATATCAAAACTGTCCAAATTAATCTACAACTTCCACAAAATTGCAGAGAAAATACTGACCGTTCTGTGGAAATTACAATTGATACAATTCTTATGGAAATGATAAAGGAAAAACTTAACTAAGAAAATCTTGAAGAATATAATAGAGTGGGAGTACTTACTCTACCTGACATCAACTATTATAGCATCACAATAGAGGAGGTTCATCAAGAGGATAAACAAGAAAATCAACGGAACCAAATGGTAAGTTCAGATACAAGATGCTCATATAGGGACTCATGTATAGACGACTGATTTACAAGGAAACACTGAGGAGGAGTGGGAAAATGAAAGACTTTTCAATAAAGCATGTTGGGTAAATTGGCTGTCTTCATGGAGAAGACAATGACTCGCCAACCCGAACTCACACCATCCACAGAAATCATTATCAGGCAGATTGTAGTTCTAAACATGAAAAGTGAGAAAATTTAAAGGCACGTAAAGAGGAAGGAGCAATGCCCCTGTAGAAGTAAAAACATGTATTTATGCCTGCAGGGATGAATGGGCACGGAACACTTTCAGAACCACAGGAAGATTTGGGAACCTTAAAAATCAGAGCAGAGGTATTAGAGGTAGGCAAGACCAAGTTTATACGGTCTTTTTGGTCTTCCTAAGAGTTTTTCGGATTTTTTAATGGAGGCTAAACATGATTCCACTTACATGTAGAAGTATCACTTGTGATGCAGGACAAGGGCAGGGAACCAGAGTAAAATGATCTTATGATAACATAGGAGAGAAGTGACTAAAATCTTAACAGAAGTGGTGGAAGTGAAATCAAGGTGAAATGTACTGGAGATCATTTTAGATGGTAGAAAGGGTCTCATTTTGAAACTCCCTAGGAGTGAGGTCTATGACTTGGTCATTTCTGCTTCCCTAGAATGTAGCATATTATCTGCCTCATGGATGTTTTCCAATAACTGCTTGCTCCTTTAATGAGTAAACCTAGGCCAAAGCTTACAGGGGTATAGCTCAGAGAGACAGGGAGCACTTTTGGTTTTCTGCTGAGAAAAAAAGTGCTTTCATGATTACGCAAGATAAAAACCGAGAAGCATAATAGCTTTGTTTACTTAACCATAAAGAAGATGGACACTATTAACTGGGAGCAGATCTCTGCAGTGTATTCTGTTATTTGGTGCATTGAGCAACAAAGGAAGACAATTTTCTAAACTGACCCAATGCCTTCTTTGGGGGCATGCGAATAAGAGAGAGTGACTGAACCTGGGCTGAGAACACTTTGCATCTCTCCCCAGACATGGATCAGAGTGTGAAGTGTCCAGATCATCAGTAGGCCAAGAGAGAGCAAGATCGCTGCCTCCAAAATGCTGTGATATTTCTGGCTCATGAGGACCCCTTGGGGATGGCCCTGGCTTGCACAACTCTGTGTTTCTCTGTCCTCACAGCTGTGGTCCTGGGTGTCTTTGTGAAGCACCAAGACATTCCCATAGTCAAGGCCAATAATCAGACTCTCAGCTACATCCTGCTCATCTCCCTCACCCTCCGATTCCTATGCTCCTTACTCTTCATTAGTCGTCCCAACACAGCCACCTGCCTTCTTCAACAAATCACATTTGGAGTTGTTTTTACTGTGGCTGTTTGCAGTGTCTTGGTCAAAAATATGATTGTCGTTGTGGTCTTCAAGGTCACTGCACCAGGGAGAAGGATGAGGCAGTGGTTGGTGTCAGAGGCACCTAAATTCATCATTCCCATCTGCTCCTTTATCCAGCTGAGTCTCTGTGGAATCTGGCTGGGAAACTCTCCTCCCTTCATTGACACAGATGCACACTCTGAACACCGCCACATCTTCGTCGTGTGCAACAAGGGCTCGGTCACTGCTTTCTACTGTGTCCTGGGACACCTGTGCTCCTTGGCCCTGGGCAGCTTCACTGTGGCTTTCCTGGCACGGAACCTGCCTGACACCTTTAATGAAGCCAAGTTCCTGAAGTTCAGCATGCTGGTGTTCTGCAGTGTCTGGGTCACTTTCCTCCCCATCTACCAAAGCACAAAGGGCAAGAGCATGGTGGCCGTGGTGGTCTTCTCCATCTTGGCCTCAAGTGTTGGGCTATTAGGCTGCATCTTTGCTACCAAGTGCTACGTTATTTTCCTAAGGCCAGAGAGAAACACATCAAAAGTGTTAACGAATAAAACACATTCATGGAGAAAATAATCGAAATGTAAGTTATTTTCATAGGTCACAAGAACTCGCATACACTTGACAACAAAACTACCACATTTTTCCAAACCCACTTTAAGTATCAACTAAACTTACCTTACATCTCCAGTTAACTATTTGCTTTATGTTTCTTTTGGCTTTGTACAATCTTCCTCGGGCATTCAAATGAACAAATACAAAAACATTCATACTAATTCTCCTCTAAAATTATGTGGGAGAGATTGCGAAAATGGCCACACATTAGTCCTCTCCCTCTGTCTGTTTGGTCATAGCATCCCACGTTGACTCTGGGTAGACTTGGCCTTGTAACTTGCTTTGGCCAATGGGACATTAGCAAATGACATGAGCAAAGGCTTGAAAAACTCTTGTTCATTGTTGGTACTTGTCCTTCTCTGGCTGCCCTTGGGAAACCTGAGGCCATCAATATGTGAATGAGTCTAGATAGACTGCACATCTCCATCACTCCAGGTGACTTCAAGTCAACAATCAGGTATGTGAATAAGGCCATCCTAGACTATCCAATCCCAGCTGAGCCATCAATTGGTCCTGATAAAAATAACTGCCCAGTTAACCCACATAATCTTGAGAAAAAATAAACTATTCTTATTTGAAGCCACCAAATTTTAGGATGGTTTTTTATACAGCAGAAGCTAACTGATACCTTATGCTACCATTTATATATGTCCTCTCATTATTTGTGTAATTATCACAGATTTCTATTTCTTTATCCAATATCGTAGACTGGAATATCCTTCTCCAGATTAAGTCTCTGAAAGAAAATCAGAGACCATATCACGTTCCATTTTACTTTTTCTCCTTCCTCTTTTCAACCAGACATCTTTAAGCATATATATTAAGAGTATCTTCACTAATTTTAAGATTATGGATATTCTTCTATATTGTCAACCACCACTGTTATACAGGGAGGATTTTTACTTTTAATTGTAGCCCTATAATCCATTTGGAATGATTTACTTGTGAATAATGTTAGTTGATGGTCCAGTGTTTTATTTTACAAATGGATATCATTTAGTCTATAAAATAAATACAGCATCATTTTAAAAGTTGATTTGAAGCATATGGAATCTATATAATGTTTGGAAAACTGATATCTTTGAAACACTTTCAGTCACAAGTATAGCATATCTCTCCATTTAATCAGAGCTTTTACACGCTTTGTATCTCTTTATAATCTTCTTCATATAACTAATGTGCAGTTCCAATTATTTTAACTACTTATCTTAAAGAATTCATTGCTCTTGTGAATGGAATGATTATTTACATGGTTAAACGAATTCTTGCTCATGTAACAGTATTTTTGATGTTTCATATAGGAATCTAGCTTCCTTTCACATTACTCCACTTATTTACCAGTTCTAAACTTTTAAGTTATGTTCCACTAAAATAATAGATTTTCTCTTCTTCTCTAGTATTATTTACCTCTTATTCTTTTGATTCTCGTTTTTTCATGACTGTGCTCTCCAGTGCCACACTGAATCACACTAGTGTTTGCCAGGAATATTTTCCTCTTCTTAAGTGTAGTGTAAATATCAGGTAATTTCTTTGTCAGGGCAGAGCAGGCATCGAAGAGAGAGAAAGTGAAAACGTGAAGGGGAATCATTGCTAGTTGGAAATCAACAGACTTGCTTCTCTTGGCTGTTTGGAGCTGGAGATGTTATTACAATGAGGCCAGCTGAGAATCAGAGGATCTCACTCTAGTCCCAGGAATTAGTCTTGGTCAAATCTCTCAACCTCTTTAGACCTCATTTTCTTCACCTGTGACATGAAGAGTTCGACGACTATTTTTGAGTTCTGAAATCCAGTGACAACAAGATACCCTTCACCCACATTCACTTGACAAAGACCAGAGAGAATTATTAGTTGTCTTCCTCTGCATCAACATTATTATCCATATCACCACGTAAAGATATATCAAATGTCTACTTTTGCATGACACTGATAAAACAGGTTCCATACCAAATCGCTGTTCATTGGCATAACAAATCTATAGTTAATTGTTTAGAGGTAAGTATAGAGATGGGCCCTGCTGGAAACAGCAATCAATGGGCCAAAAAGTCTTGCTTTATTTTACAGTGATGCTGTGGAAACATTCCTTAATACACCAGAATTCATTTGTACTTACATGTAGGAAACAAATGGGAGCCTTGAATCCATGATTACGAGCTAATAAGGATATGATTTTTAAAATTGTGTTAATGATCCCATTTGCCTGGTATGGGTCTGTTCTCTGGTGAGTAAAGAGCAGATGTATTCAAGGCCACTTTCATTCCTTTAATAAATATTTACTCAGCGCCTACCCCTTGCTTCAAGATAGCAGTGATCTACCGTAAGAGCATTTGTATTCTAGTAGGGTGACACAGACCATAAACAAAAAGAGAACCTTGAGGTGATCAATAAAGTTACATATACGTCAAACTTTTTTCATTCTGGACTATTTTTCACCCTTTCCCTTCTTTGACTGTTTCCCAGAACTCTAAGCATGGACTTGAAAACACAGAAAGCATGGGTCCCAAGTTTCTTCTCGCAACACCCCTGTTTCAAAGACGTAGTGTTTATCATCTGAGAATATGTCTCTTTAAGACTAAGTTACTATGAATCAGCATTATTTCATCACTTTCTTGAGAGGATGGATGATATTATGAAGGGGAAACCAAATATCCTATGGGATTTATACTCGAAATGATCTTTCCACTCTAATTGTGTTATTTAATGTGGTGTGATTTGGGGCAAGTCAGTTACTCCTTCAAAGACAGTGGTAATAATACACTGAAAAGTATTCTATAGAGATTAAATGAAACAAAGTATGAGAAACTGCTTTGTAAATTGCAAAGCAATCTATTTCAGCTTATTTTTTCTAATAATATTTTCATTTATCCAATCCTTTTTGACTCTACGCAACCTACCTAGACTGAGTTTTATCATTTATTCAATAAAATGGGTCAAAATGGTTGAATATTAGAAATTTCATATGGTTCAACTTAATTAATAGGCCATTACAATATTTAATTTGGTTATAATTACAGTTAAATTTTTCATGTTGCCTTACCATGTGCCAGGCACTCTAAGCATCTGACATGTATTCCCTCATTTAATCCTCACAACGATGCTATGGAGACAATACTATTAACCCCTATTGTATGGATGAGGACTATTAGAGGTTATATAATTGACCAAGGTCACACAGCTGGTACCCAGGCAGTCTACCTCCAAAATCTCTTTTAGGGATCCATTAGAGGTCATGGTGCTTACAAAGTAAAAGGATCACCCTGGTTCCTGGGTGGCGAATGGACCAGAGGGTACAAAGCAAAAAAACAAATGGCTACTGAAATGATCCGGTCAAGCAATTCTAAATACAGGATTTCCTCCCTTTTTAAGGCTGAATAATATTCCATTGTATGGATGCCCCAGATTCTCTTCATCCTTTCACCCACGGATTCACAATTAGGTAGTTTCCATCTCTTTGCTATTGTGAATAATATTGCAGTGCATTTTGTCAAACGATTTCCTGGCACTTAGTGAGTTTGAAAAAATTCTTCTTATACACATTAGTTACTGTAATGAACTACCTTTCCAAATGTCTAAAGTTTACATATTTGTCATTCTACAGAAATACCTTGCCTAATCATGATTTGTGTTGTTATCAGTTCATGATCTAAGATTTTTGTACAAAAATTTGCTATAATGCCTTTTTTTCATGTATTCAGGAACTTTGCGTAATATGGGAATTCCCTGATTCTTGATTTTTAGTAGAGTTTTCTAGTAAGCCTTTAGGATAGGAAGTATCTTCCTAGATGTGAGGCAGAGAGCAGAAAAATAATAAAGTGATTGCTATATTTAATTATATCAAAAGAAAACTGTCGCTTTGCTAAATTGTTTTTACACATCCTTTGCTTATTTGTAAGAATGGCAAATATCATTTTATTAATGAAAAGAAAATTCAATAAACAATTTTAACATAAAACAAGATCTATTGAGAACTTATATGAAAATTTTAGCAATATGCTGTCACCAATTTCCTCATCTGCATAATGGAGATAGATAATACCATCTTCCTTATGGGTTGCCGTGAAAATACTCAAGAGTAATGTATGTAAAAGGCTTATCACCATGTCGGTGGGAAAGTGATGTCCCATTCATTTTTCCACCGGGATGATGGCAGCTTTTTTTATGCTTGATGTCTGTAGTTTTCAAAATACGTTCTACGGTTGTAAAGTGAATCCTTTTTACAAATTCTTTGTAGAGTTCAATGATCCCTTTGGAATACAAATTCAGGCTCCCGTGTGTGTGCGTGTATGTGTGTCTATACGCACATCTCTCAAATAATACTTTAAGCCTTATAACGAAAAGCTACCTTCCCCAATGCTGGCTCTGGTTACAAAAACAACTTCTTTAATGTTCTGGTTGAAAATCTATATTTCTAAATTAGCTACTCATACAGCTTTTTCATTTTTCAGCTTTTGACTATTTATAGTTTCTTCCTTTTCTGAAAAATCCAGCATAAAGTGTTCTTACATATGTTAAAAACATAATTCCCCTTGCCCAATATAACTATTTAATGAATTAGGATAAATCAAAATTCAATGTCTACTG
Source organism: Diceros bicornis minor (assembly GCF_020826845.1). Lineage (NCBI taxonomy): Eukaryota > Metazoa > Chordata > Mammalia > Perissodactyla > Rhinocerotidae > Diceros > Diceros bicornis. The sequence goes on along the minus strand of NW_026691109.1, from coordinate 47,745 downwards.
TTTTATGACATAAGTGTTTACCATTTTATAGTATACGAATCTTATCCAAAGATGTGCTACATCAGATATTATGAATACATTTTCTTTCTCACTTTTTCCTTTGACCGTTTAAATGGTAAAATTATCTTGTTTCTTTGTTGTCTCCCTCTGGATTCATCACTGGTTCATCTCCTTCCACCAGAAACTTAAATCTCTTCTCAGTAACTTCTGATGCATGAGACAATTCATGGGCTTCAGGTTTTGCTTGGGGACATCCCTCTTGGTCTTGAACATATACACAGGCACACATATACGCAGTACGTCTGGAAGGATAGAGGATAAAAGGATGTTTATCTCTGTGGAAAAGGACTGGGAGACCGTGGTAGAGTTTTCTTATACGTGCATCTTCGACGTATTGGCCTCCCTCCCCCCAGATTTTTAAAATTAAAATAGCGTTATATCCTTATCTACTGGCTTGGGATTGCAAGTTGTAGAGAAATGTGAATATATGATCCAATTTTTAAACGAAATTAAGAACCAGAAACACGCACAAAAATTTAGAATTCTAAATATGGGCACATCATTCTATTAGGCTGTTAAACGTGGGGAAAGGATTGAAGAGCAGCTGTTCAACATCCAGCTACCTATACAGTTTAGGAGTCCACGGAAAGCCCCGCCTCCAGCCCCGCCCCTGGAGCTGATTTCCTACCCCTGTGGAGTCTGCCTGACTTATTCCAGCCCAACCCCCGCCTCTTCCCGCCCCTGGATCTGATCTCCACCCACAACGTTGGGGCCTGGCTCCGCCCACAGCCTGGTCCTGGTTCATTGCCCCGCCTGTACCCTTGTTCCCGCCCACAGAACCGCCGCCCCGGGCCTGGTGTCACTCACACCCTTGTCCCCGCCCACAGCCCACCCTTAGTACTGGTTACCGCACACAGCTCCTCCCCTAGATTTTGTCCCTGTCCCTGGTGCTCACCCAGCCCACTTTCCACCTTCTCACTCACTCTAGAAACTAGACACCTCCCCCGAGGCTGGGATGCCCGGCCCGACCCGCCCGCCGCCTCAACTCGCAGCCCCCAAACTTCCATCCTCCGCGAATGCCTGCCCGAGACCAGAAGTGGAAGCGCTGGCAGCGCCTGAGATGGATGGGGCGTTTTTGCGCGGTGTGTCCCATCTTCTGGGCTGGAACCAGATTCCCGTGGACATTAGCCCTCAGGGGCGGGGCGCGGTGAGCGGCGGGCGGTCCCGGCTGGGTAGGGGTCCAGGGAGGAGTCTGGGCCATCGGCAGCCCCGTCAGGGCCCAGCGTACCTCCATCCCCCCACAGCCCCCTTTCCCCCGGGCTGTTTGCTCAGGGCGCCGGAGGCTGCTGTTCCTCCTGGCTCCGGGTGCCGCCGTCCCCTCCTCAGAGTCCCCGTCACCGTTCTCCTTGTGATTTTGTCCCCAGGGAGCTTTAGCTGCTTCTGGAGGCGGTGTTTGGGTTGTTACTAATGGGGGCGCTCCTGGCCTCTAGAGGGGGAGGCAGGAATGCTGATCAGCGTCCTCCAGGGCCAAGGACGGCCCCACAGAGAATTATCCGTCCCCAAATGTCAGTTATGCCAAGGTTGGGAAATCTGCTCCAGGGCCTGAAAATCTCCTGAGGCCTGAATGAAGTGTGGAAAATGTTGACAAGTCAGCGAGTCACTTACAGGGTCCCTAAATGACAAGCTTGTTTAAAGGGTCCAGAGTCACCAAAAAGTCTCTGTCCAGCCAAGTGAGTTGAGCGACTCAAGCGCACACAGCACGAAGCTGCTTTCTCCCATCTTGGGCAGCAGGTGGCTGGATAGGAATCGGGAAAATCCAGTCACAGCCAAGAGTTACAATTAAATCAGTAAATACAAAAAAAGAAAAGTGAATGGGGTGGCCTTTCCATCCAACACCCTATAAAAGGCCTCAAAAGTTTGTATGCACTTCCCCCCCCTCAGACACGAAAAGCATCCGTGGAGCTCAAGTTTGAGGTGAAACCAGGCTCAGGGTCCACCTGTCCTCGCTGATCCATGGATTTCTGTGTGACCAGGTGAGTACCCTGTGGACCTGGTACTAACAGGTTCCGGCAGCCTCCGCTGTGCAGAAGACCTGCCAGTGGGCTTTCCTGGGCTCGGGTTGTCACCACATGGAGTCACTGAGAGTGAGGGTATCTTGAGAAAAATTATTGATGTTTGATGGATGGAAAAATGGTAAGCTGTGTGTGGTTCTGTGTGGTAAATATTTCAGTAAGTACAGTTATACGCAAATAAGAACACATGAAACAAAAGTAAATAACTGCAAATGTGTATCATAGTAGAAAATATAGATTTACTTGCATAATTCTCAAAAGTCAGAATTTATATATAATTTAAATACAGAAATGTTTTGCGTGTGTATGTAGTATTAGAAGACATCCCATTAAATATTAGCAGGGATACTCAGCAACATTCCTTAGACCCATTCAATTTGACTTCTAAAGTCCTATAAATCCTCCACAAAAATTTGAAATAAAGGAGCATTCAGGGAAAAAGATGATTGGAACTTTGTATTAATAACAAATTTAAAATTGAATTTGCCAGTAGCCAGATTTATTTTGAACATTTTTTTCTTTATGACATTTCAAATCATTTGGAGGAATACTAAGCAACACTGTAGATTGAAGGGAAGGGCACTAGTCTCCAAAAAGACTGTCCTCTCCACCTTGCCTTCTAAAGGGAATTAACTTTGTTTCTTGAATCTTTTCTGAAAGAACAGTCTGGTGATTCATGTTGCAGAGAATCTTGTTAAATGATTTTGTATTTAGTTGTTGGCCTCTACTAATTGTGTTTGTGTGTTTGTGCCTTTTTCATTCTAGCTTTCCTGTGACGTTCTTGAGGGGAATGTGTGCTTGTCATGCAATAGATAGTCTTTGAGTGTATAATTTATGGTGACCCACCATCCTCGTTTATTCAGAACAGAGGGGTTTTCCAGGATACAGGATGTTTAGTGTTCAAACAAAGGCAGTCCTAGACAAACCAGGATGTTTCCTCATCTCATAAGCCAGGCCCTGGGCCACATGCATGGGGTCATGGAGAACCAGAGAGACCTTGTCCCAACTCCATGGAATTTATATTGTATTTGGGAATTTGGATTTTAGACAGTAAATGATGAGAGTGATGTGGGAGTTTGGCACAAGGGGACTCAACCTGAGGGGGCAGGGAAGCCCTCTTGAGAAGGACTGATATTTAGCTTGAGAGTTAGAGTTGGGACTGGATTTAGCTGGTCTGAAGGGTACATTGGAGTGAGGGTGTGGGAGTGTGTTCAAGAGAGCGTTTCAGGTAGAGGGACCCGCATGAGGACACCCCTGAAACAGAGAGCCTGTTGTGTCCATGAACTGAGAAGAGGGATGGATGAGCGGAGTCAACACAGGGGGAGAGGTGTGAGCCAGACCAGCGAGGGGGACATGCTGGACCAGGTCAGGCGTGACTAGGGACGCTGTTCTAAGACCAGTGGGAACACTCTGGAGAGATGTGAACAGATGGCGGATGTGATTGGCGTTTGGTCTAAGCACTTTGGTTAAAATGGACCTGAGGGTTAAGATTGAATACTTAAGAGGCAGGAGGTGTTGGCAAGAAGATTACGAGTGAGGTGATTGTTCCCTAGGTCTGGGTGATGGCTGTGGAGTAAGAAAGAAATAGAAAGAAAAGACCTTGGAGTGTAGAACCGAGAGAATGTAACGGTACTTTCTTGCCTGCGTGTGTCAGATGGCACAGGGCACTGGCTTTTCTCCTCTCTGCTGTCCGTGTAGACCTGCAGGCGCCCCCTCACCCAGATCTGTGTGTTCACCACACTTGGTCACTCACAGGCCCCATTCCACATCCTAAAGGAAGTCAGGCCTTACTTGTGAGGGGGTTGTCTCAGACGGGAGACACCGAGGAGAGCCCCTCCACACATCAGAGCAGCCCATTCAGCCTCTCCCTCAGCCTCCTCCTTTCCACTCTCCCACATTCCACACCCAGAAGGACACCTGCTCAGTATTGCACAGCCCCATGTTCTTCCTCCACCAGGCTTGAGAAGAGTGGGGCAGCCAGTGGGGTGGACAGCCGTCTGCACCTTCCACTCTGAGCCCCGCAGGTCCTGGGCTGGACAGAGAGCGACTCTACTGAGAGCTGAGCCATGAGAACCTGGGCGTCACCCACCTGGTTTCCCTCACTCTGGACGGGGACAGCCTCTACTTCAGTGGTGAGGGGCTGGGCTACAGCCACGCTCTCTCTGCCAGTCAAAGTTCTGTGTTGCCTCCATTGCTCTAAAGTGAGTTTTGATCCATCTCTCTCTCCTTCTGGTCGGGGTTCAGTCTTCTCATCACAGTGTGACTGCTGAGTTCAACCACCTTCCACCTCGTTGCCACCTCCCTGAACACCCCTTCCCTCTTCTCTTCTGCTTTTCCCACAAACGTCCCTACATCCTCCTTCATCCTTAATCCTTTATGTTCACCCCAACACTTGCTCAGCTCCTCTCGCCTTCTCTCCACAAGTTATACCTATGGAGCCGCAGCCCCGACTACCACCAGTGAGTATTCCTGGCCCTGATGTCCTGGGTCCCATCGCATTTGGGGTTGCGGAGCAATTGTTCTCCTTCACCCGCTGTCCTTGGTGAGGGAAGGACCTGGAAGGGCCCTAACTCATCCCTTCTCTCTCTCTTGGGTTCTGGTGGAGAGTCCCAGCCCAGGGTGAGAAAGCCTTAGACACAGACATGTTCTCCACCACATTCTGACCCCACAGGTTTTTCACTTTTATTCTCTTGAAGCCCCGCCCTTGGTCCCCCTTTTCCAGGTATCCCATCTGTCTGTCAAGTTTTCTGCCCGTCCATCTCTCTCTCCTCTGTGTTCAGTCTCTCTTATTCACTGATCTCACTCTCTTGGGCTCCTCTCATCCACAGGCTTGCTCATCCCTCTACTCACACAGTCACCGGTCCCCTCACTCTCATTTATGATTCACCTGTGAATGGTGGTCCTGGGACAGCCACTGCTGGAGCCCAGGTGAGCCTGGAAGCTCCTCCCACTCTGTCCCTCCCTGATGACAGTCCTCGCCACAGCTCCCGAGCCAGCCACCACATCCCTGCATACTTGATCATCACCTGTGCCACCAGAAGCCACCACAAGTATCTGGGGGTGCCTTTACCTTCCCAAGAGAAGCTCTCCAGCCCCTACCAGCCAGTTGTGATCCAGGAGCTGGGAAGCCAGGGTGTGAAATTCTGGTTTTAGGACAATCATGCTGATCACAAAGATTATACCAACGGTTCAGTCTAAGGCCAGCCCTCAGAGAGCCCCTAATCTTGTGAATTAACACACCATTATAACACAATGTGGGAGGTTTCGGGGAGTGGCACGTGGCATAATTTGGAGGGGAAGAGCTTGCTAGAGAAATTTTCACCTGAATGGAGTCTTTAAGAATGAGTAGGACGGACCCTGGCAAATAGAGGATGAAGAGTTTTCCTGGCAGAGGGGATTCCATGAGCAAAGGCTACAGCCAGAAACAACATGCCGTATGGGGAGAATTGAAACGAATTTGGGCTGCGTGAAGCATGAAGTTTAACTCGCAGTAGATGGATAAAATGAGACTGAAAGGTCAGCAGGAGCCAGATTGAGTAGAGCCTTGAGTGCCAGGTCAAGAAGGTTGAACTAAACACTGAAGGCCATAGGGAGCCATGGGTGGTACTAGAGCAGTGGTGGCCCTAGTGAGGTATTCATTTCAGAAAGATTTTTCTAGTAGTCCTTGTAGAACATGCTTTAGACAGAGAATCCAGTGTGCCTGCTGGGGTGTTGGTCTGGGTGAAGGAATTTAAGACTTGAGTTGGGACAGGGATGGAGTGTATGTGAGGACGAGTGTGCAAGGTGAATGGGTGTTACTGGGAGGGAGGAGGAGCTGAGCAGATATGCTGGTTCTGACTTGGGTGACCACACGGGTGGGTGGTGGTGCCACTGTGAGAGAAGACGACAGATGATAAAGAGTGCAGGACTCTGGTATGGTCTCAGGCCAGCTCTCAGTGATGGCCATCGCTCTCCCTCTCGTCTTGCAGCTTTGGGGCACAACCTGAAGACCCTCACAGTCAGTGTCAGCTTCTCCACCTTCTGGTATTCATCAGACAGGATCAACAGCTCAGCCACGTTCAACTCCACTGAGAGGGTCCTGCAGAGCCTGGTGAGACCCTGGTCCCAGCAGCTCCTGGTGGGTTAAATCCCACCCAGCCCCTCCCCCAACCCCTGTCCCTCCTCCTCATCTTCCTTTCCTTCCTCCCCAGCTGGATCCTTGTTGAAGAAGAGCAGCCTGGGCCCCTTCTCCTTGAGTGGCAGACTGGTCTCCCTCAGGTAAGACCCTCCCTTGAGCACTTGCCCCTAATGACCACTTTTGTGACCACCCCTCTCTCAGTTTCCCCACTCGACTCCCATTTCCTGCTTCCTGTTCGGGCCAAACCCCAGAGGTTTCAGGACCTCTCTCTAGATTCCCCACGTCCCTCTCTCCCCAGGTCTGAGAAGGATGGGGCAGCCACCAGTGTGGACGCTGTCTTCACCCACCACCCTGACCCCGTGGTCCACCATGCCTCTGTGCTGGGAGATGAGAGTCTCCACCTGTCTGCTCTTCCTCTCAGTGGCTCCAGGCTCTGCACCCTGGAGTTTATGCATACAGAGAGAGCACCAGCTACATTTCTGGAGGATCAGCTGGAACCTCAGCAACCTGGAGCCCACATCCTCGGAGTACACCGCCCTGCAGACAGACACCCAGGACCAGGTGGGGTCTCCCCTCTCCCGTCTCTCCTTGCCCTGAGAGCACCCTCATTCCTCTGCCTGACTTACATCTGTTACATTATTGTTTCAATCCTTCACTTTCCCTGCGTGTCTGGGTTCTCTCACTTCCCAGAGGTGATGTCCTAGCTGCCTTCCCCATTTCTCATGTGGATAAACTGAAGCTCAGAAAGGGGAGTATTTTGCCTAAGGTCACACAATGAGTTAGGGGCAGAGCCAGGATTTGAAGTCAGGTCTCCTTTGCCCCAAGATCTGTGATCTTTCACTGGCCCAGTGGCCACCTGCATCCACAGGAGACATCCATCTCACCCACTCTCCCTCCCATTTGTTCTAGGTCACCAAGCTCTACAGAGGCAGCCAGCTGTGAGACATATTCCACTCCTGCCTGGTCACCGACTTGATGTAGAATGAGGAGATTGGAAGCATTGGTTGAGCTGATGGCTGATGGCTCTGAGCTCCCGTGACACATCCTTGATCTGGAAGTCACTTACATGGTGCTCATTCTCCTGCACATCCCTGTCAGCTAATCCTACCATCTCCATTCATAGGTTTTCGGTGGTTGAGAAAAGCATTAACATTTGAGGCCACCAACCTCCAGCATCCTGCTCCTCCTCCTCTTCTGGAGACTTTCAACAAATATCAGCAATCTAACTGTGCTCTCCAATAGTGAAGCCACTAACCACATGGGGCAATTTAAATTTTTTATACACCATTGGGATATGATTCACATATTGTGTATGGGGGTGTTGTATTTTTTAGGTTTTTGTATATACAATGTCTTCTCCTCTGCAAAACAAATAGTTTTACCTCTTCCCGTCTAATCTGGGTTTCTTTTATTCCTTTTTCTTGCCTAATTGCCCTCATTAGAACCTCTAGTACCTGTTATTAACATGTGAGATGAGGGAAGATATCATTGACTTGTCCCTGGTCTTAGGGGGAAATTTTCAGTCTTTCACATTGAATATGGTGTTAGCCTTGGGTTTTTCATCGATGCTATTTATAAGTTGAGAAAGTTTTTTTCTATTCCTAATTTGTTGAGTGTTTTCATTTTTAGGCATGAAGGGCGTTGTATTTTGTGAAATTCTTTTCCATGTGTATGGTTGAAAATACGTGGTATGGCCATTATTCTATTAATATGGTGTATTACATAATCAAGTTTTCAGATATTAAGCCAACCCTTCAACTAGAGGTGAGAGATTAAGATGTTCTCAAGTCTGTCCTCGGCCTGCCACATCCCTGAGCACTTGTGGCCTTCTAGATGCCCACAAATACACTGCAGCTTTTCAAAGCCCCCTGTGGACATCTCATTCCCCCAATTTTTCTTCTAAGTTTTTGGCTCACCTCTTACCTGCCTCAGCTGGAATCACTCCCTCAGGCCACTACAATAGAAAACAATTAGCTCTGATTGTTTTTACCAAGTGCCTTGGGGACCGACTTTCCACTCTGGGCAAGCTCTGAGTCAAGTAAGGACAAGCCCTGAACATGGAGCTTTTTCGGGGAGCTGCCAGGCAGGTCAGCTAATGACAGTTCGATGGGGATGGTTCTTTTCAGAGCTCTAAACCCATTATGGCTGCTTGGCTTCTGGTTGTCTCAGCCACCATGGTTCTAAGACTGATGGTTTTCAAAGTTATGGAGGATATTGTGAGAGCAGGATGTGAATAGTGAAAGTTATAGTGCCACAAAATTTGCTACCTTTATCAAGATTCCACCGTGTATCTTCACTAAATCCTCCTCAGATTCTTACAAGCCTTTGAAAAATTTCTAGGCTCTGGAAAGTTGATTTTGACCATTTTTACCAGTGTTCTCATTGTTGTTATGCATTTTCAAAAGTCCCTACTCCAAAGTTTCAAAAATGTTCTCCCCGTGGTTATTTATTTATAAATTACGTACTTGAAATTAAATTACATGAGAAATTCAGTTCCTCACTCACACACACTAGCAACATTTTAAGTGCTCGATAACAACATGGGGCTAATAATGAGTGTATTTGGTAGTGCAGACAAATGTTTACATTACTGCAGAAAGTTCTCTTGGACAGGACCCAAAAGCAGGGTATCTAGAATCACGGTAGTATTCCAGACACCCTTGTTCATCCTTTGTGCCCTTCCAGGTCTGTCCTTCACAGTAACCACACTGGAATGGACTCCCTGTGTACCTTGCCACCGAGACTGGACAGAGTTGCCATCTATGAGGAATTCCTGTGGCTGACCCAGAATGGTACCCAATTGCAGAACTTGACCCTGGACAGGAAGAGTGTCCTTGGGGATGGTAAGTCTCCCTGGTCATTGTGAAAGGAAGTGAGGCCTTTCTGGGAACTCTGGACGCCTGGGGTTGAGAGAGAATTGAACTTTCTCAGGCTGGCAGGTGGTGGCACAGTCCCCCAGTCTTTCCCCACCATTGAGAGAGAGAAAAGAACACCAGTGTAATATTGGTGATCCTCACCTTCTCCTAGACAGCTCTGTGACCTCAAACTAGTCACTGCCCCTCTCTGGACATTTGTTTCCTTATCTCTGCACTGAAAGCCACTGGGCCAGATGGTCAGTGAGGGCCTCTAGCTGTGTGTGAAGCAGACTTGCAGGTTTGGGGGTGGATGTTTTTCCTGATCCACAGGCTATAGTTTGCCAAGTCCCACTCTAGATGAGCACCAATGCTCTAGAACTTTCTGCAGTGGTGGAATGTTCTATATCTGTGCTGTCCAGTGCATAGCTGCATATGGCTGTTGAGTGCTCGAAGGATGGTATTGTGACTGGTCTTTATTGTTACTGATTTTTAATGTTACTGAGGTATTAAAATTTTTATTTTATTTAACTAAAGTTAATTTTAATTCAAAAAGAGACTTGTTGCTGCTGCATATGAGACAGCACACCTCTAAGTGGTTGTCTGGATAGAGGTACACGTAGGGGGAACTGCATCCCTCCCCCCCATGCCCACTGGGTGCCGTGTGTCCTCCCCTTCTGGACTTTATGTTGTAGCTGGCAATAACAAGAATAGAGAATTGAAACTTATCAATTATTTGATGTGAAAAAACTCATACTTGCAGGCGGAAATCAGAAAAGACTTCCTGCAGGAAATTACATTGTAGGTTAATCCTAGAAAATGAATATTAAGCAAATAGATAAAGGAGAAGGGGATGATGTGTTTCTAGGCACGGAAGAACACTTTTCAGTGTAAATTTACAAATTTAGAGAGATCCCATAGGCTTGCCAACTGTGATGACCCATTCTCCCCACGGCCGTCGTAAGAAAGTCCATTCAAATTCACTCATCTGTGCCCAGAGGTATGAATTTGGTTTAATTTATTACACTTTTGTTCTGTGATAATGGCCTTGGATTTTGTAGCAAAGTGTGCTCACTTTTTAGAGATGGAACTAAAATGGGGTGAAACATCATGATGTCTACTTTACTTTAATATTTCATTGAATACATGGGATGATTCAAGTGTGGCAAGTGTTAATAATTTATACATTGATGAAATATTGTTTTAATTGGATGGAATATACATTGGTAAATATAGATGATGGATGTTTATGAGACTGTTCCCTTTATTTTTCTGTGTATCTAAAAAGTTATATTAAAAAGAGTGAATCACACTCACATGCATTCTCCATTTCATTCACTTCCAGAATATTCTCCCAACAGAGATGACACCTTTATTGTGAAGCCTGGTAAGCCTGCAGGAAGCCACAGCCCAGGGTAGGAGGCGCGTATCTTGATGTTGTGCCTCATCGAAGAGAACCATGTGAACAGGTTTTTGGATGATGAGGAAAGTTGGCCAACCCTTGTCAAGGAGGGTTGAGGCACAGTGGGGTCAGCAGGAGCACTGGGGCGATGACAGGAGGTGGTTCACCCCACCACTTGTCTCCCCAGACCTCCTTGTCTGGGCCCTCACCCTCATCTTCTTGGCGGGACTCCTGGTGCTTATACAGGCCTGACCTGCTGTCTCCTGGTAAGACATGACATGTTGCTTGTCTTCTTACTATTGGGTTGTAAGAGCTCTTTATATAATATAAATACACATCCTTTTCTAGGGATATGTTTTGCAGATGTTTTCTCCCAGTCTGTGCGTGGCTTGCCTTCTCCTTCACAACATGAGTCATTGGGGAAATGTAAGGGACAGTCATCATGAGATTCCACCACACTTGAGAATGGCTATAATTAAAAAGACTGACTATAGCAAGAGTTGTTGAAGATGTCAAGTCACTGAAACTCTCATCGAGTGCTGGTGAAAAATAGCTTGGATGCGTCTTTAATAATTCCATACGTCTACCCAGACATTCCTCTCCTAGGAATCCATCCAAGGGAAATAAGCCCATATGTCTATACACAGACTTGTACACACGTGTTGATAACAACCTATTTATAGCAGACAAAAACGGAAAACAACACAAATGTCCATCTACGGGTGAATGGATATGCAAAGTGTGGTATATCCCCACCTTAGAATACTGTTCAACCATAAAATAGACTGAATTATTTTTTCTTTTTTAATTATTTTACTGAAATTATAAAGGGTTTTAACATTGTGTAATTTCGGGTGTTCATTATTATTTGTGAATTTCTGTATAGACTGCATCGTGCTCAGCACCAGTAGTCTAACATTTATCCATCACCATGCATATGTGCCCATTTAACTCTTTCACTCAACACCCAGCCCCCTTCCCCTCTGGAAACCACTAATCTGTTCTCTTCATTCCTGTGTATGTTTATCTTCTACATATGAGTGAAATCATGCATATTTGTCTTTGTCTGGCTTATTTCATTTAACATCATACCCTCAAGGTCTATCCAAGTTGTTGCAAACAGGATGATCTTGTCTTTTTTTCTGGCTGAGTAGTATTCTATTGTATATAATACATACCACATCTTCTTTATCCATTCATCTGTAGCAGGGCACTTGGGTTACTTCCATGTCTTGGCTATTGTGACTAATGCTGTAGTGAATGCAGGGGTGCATAAATCTCTTTGAATTGTTGATTTCAATTTCTTCGGATAAATACCCAGTAAAGAGATAGCTGGAAGTTATGGTATTTCTATTTTTATTTTTTTGAGAAATCTCCACACTGTTTTCCCTGGTGGCTGCACCAGTTTGCATTCCCACCAGCAGTGTGTGAGGGTGCGCTTTTCTCCTTATCCTCTCCAACATTTGTTATTTTTTGCCTTGGAAATTATGGCCATTCTGACAGGTTTAAGGTGAACTCTCATGGTAGTTTTGATTTGAATATTCCTAATAATTAGTGATGTTATACATCTTTTCATGTGTCTGATGGCCTTCCATATATCTTCTTTGGAAAAATGTCTATTCATATCCTCAGCCCATTTTTTGATTGTAGATCATAGTTGCAAATCCTTCTGGTTGCTGTATGTGGGACGTGGCCTCAGCATAGCCGGACAAGTGGTGAGTCTGTGTGCGTCTGGGATCCGAACCTGGGCTGCCAGTAGAGGAGCGCGCACTTAACCATTTAGCCACGGGGCCGGCCCTGTCTTTTCGTTTTGTTCATCATTTCCTTTGCCTTGCAGAAGGCTTTTAGTCTCATGTAGTCCCATTTGTATATTTTTTCTTTGCTTTCCCTTGCCTAAGTAGACATGGTATTGGGAAGGGTGCAGCAAAGACCGATGTCAAAGAGTGTACTGCGTATATTTTCTTCTAGGAGTTTTATGGTTTCAAGTGTTAGATTCAAGTTTTTTATCCATTTCGAGTTAATTTTTGTGTATGGTGGAAGATAATGATCTTCTTTCATTCTTTTGCATGTGTCTGTCCTGTTTTCCCAACAGCATTTACTGAAGAGACTTTCCTTTCTCCATTGTATGACCTTGGCTCCTTTGTGAGAGATTAACTGACTACAGATGTGTGGTTTTCTGTCTGGGCTTTCAGTTCTGTTCCATTCATCTATGAGTCTGCTTTTGTGCCAATACCATGCCATTTTCATTACTATAGCTATGTAATATATTTTCAAGTTAGGATTGTGATGCCTCCAGCTTTGTTCTTTCCTCTCAGGATTTCTTTGGCTATTTGAGGCCTTTTGTTATTCCATATATCTTTTAGGATTCTGTGTTCTATTTCTATGAAGAATGTAATTGGAATTCTGATAGGGATTACATTGGATCTGTAGATTACTTTAGGTAATATGGACATTTTAACTGTGTTTATTCTTCCAATCCATGTGCATGGAATATCTTCCCATTACTCCAGATCATCACTGATTTCTTTCAATAATGTCTTATAGTTTTCATTGTATATGTCTTTAACCTCTTTGGTTAAATTTATCCCTAGAAACTTTTTTCTTTTTGTTGCAATTGTAAATGAGATTGTATTCTTGAGTTCTCTTTCTGTTAGTTCATTATTAGAGTATAGAAATGCAACTGATTGGGGTAAGTTGATTTTGTATGCTGCAACTTTGCTGTAATTGTTGATTATTTCTAATAGATTTCTGATGGATTCTTTAGGGTTTTCTATATTTACAATCATGTCATCTGCAAACAGCAAGAGTTTCCTTTCTTCCTTTCCAATTTGGATTCCTTTTTTTTTTTCTTTTTCCAGCCTAATTGCTCTGGCCACAACCTCCAGTACTATGTTGAATGGGAGTGGCAAGAGTGAGCACCTTTGTCTTCTTCCTGTTCTCAGAGGAATGGCTTTAAGTTTTTCACCATTAAGTATGATGTTGTCTGTGGGTTTGTGATATATGACCTTTGTTGTGTTGAGGTACTTTCCTTCTATACCCATTTTATTGAGAGTTTTTATCATAAATGGATGTTGGATCTTGTCAAACCCTTTCTCTACATCTGTGGAGAGGATCATGTGATTTTTATTCCTCATTTTGTTAATGTGGTGTATCACATTGATTTGCAGATGTTGAACCATCCCTGCATCCCTGGTATAAATTCCACTTGATCATCTTATATGATCCTTTTAATATATTGCTGTGTTCAATTTGCTGATATTTAGCTGAGGATTTTTGCATCTGTGTTCATCAGTGATATTGGCCTATAATAGTCCTTCTTTGTGCTATCCTTGCCTGCTTTTGCTGTCAGGGTGATGTTGGCCTCATAGAATGAATTAAGAAGTCTTCCATCTTCTTCAACTGTTTCGAATAGTTTGGGAAGCATAGGTATTAAATCTTGTTTGAATATTTGGTAGAATTCTCCATAGAAGCCATCTGGTCCTGGACTTTTGTTTTTTGGGAGTTTTTTATCACCATTTTCATCTCTTTACTTGTGATTGGTCTGTTCATTTATTCTATTTCTTCTTGATTCAGTTTTGGGAGGTTGTGTGAATCTAAGAATTTATCTGTTTCTTTTAGGTTATCCAATTTGGTGGCATATAAGTTGTTCAGTGTATTCTCTTATTGTCCTTTGGATTTCTGTGGTATCTGTTGTAATTTCTCTTCTTTCATTTCTAATTTTATGTCTTTGAGCCTTCTCTCTTTCTTTCTTAGTGAGTCTGGTTAAGGGTCTGTCAATTTTGTTTCAATCTTCTCAAAGAACCAGCTCTTTGTTTCATTGATCCTTTCTACAGTTATTTTTAGTTTCTATTTCATTTATTTCTGCTCTAATTTTTATTATTTCCGTCATTCTGCTGAATTTGGGCTTCATTTGTTCTTCATTTTCTGGTTCTATTAGGTGTAGTTTAAGGTTACTTATTTGGTATTTTTCTTGTTTGTTGAGGTGCGCTTGTATTGCTATGAATTTCCTTCTTAGAACAGCTTTTGCTGCATCCCATAAGAGTTGTTTTGTTGTCTTTTCATTTTCATTTGTCTTCAGGTATTTTTTGATTTCTTCTTTCATTTGTTCATTGATCCAATGGTTCTTCAGTCATGTGTTCTTCAGTCTCCACATATTTGTGACTTCCCCATCTTTTTTCTTGTAGTAGATTTCTAGTGTCATAGCATTGTGGTCAGAATAGAAGCTTGATATGATTTCAATCTTAAATTTATTCAGGCTTGCCTTGTTTCACAACATATGGTCTATCGTTGAGAATGTTCCATGTGCGCTTAAGAAGAATGTGTATTCTGCTGTTTTGGGAGGATATGCTCTCTATATATCCATTAAGATCATCTGATCATATTTTTTATTTAATTCCACTATTGTTTCCTTTCTCTGCATGATCTATCCATGGATGTAAGTGGGGTGTTCAGGTCCCCTGCTATTATTGTGTTGCTGTTAATTTCTCCCTTTAGGTCTATTAATAGTTGATTTATATTCTTTTATGCTGCTGTGTTAGGTGCATACATCTTTATAAGTGTTATGTCCTCTTAGTGGAAAGTCCCCTTTATCATTATATACTGCCCCTCTTTGTCTCTCATAGTCTTTTTTATGTTGAAGTCTGCTTTGTCTGATATAATTATGGCAACACCTACTTTCTTTTATTTGTCATTTGCTTGCAGTATTGTCTCCCATCCCTTCATTCTGAGCCTGTTTGTTTTTAGAGCTGAGATGTGTTTCCTGGAGGCAGCATATTGTTGGGTCTTGTTTTCTAATCCACCCCACCACTCTGTGTCTGTTGATTGGAGAATTCAATCGATTTACATTTAGAGTGATTACTGATACATGAGGACTTAGTCCCACCTGATCTATATTTCCATTTTTTCTCTTCCTTTGTGTTTCTGACTACCATTTCATTTTGGGGGTTTTCTGTGGAGGTTTTCTTTTTTTATATGATTTATGGCTCTGCTATGATTTTTTGTTTGCTGGTTACTGTGAGGTTTGTATGAAGATCTCATAGATGAGATAGTTCATCTTCTGATAGCCTCTTATCTCCATTAGTCTAAGCGGGTTCCATCCCTTTCCTCTTCTCCTTCTGAGTTATTGTTGTCACAAGTAATTTATTTTTGAGTTGTGCATTTGTGACTAAGTTGAAGTGTTTATAGTTACTATTGGCTCTCATGCCAACCTGGGAAGCACTCAGGCATGTGTACAGTGCTGCCAGGGAAGTCTTGGGGATAGGAATGAATTCATAGTACATGCAATGACAAGCATAAATCTCAGAATAATTATGCCGAGTGAAAGAAGCCAGTAAAAAATGAGTACATAGTATATGATCCCATTTATAAAAATTCTTGGAAAATCTATAAGGACATATACCGGATCACTGGTTGCCTGGGAATGAGAATGTGTTTGCAAACGGCAGGGAAGGAGGAATTAAAATGAGCATGAGGAAATTTGGGATGGATGGGTGTTCCTTTTCCTGATTGTGGTGATGGTTCAATAAGTTATAATCAAAATGTATCAAATTGTTCAATTTAAATGTATGCAGTTTACTGTATATCGTTAATACCTCAATTATGCTGGAACATGTAGGGGAAAGAGAGGGAGAGAGAGCCAAAAGAGGGAAAAGGGGAGGAAAAGTGGACTGAGGGTGAAAATTAAGTGGAAAACAAAGAGGGAGACATAGGAAGCATCGGGTCTCTGTGGCTTTGGCATCTCCTTCGCCTGGAGTCTCCCATACTTTGCAGCTCACTGAACCATACTGATGCGCTCTCCTCACCTCACAAGTCACTGTCAGCGGAAGAAGGAGGGCAACTGTGTGGTCCAGTGACAATGCCTGGGGTATTACCTGCCTCATGGCTACCTACGGAAGCTGCGATGAGTAGCTTTAACTAGGTCTGATGTCTCGTTTTCACAGCTGGTGTCCAGAGGAACTTGGCTGGAACACAACGAACCTACATTGGACGGACACAGGCTCCGAGCCTTTCTAGACTTGGCCCCTAACTGGCTTACAGGGGACTATGCTGAAAGATTTCACCTTCCTTAAGTCCTGAAAATGACTACAAATTCTGTCCTATGGTGTCACACCAGTTCATCCCTCAGGGACACCAGAATTGGTGAAACCAGCACAGATATTGCCATCGTGTAAAATCGAATCCCCACTTCAGTGCAAGTTTTCCTTTCTTAGGAAACTTTGAAACAGCCCTCCCCTTGACTCTGTGCAGCCATCACACCCCTCTCAGTTCCTCCATTTTCCTCCCCCACTGAAGGCCTGGCAGTCTCAGGTTCCCCTTTTCTGCTTCATTCTCTGAAGCTCAGATTCACCAGGACTTCCAGATCAATCTCCCTCGATGGCTCCTCTCCCCACTCATGGGTCCTCCATGATGGGAAACAGGCTAAGTTGGGAGGAGTGGGTGAGACATGACTCTGCAGTCACCTTGGGCCTTGGGAGCTGAAATGACTAAGTGTCTGGGAAGCCTGCATCCCAGAGTAACACCAAGGTTCTGGGAAGAGAGTATCTTCTCTGGATGTAAAAGGGAATAAAACTCGGGGGGAGAAAACTGAGGGAAAAGAAAGAATCTTTTTTCATCTTTCTCTGTACAGAGTCCAATGATCCTCACAGCAGAGGCTCCCCAGCAAGCAGTCTAGAGCATCCCAGGCATGAGTCAGGCTGCGCTGTTCTGCCGTGGGACTGTGGGAAAAGATTACATTATCTGTACACACTGTGCAGACGACCACAGCTGAAGAAACCGAAGGGCTGAGAATTAAATTCACAGTCATGCCACTCTCTCATACTTTTTGTGTGTGAGCTTCACATTCTCAATCTTAAGCAGTGATTCTCTGAGAATGCACACTTCAAGATTTTAATGATTAATAATATTATTAATCATTGCATACATTATATGTTATACACTATACATTATTATTATAAATTAATGTTTAATTATTATTATACATTAATATATTATTATATATTACATTATTATAATAATATCATTATAATGATTAATAATAGTTATCATTATTGACTAATTTCTGCTAAGCAACATGACTGGCAAGCTCTGCGTGTATTATCTCAGTTACAGTCACTATTTTTAGAGTTTTATTCCCATTTTAAGCTAAAGGTATGGAGGCTCAGATATATTAAATAACTTGACAAAGAAGGAAAATAATTACTACAAAGCTTAAATAAACAGCTATTCAAACTATGCGTCAAAGAAAGAAAGACGTTATCTGACCCACAAACAGACTCAAAGTTGACCTCCCACAGGCCCACAGTGAAAGAAGCGGTAAAGAATGTACATCAGGAAGAAGAAATGTGAACCCAGGAGAACATGACAGGAGTCACGAGGAAAGGAAAAAACAGTCTGTCTAATTCAGTATTAGTTTTAAAACAAGACATGAAAAACACATTCGAACCCAAATCCAGATGATTACCACATGGAAGAATAGAGGAGAGAAGATTTAGCTAAAAATAACTCATTTTTTAGGGAAGATATAAATACTAAGATACTCTATTATTGTTGAACACATTGCTCTCAGAAACTGATAAATCTGTGGGACAAAAGTAAGTTATGATAAAGAGGATTCGAAGAGTGCAACATACTCGATCAGGCAAATAGACAAATCCCAACACACTGGCTTATTGTGAGACTTGTGATGCTGAAAACAGTCGTTCTCCTGACAGCATGATACCGCAATGGCATATCAATTTTCATGAATCAAATTTCCAACACATATAAATCTAAAAAAAGGGAAAATACAGTATTTCATTATGTGCGGCTGTGATTCAACATGCAACAAATACCAGAAAAATAGAGACCCAGAAGTAGGTGTCTTTTTTGAGAAGACAGATATAACAGCTCTTTAGTGAAATATTATGTTGGAATCTATTGGACTATTACACAAAAAGGACAATTCATTTGGACTATGTAGGTCTTCTCTGTGACTGTGAGGGCAAAACTCGAAAGAATCCCCTGACTGTGATAACTCTCTGTTGATCTTAAAATACAAATGCATAACACTCAGGAAAGGAAAATGAGAGAACAAAATGAGAAAGAAAGATCTCCTTTCTCTCCTCACCTGAAACCAAATCTCTCTCCTCAGAAGGATCACTGTCTGTATCTTCTCTGTCATGCAAAGGAATCAAAGAAAAGAAAACTATTGGTATATATTAAAGTTTCAAAAGATCAAAGCAAGAAGACATCAGGACCCCTGCAGAGGCATTAATGTAGTGTGAGCTCCATGTCATCTGGACCATTTTGTCTTTTCTTCATCGTGTTTGTCGAGACGTCGTTCTTGGCCCCTCGCTCTCCCTGCCTTGCTAGCAAGTCTGTCTGCATGAGTGCTACTGCCAGTCTCTCTCTTGCTGTCTTCACTTTCTCTTCCTGTTTCCTGATACCCGCCTCAGTCACCAGAAGTTGTTTGCAAAGGAGTTGTGGGATGTACAGAGCAGCTCCTGGGATCGTCTCTGCTGAATCTGAAGACCAGGCAGGGGTGGGCATGGGACTGGAGTTCAGACCACCTGTGAGCACACCTGACAGGGATGCGCCTGTGCAACTAAGTGCAAGATTCAGCAGGGCTTTGGCAAGGTCCAAAGGACTTAACAGTTGTCCTGCACTCTGTAGGCCTGGAGACCTTGCAGTCTCTTCTGCCAGCAGAGTTGTTGGGGCTGCTCCAAGGTTTCCTCCCTTTGATGACATCTGACCTCATTGCCAGGATAGGATGAGATTCTAGTAACTGGCCTCTTGAATATGTAACTGGACATCCTCAAAGGGATGGAGATGCTCAAACCAGGATTTGGGTTTGATTGGTTTCCACAATCATGTCACTTCCTCTGTGATGATTTGACCATCATACTTCTTTTCCTCTTACCCTATAAAAATAAATTGGGAATGTGGATCAGAGTGAGAAACGAAGCCTGCCTTCCCAGGACAATTATGTCAGATGCCTTGTACTTCTACCCTCCCTCTCTCCCTGTAGGGATTAATCTGACCTGTGTCCTGGGACATCATCAACGAGATTTGGGTCAAGAACAGAAAGCTCGAGGTCAAAACTCAGGACTACTGCATGTCATTTCTTCTCCCCCATGTTGTTAGACACTTATGAGTATGACTTTATTCTCATTTTGTCCTTGTCAGTCTCAACAACAAAATCCCTGGTGCTCCCTGTCAGGACACACTGTCCCCAGTCTTTTTCTAAATCCCAAATCATACCATTCTTCTGTACTATATGACTATTCATTTGATTAGCCCATTGACCAGTTGGTGTTCATAGCTCCATTAGAGCTTAAGTCAGTAGTGAAATTATCATCCACCCCACTCCTAGTGACTGTTATTTGACAACTGTGAACATTAAATCTCAGTACAGACAATATGTCTGAAAAAATTCAATTTACAAATGGAGATTGTGCTGTAAGTGGGAAGTACACACGGGATTTATTAAACCCAGGAAAAAAATGGAAACTCTTTCTTTATGAAGTTTTGTGTAGAGTGCACCAACATCGATGATATCTTGATTATAATGGGTTAAAATATACTATTAAAATTAGTTTCGCCTGTTGGCTTTCATTTTTTAAAATGTGGCTATTAACAAAAAATTAAATTCTATAATATAGAGTGCTTAATGTTACTATTGGACAGTGCCGTTGAAGCCATCAGTGAAAATAAAGTCCAGAGACAGTGGTTAGGGAAATTTTTTTCCCTAGAAAATGAGTCTACACTGACCCACACTGCAAGATGCAGCAAAAACTGTCATACACACACACAGACACACACACACACTGACAGAATGAAAAAAACCTCTTCCTAGAGTCCCACCTCTTCTCACATGGCATGAGGTTGCACTCCTACTTAGTCCTAAGTGGACTAATCTCAAGAAAGAAGGCAGAAGTCAAGGTAATTTACCAGTTAGGAAGATCTAAAACCAGAGACTAAAGCTCAAGATATGTGGTGAATTTCCTGTCGTGGCTTCTGTTATTAATTCAATATGTTAGGGAGACTTTTCCAAGGAGGTTTGTTTTAAAACTCACTTTTTTCCTTTTTATTTTTCTTTACTATGTAAAAGTAGACAGGCTATGTAAAGAAAAATTACTCTAGCCAATCAATGAAAAGGAGATGATAGAACACGAATACCCTTATTAAAAGTCACTACTGGATTAGAGAGTTAAAGAACACCTGACATTGTGTTAATTTGGCCTTAATTAGGCTGATTCTGATTTCATGACCGTCATATTGATTGTATTATGCTAGAACCTAGGAATATTCCCAGCCTCCCTACTATTTAACCACCAAGGCCCACCAACCAGACCAGTCCTTGCTGACACATCCCTGCCTCCATCCCTTCTGACAACACCTGGAGGATTTTCCCCAAATCCCACTCTGTCCCTGAGTTCTTCTACCTGCCCCAGGGCCAGGGAATCATTTTCTCCAAGGCTCAGGATCTGTGTGTGCCCAGCTCTGGGGATGGCACTTCTCCCTCTAGTGAAGACAAAGATCAGAGTGCAAACCCTGTGAGCTGCAGCAATTGTACAACGACTGGGGTTTGCTGACAGAAAAGAACTTTTAGTGGGCATGGTTACCAGGGTCCAAGAATACCCAGTGATTCCTCCAGGGAATGTGATGCAAGACAGAGCAGGAATGTCTGCCTGTGTTTCGGCTTGGGAATGCCTGTAGTTTGACCTAGGTGACATTGGTAATGCATTCACCAATGTTGTTCATTCATTTATTCATCGTAGGTCATGGAGTGTTTTCTGCGTACATCCGGACAACAGGCTCACCCTCTGGGTCTCACAGGCAGTGTCAGAAGTATTTCTAAATTTTATTTCTAATATATAGGTACAGCACTGGTAATACACTAGGTGTTCCAAGCATTTTTCAAACATTTACTCCTTTAATACTCTCCATAAACCTACAAAATATTTATGCTGATCATTATTGCCAACTAAGATATGAAGAAACTGAGGCACCAATCAGGTAAAGAACTCAGTCAATACAAATATCTAATAAGGGATTGAGCTGGAATTTGGACGTGAGGAGTTAGCTCTATAGTCTGTGCTCTTAACCATGACATTTACTCTCTAAAGACTTCACATCATGAAAAAATTTGATCAGTTATCCATTTTCTTGATGCATTGAGTAGCCACACTATTTTATCTGTGTCTGAAAAATAGAATACCTGCATAGAAACTACTGCACATACACACTCAAATTACATCTACCAATGTCTCCAGTCCCTGAAAATTAATACAGAGAACATTTCAGAATGTTTCTTGCCCAAGTTGGGAGGACTCTGAGGAAATCTCAGTGTTGCTATAAGAAGCTGAGGACAGGCTGGCAGTGGGTCTCAGGGGAAAGGTGTCCTCAGGAGTCACCATTGAATGACAACATTGATGAGAGGGTCTCAGCAGTGACTGAATTCAGGATCTGGTGGTGTTTTAACCTGGTGCTTATCTTCTGGCTGTGGGTTTATGGTGATGCAGCACAGGGAGAGGGGATGGTTCACTGTGTTCTTGGGGAAACCAGACTCATGAAAGAGAAGGAATGACGGTTTCCTTAAAAAATGGACTCGTGGTGGGAAAAATTCGGCTTGGAAGAGACAGTCCTGTGCCTGGTATAAGCAGAAGGAGTTGCCCCTGTTTCAGCGAAAGCAGACAGCCCTTCCTCAAGCACTCATTTTATCTCAATGGGAGGAAGGAGGAGGAAATCATGTAATGCTCTTCTATATGTGAGATTTGTTATGGTAGAGACTGTGCTAGGAGGTTCTGAAAGGCTGCCCTGAGGCATTTCAGACCTTTGCTGTGACAGAATGACAAGTGTAAGCACCCCTGCGTATGTCTGGGAAGAGTTAGCCTTTCAAGGGGAAGGCCCTCTGGTGCAGAGACTCACAGGAAGAAGCGAGTTTTACCAGGAAAGGTCAGAAATGTGACCAGTGTGGCTGGAGGGAGCCTGAGAAGAGAGAGGAGTGGAGAGAGGAGGGTGATCAGGCTGGATCCTGGGACATGGTAGACTGTTACTTTCTGTTCCTCTGTGACAACATTACTCCAAAACCTGCCACCTATAAAGTACAAATATTTAACATCTCACAATTTCTGTTAGCCAAGCATCAGGCATGGCTTAGCTGGGTGCCTCTGCCTCAAAGTCTCTGTGAAGCAGGGGCTGTGGTCTCCACAAGGCTCCAATGGGGGAGGATTTACACCCAAGATCACTCACATGGGTTTTGTCAGGATCCATTTGGACCGAGAGTCTGAGCTCCTGTCTGTCTGTTGGCTGGACACTCCCTCAGTTCTCTCCTATGGAACCTCTATGTAGTGCAACTGGCAACATCAGCACTTGCATTCCCAGTTCTGGTGATTTGATAGAGAGCGATAGTAAGAGCGAGAGAGAGAGAGAGAGAGAGAGAGAGAGAGATAGAAACAGAAGGAGGGAGGTAACTAGGCAACCCAAGTAAGTCCGTAAGTGGGAAGTGACAGACGTTTTGTAATTAAAACTTGGAAGTGACATCCCATCACCTTGGCTGTGTTCTGTTGTTCAGAAGCCAGATACTGACCACTTAGTAGTGACACAAGGATGTGCACTCCAGGAGGCAGTGAGCATTGGGTACACTGTGGAGGCTCCCACCACATAGGCCAACATGAGGCTCTTGGGACTGATTCTGAGTAAAACAGGGGACCGTGGAAAGCTTAATGCCAGTGGATCACAATGTCTGAATTTCCTCTAATTTCAACCCCTTCAGGATGCAGACCTGAAAATGAGGCTCAGAGCGGCAGTGACTTACCAAAGATCACACAACTGGGACCCAGAAAAGTTCTGACTGGTATTCTATGTGATGTCCTACTCCTTGTACTTCCTCCATCTCTAAGTGTGTGCATTAGACACATGTGACACCAGCCCACAGGTGTTGTATGTATTATCGCATATACACCTGATGAGGTCCCTAGGAAGCTCTTTTTAGTGCAATCCTCTTTGTACAGCTTGGGAGACTAGGGAGATTTTGAGAGGCACAGCAGATTTTCCAGGACACAGAACTTGTAGGAAAAAAGAGGTCTGACCTCAGCTCTGTCTCCTCAAAGCTGGGGTCTGGATCCACTCCCAAGGAGCTGTGGGGTGGGTGGTGATGGCTATTTGTGTACAGTGATGGAGATGACATGGGCAAGGAGGGAGAACAGCCAACAGCCTAGCGGGGGATTTGGGTGGGTCTCATTGAAGGAAGGGGTCAAGTAATAGAACCTTGAAGAAGTGACCTCACTTCCTTGGTGACAGCACCCAACAGAACTTAGAACTCTGGTTACCAGGCACCCACATTGTAATCACAGCCTCCTGTCCAGTTCATTTGAGTGGAGACACTCGACACAGCAGGATGTTCTTGTGTTGTCCCGTGATTTTCCGAGTCTTTGGCCCCCGGAAAGCCCAGAATGAGAGCATATTAAGTCACTTTAGATGTTGACTCAGCCCTCACCTCAAATGTGTGTGGCCTTTTGGCAGGAGGAACCATCAGGTAACAGTTTAGGCCAGGGCAGGCCACTCTAGGTCAGGCCAGATCTGTGATCCCAAAAGGACAGCCCCACACCCTTTGACCCTCATTGTGTGTTTGTGGGGGGGAGGTGGAGTTAGGGAAGTTGGGGATGAGGAGGATCCAGGCTGGGCAGGAGCAGGAAGCTAGATGGTGGGAGTCGGGCAGTGTGTCATGTTCGTACTCAAGATCTTGGCCGCAGGAGAGGAAGGTGAGTGCTGGTGACCAAGCTCCTCTATCCGCATGTGAATGCTAGGACCTCAGGGTGCCTTGCATTCCTTCCCTGGTGGAGTCTGTGTAGATGCCGCTCTGTGCCTGATCTGTGTTGGGGTTTCCCACTGTGGCAAAGTCCAGGGAGGCCCCTGATCCCCCTGGCCTGACTGCAGTGCACTGTCACTGCAGAGCAGCACCCAGGAGATGGTCGAGGAGCTCGTGGATGCTTTCTAGTTTGCCATCTCCCTGGAGTGGACAAAGGTGCACCAGTTCATCAATGACCAGGGCTGCTCTGAGGTGAGCGTTGGTGCAGAGGGATCTTCTCACCCAGGACCTTGAGATGATCAAGGCAGTACTAGAATCCAGACTCAAATCCGAGATTCCGCTGGGAACCACTGCCCCAGAATTTTCTCACTAGAGTGCCCCACAGTACCACTCCCAAAGGAATCTGGACCTCCACTCCTCATCACAAGCTACACAGGAGGGTAGAAAGCCACCTCAGTCCTCCTGGTGGTTCACCATGGTGTCACTGACTGTATGTCCCTCCTTCTCTCCCCCAATGTGAGCATGAATACACTGTGAATTTAAATGAGACCTGCAGGATGCGTGCCCACCAGGCAGCATGATGGAGAAGCTGACAGAGTTCGTGGCACCAGCTTTCCTGAGTAGGAACATCTCCAGCTTCACCACCTTCATGGTCAACTAATCGGCTTCAGACACATCCCACGGGGTCCTGGACCAGCTGTTTACTAGGTGAATAGCCACTCCCTCCTCAGCACAATGGTGACTCTGCTCTCTGCCAGCTGTGTACCTTGTGCAAATCCCCGCATATTTCAGAGTCTCAGTTTGCTCTTCTGAAATGTGTTTGTGGGGGGATAAATTTCATGGTGATCTTGTAGGGACTAATGGGATCAGCAATGGCAGGTGCTTACCTGGTGCCTGGATCTGCGTAGAGGGCTGTAGACATGCTGTGGTTGTTCATGGTTATTATTTCTCTCTTTGTCACGAAAAGTAGTCTGCCTCATCCTTTTCTGGGATGTGTCCTTTCTGAGTTTGGAAAAGCACATGGAAACCACCCTGTCAAGGAGATGGAGATTCTGTCCAGCTGGTCCTGGTCGTTTTCCTTGTGGTAGCCAATCAGGGATCTCTGTGGCAGCAGAGGGGCCCCAGTCCCACTCAGGTGTCTGGGATGGTTCTGGTTGGACTTCACTCATGCAACCATGTAGATTAAGCACCTACTACATGCAGGACTTTTGGAGACACTTAGTACAACTCAGTGAATAAAGGAGATACAATCGCTGGGCCTCAATTGTCGTCTGAGAGTCAGACAGTCACATTGAACATCATTCGCAGGTCCTGTCCTCCATCGTACATCCCAAGTGGTGTCCTGATTGCCTCCTTTACATCTAAAGGCATCTTTCCTTATTCCAGCCAGGAGGGCAGAGCGCAGGACCATCTGAAAACATGAGTTGTCTTTGGGTCCCGAAGAAGGGCTTCCTGTCTCTACAGAACAAGGTGTGGAGGGAGAGATGGGGGCTGTGGCTGGGGTGGGCCTGTAAGGACCCACATCTCACGCATCTTTTGATTTCCATAGGAAGGCCGAGGTCTGGTGGCTTCCAATCCAAGAGGACAGGACTTAAAGAGCTTGGATGGGTGTCAGGACCCCTGGGAATCAGAGGAGTGGCTTGGCTGAGTTGTCCCCAAGAGACCCATTCCCACCACAGACCCATCAAAATCTGCCTCCCCACATCCACCTTTTCTGAAATCAACCTCCAGGCCCAAGATAGGAGATGTGTGAGCAACCTGCTCACAAATCTGCCTCAGTGCTCAGTCCAGTTGTACAAGTGCATGGAGGGCTGGGCTGGGCTGTGTCCCAGCCCTTTGGGAGAAGAGTGTCAGCGAGAAGAGAGTCATGACAGAATCTGTGTTCAATCTGCTGTATAAACAGACATGCCACTGCCAGGATAGTGTCACAGGGACCACTGCTGCCGTGGGGCTCTCCCTTGGATGGGAAGGGGCAGGCATAGGGACCCAGTCCCAAGCCAGGTGCCTTGGGGGAGAAGTGTGGAGGGAAAGGCCAGACCTCTGACTCTGTTGCCCACTTGCTTCCCCCAGTGCCATTTCTTCTCTGGTATGAACCTGCATGGACCCAGGGCAGGATTTCTGGGAGCCCCTGCACCATCCCTGCTTCAGGGCGAAGCTGGCCTCTCTGCATGTCAGCTTGCCTGGCTCGGGGCTGCAGGGCCACGCCTACCTTGTCCAGGTCCAGCTGGAGCATCCACGGTCCATTGAGGTAGAGCTGGAAGGTGACGTGACTGCAGTCTGGGAAGAAAATTTGCTGAGTGTTCAGAGGCTTTGTTCCCTTCAAGGCAGTGGAGTCTTTCCTGTCTTTGACAGGCACAGGGGAAGTCAGCTACTTGACTGACACTGTTTCTTTCTCCTGCTGCAGTACCATCTCAAAAGCTCCCCCCAGCTCCAGAGCCAGAGCAAGGGCCAGCTCCACGGCTAGATCCAGCTCCAGCTGTAGTTCCACCACCTGTGCGAAAGCTAGAGCCAGTGTCACCTCCACCAGTCCCTCCAGGGCCAGAGCCACCACCAACATCAGTTCCAGCCCCAGTGCCAGCTCCTGAGCAGGAGTCAGATGGACCATTGGCTCCAGGGAGAATCCTCCCTCCAACTGGAGAGATAACAGCAGAGCCAGATCCAGCCCCAGAACCCACCTGCCCCTGGGACGTGACCACCAAGAACCTTCTGAGGGAGGAGAAGCCTGACTTCTTGGAGTTCCCTCCCTGGCTGGTGGCAGAGCAGTTGACACTGATGGATGTGGTGAGCAGTAGGGCTCTCAGGGCAGGTGGGGCCGGCCTTCCCTGTGCCATGAGCTGCCCCACGCCTGCCATTACATGATCCAGAATCCCATGATCTCGGTCCAGCTTCCCTGCTTACCCTCATGTAACCTGAACAGCCTTCTTAACTCCCAAGCCTTTGTTGTCCTCATGTGGACAGTAGAGATGGACACTGAGAGCAGCTGCCATGCAGAGTGGCTGTACAGATGGATGAGGTGGAGCAGAGAGGAAGTTGGGCAGAGTCTGTGCTTTGGTGAGGGAGGGGAGCACACTGAAGTGCTGTCTGGTCCTTGGGTAGTTCACTCATTTGCCCAGGACGCCTCAACAGGCTCAGCACTTATTAGGTTCCTCATGTGTACATGACTACATGGCAGACAAACAAAGCTCGTGGTTGTTGCTCCCTTGGGGGAATGGCATCTGAAAGAGCAGTCAGACCCCAGGATGATCAGAATGGTTGGAAGATGCCCCTAGAGATGGTCAAGCAGGAGCCGAGTTCTGGTGCTTGGATGAAGTGAGACTGGGCGGTGAGCAAATACCACTTCCGTGGGCCACAGTATCGGGTCCTGGGTCATCCTGTGCTGGGTACCTTCAGGGGACACAGGCAACACTCAGGGACTCACACAAGCCTCAGGCCGCAATATCAGCTTCCTGAGCTCCAGCTCTCATCACTGACCCGGCCTGGGACTGGGGGCTGCGGACGTTGAGCTGGGCTGTGGCAGGGCTGCGTGACACTCCCTGTCCTCCCCAGGAGCTCTTCAAGAAAGTGATGCCCCATGACTTCCTGGACTCCAACTGGTCCCAGTGGGACAACAGGGCCAATGAGCACCTTGCACCCACTATCCATGCCACCATGACCCACTTTAGCAGAGTGGTCAAATGTGTCATCACCACCTGCCTCGGGGACCCGAGCATGACGGCCCAGGACAGGGCCAGGGTGGTGGAGCTCTGGATCCAGTTGGCCAAGGTAAGATGTTGGAGGCCCTGGGAACCCCTCTCTGGAGTCGTGGGAACAGTTCCTTCTCCTTACTCAGTTCTCAGGATTGATGTCTGTGGTCTGAGCCTTCGCACAATCCTTAGGCCTCTCCTGCCAGGGCCTCGATGCCCTGACTCCTGGTCCCAGTGGTAGGAAACTCACCCCATCCTGGGCTCCTTCCTTGGCTTGAGCTAAAATCCTCCTCCCTGAGAGTGTTCCTCATCAGGGTTCAGCTGTGTTCTTCCCGGGTTTCCTGAGCCTCTGTCTCATCCAGGACAGGAGACGTCCATGAGAGGACAGAAGCCAGAGGAAGCAGGGCTCCAGCTCCCCCACACAACACATTCTCTTCCCTTCCCCAGAAGTGCCAAGGCCTGAGGAACCTGTCTTCACTCCATGCCATCCTCTGGGCAACGCAGAGCCCCTCCATTCAGCGTTTAAAAAAGACATGAAGATGGGTGTCCAGGTGGGTTGGCCTCTCTCCATGAGAGCACCACCTGGGTGGACCAGACACCCCCCACAGGGCTGCCATTGCCCTTCAGTATGCTGGGACCTCCTGGGAGACAATGAACCCTGGGAACAGGGTCTGACCTGGTTGGGAGGCATGAAGTCTTTCTGGAAACTTAGGCCAGTGGTTCTGCTTCAGGAATCAGTTTCCCGAAGTGCCAGACCCTGACTTGAACCAAAGTGAAGATTTTCAAGCGTTTGCTTTGCAGCAACAGAACTCTCTGTCCACCTGAAATCAAGATTCTTGAAAACAGATTTGTTCAGTAGATAAGAGAATGAAGGCCCCAGGTGACAACAGGAGAGCCTCCTCCCCAGTCCCAGAGACCTCTGGGCTCAGAAGGCACACTGAAAACGCTCATCCAGGCTGTCTGGATAATTCTGCGTTTTCAAACAAAAGGGATTTACCTTTAAACCACCCCACAGTGTTTCATTCCTTTTTTCCCTCCTCAGGAGGAACTGCAAAAAATTTAAAACCTTGTGCAGAATGGACCAGCGGGAGAGGAGGAAACTGCTCATGGAGGTGAGTGGAGGCTCGAGATCTGGAAGGAGGGAAGGTGAAGGGGGAAGAGGGATCAGGAAGTGTGTTCTTTGGTAAGTTTTGCACTTAAGGTTCCCTGAGAAATAACGGTGTGTCTTGTCAAGCTTGACAGGAAGCGGGGGATGTGAGCTGCAGGGGCAGGTGGGGACTGTTTGGAGTAAGAGGCCTTTGTCATGGCGTAGAGTGGTGTTCGTTGGACTGTTCCAGGAGGTGAGGAGCTGGCAGAATGAGCAGGTCTCTGGCTTCCATGTGGGCCCATCAGCTGGCCCTCATCTTCCTCCAGGCTGGCGGGTGGATGGAGTGGGTGGGGTTTCTTTCTTCCTAAAGCAACCCGGTCTGTCCTCAGGAAGCCAGGCCCCTGTTGCTCCTTCGGTCTTCACTGCACCTCGCAGGGAAGAGCACCCTGCCTGCCCCAGGGACGGGCACTGTGTGGTCACACAGACCAGGTGGACACACAGGTTGCTCAGCCTTGGAACGTATGGTGGATCTGGGACAAAATTGTGTACTCTCTGGGACTCTACACTCTATCCCGATAGTGGTCATTGCTGACAACCCAGTGAGAGTCTACCCCGGTGCCTTGTTGACAAGAATACGCCCCAGATAGCAATGAGAATTATCGGTGACCATACAGATTCTGAATGAACCTTCCTGGCAGGACATTAGAAGTTTCCAAGTAAAAAAGGATGCAAATGTCACCATTACACAATGCCCTGGTCACCCCCTACATTGTCACTCAGATGTGGCAGAAGGGGGTCCCCTTCCTGAGGGAATGAAGGAGCAGTTCTGTGCAGGGTCAATCCTGACGGGATCCTAGGGAGCTGAGGCGTTTGGCATGGCCTCAGGTCCAGCCTGGAGTCAGAAAATCCCAGAGAGCTGGAACAGGCAGAAGCCACTTGGATATGCCCCCTGAGACACCTTTTGCCTCCCCATCCATGCCTCAGCCTGACTAAGGGCCTAGACACACCCCGAGAGTCCAGAGGACAGGACCTTGTTCAGAGGTGTGTCTGGAGGAGGAGTGAAGGCCGGGGGACAGGGCCTCTGGCTGGGAGGGGGAGCGGTCTCCCCTCTGTGGGCACCTGAGCAAGTCACCGCCTCTCTGTGGGCCTCGGTCTCCTCATCTGGGAAATGGAGGGAGATGATCTGTGGTACAGGCCTCACAGGGGTGATGAGGTACAAGGGGGAGAGGAATGTGCAGGAGCTTTGTGCTCCTCCTCCTCGAGTGGGGAGGGGAGAGTACTGGTGACAGTCAGATGACACTGAGTCCTCAGGGGACCCTGAGAGGCATGGGGAGTCCTCCTCACACTTTCCTGATGAGGACAGAGGCTTAGGGGACTGGGTAGGCCTGGGGGCACAGAGGAGGGAGTGTTGGAGCTGGCATTGATTAGAATCAGAGCGCTCTAGAATGGGAGCAGCCATAGACACCAGATGTCCAGGGTCCAAGATCAGGGGCCTGTGAGACACGGGGAAGGGAGCATGGCCACCGGAGCCTGTCCTTGACCCTGCAGGAGGTGACGTCTGTGAGGGCCACCCTGGAGATGGACCCCCAGGGAGCCCAGGAGAGGCAGCAGCAGGTGAGGGGGCCTGAGGGGGAGGGTCCAGGTGTCAGAGGAGGGGCCTCTTCCCTCACAGCTGGAGGCCTGCCCAAGAGAGGGGTCCCTCCTGCTCCAGCCCAGCTCCTGGAGCCCCAGAGCCTGAAATGCCTGCCCTGGAAGTGACCAGGAGGAGGCCTGGGATGGCTGGGCTGAGGATGGATTTGGGGGGGGAGTGGCAGGGACCTCACAACCTGGGATTTGCCAAAAGCCACCTCTGGTAGTTGACGGGGGACGTTGGGTGGTCCTGGAGGGGGCAACTGTGGGGAGGCTGCTGAGGGTCCTAGGCTGCTCTCTGTGGGAGTCTGTGGTGGGCAGGAGGATGGGGTGAAGTGATTTGGGGGAGGGTCCATGAGGGCACCTGAGAGGTGGGACTGATCACCCCTCCCACCCTGATTTCACAGGGTGTCGTCCCCTTCCTGGGCATGTTCCTCTATCACCGAAGCTGCTGAACATTGGGATGGAGGATGATCTGGAAGTGACTGAACCTGGAGTTGGGCGAGGGAGAAGGAACCTGAGGTTTGGGATGAGAAAGCCCTGCACTGGCCCCTGAGCTCTCAGTACCTGGCAAACCTCCTCTCATGAGAACCCCACGGCCACCCCTGGGAGCTGGGGAGTCAGGCTCATCTTAGCGATGCGGGAACAGAGGCTCCACGTAAGCCCCCCACAAGGCTCCCCAGCCTGGGGAAGCTCAGAGCTGCCTGCCTGCAGAGCTGCATGAGGCTGTGTCTGAGCTGCACTCAGCCTCCACCTCAGGCTCTGCCCCTGGGGGAGTGCCATCAGCCCCTGCAAGTCAGGAAGCACATCTGTGGTCCAGCTGTCCCTTCTTGCCTGAGGCCTCAGTCTTCCCGTCTGACATCAGAAATGGGTGGGCTACAAGGTCTCTGGCTTCAGCTCCCCTGTCCCTCCTGCTCTGGAGCCCAGAGCCTGGCCCAGTGTCAAGTTCTTTTTGTGTAAGTTCTGCCCTCTGCTGGGCACTGACTGTCCTGCAGCCTTTGAAGGGGTGGGATAGGGGCTGGCTATGGGCTTGGGGGGCTGTTTCCGATGGACATTCGCTGTCTCCTTTCCAGGGACATCTGGTGACCCTCCAGAAATGGCTTGAGGTGAGCAGCTGTGGGGAGGGTGGGGAAGTGGAAATCAGAGACCTCGCGTGGCAAGATGTTTCGTGTCCTCATCCCTCGGGTCTTACATTTATTGGATGAGTTAGATCCACAAAGCTGGGAATCCCATCACGTTGGTGGTTGCGGGAGGGGCTGGCATCAAGGACACCTTCCTGGATGAGGAACTAATTCAAGCCAACTGTGAGGACAGGTAAGTCCTGAATTGAGTGGGAAAGCAGGAGGGTTCCCTAGTGAACACAGACACCAGGCCGGATCCTCACTCCCCACAAGTCCCTGGCAGGGTTCCCCAACCAAGCCCTGTCTGCACCCTGTCCTGCCTCCCAGAAATGCAAAGTCATCAGGAGGATCCAGCTGCTCCAACAGGCTGCAAATAAGTATGATCTGGAGCCCGAAGAGCTATTTGGGACCTGGTTCCAGGCCATGGAGCCCCTCACTGTCGATGAGAGCTGAGGGCACAGGAGTTGGTTGAGGGCAGGCCAGACTCTCTTTGATGGCCGGATTCAGATCGTGTGCCCTGGCTCCCTGATCAGCCCCAGACCTCAATGCATGGTGACCCATGGAGCATCAGGCCTCAGCTGCTGGCAGGCTTTGGGAGTGACACCTGAGGTGAGGCTCCTGGTAGCTCACAGGCCGCTCTGTCCTGTAGCTACTGCCTCTCCTGCCGGCTGGAGCCCATACACCAGAAGGCGAGCAAAATGCGGCTCTTCAAGAGAAAGAACTGGCCATCCTCCAGTTCAGAGCCTAGTGAGTGTTGGGACCAGCAGCGACTGAATCCAGGGGCTCAGTATAGCTTCGAGCTAAGCATGGGCCTGGATCCCAGCTCCACTGCTGACCAGGCCTGTGAAAGGTTGCTCCCCTCTCCTCTCTGGGACTCGGTTGCCTCCTCTGAAATGGGTGACGCTAAATGATGTCTCCCGCATCAAGGACAAATGGGGTGCTGTTGATGAACTGAGCATTCGGCACAGGGTTTGGATCAGAGTGAAGGGGGGCAGGGAGGTGTGCCGTGAATCTCAGGGAGGCACCCCAAAATAGTCTGTTCCTTCTTTTCAGCCAGCGTGCCCTTGGCAAGGAGCCATAACACTCTGGAGACCACAAGTACAGCTCCTCCTGAGCAGCGGGAACACTGGCGCCCTCGGGGTGCCCCGGGCCAGCTCTTCCCACCTGAGTGAAGGAGGACATCTTAAGACTTTCCCTGGTTTCCCCTAAAGCCCCAGAGGGAGGGCCCCACCCATTCCAACTCCCTGACATCTGCACCCCAGCGACTGTTAACCCATTGGTGAGGAGCGATATTATTTCTTTAATAGTAAATGGTAGATTTGACTCTTATGTTATATCCTGTTTCTGTCACAGCCTGGGTGTTGTGGTGTGGTTCTTTCACTGCTTATGCTCATGTAAACGAGACACAGAATCTCACTTTCCTCCTTCAATTAAGAAATCCTGTATGGTTACAGCTTATTGTATGTGGAAGAAGGGAGGGGGGAAGACCAGTCTCCTCCCTGGCTACTGAATGACACCCTCAAGTCCCCTTCCTCAGAAAACAGGTGCATTTCAGTGTGGTTCACCTGGGACAGGAGCAGAGACAGCCCCTCAGATCTCCCTGGAGGTAGAGGTTGGAGGGACTTTCCCAGGCAAAGCAACAACCACTGAAATGTGGGTGTTTTTCAAATAGCACTTACCAGGACCATGTCCTTCCCTAGGATAGTGGCTGTCTTTCTACAGCTTGCAAGGAAGAAGGAATGTTTTTTGCTTCTCTTGTTGAGGTTTCTTTTGACCAGATATTGGAACTTGTCGTTTTCTAATCAGTCTCTGGATTTGCATCTACACTAAATGAGGAAAAAAAGTAGAAAGAGAAAAGTTTGCCTGTGGAAGGGACAAGGCCAGAGGAAGACCATGTGCAGATGGACTAAGGGCCGACAGGACATCCCCCTCAGGCCGCCTCTAGGGCTCCCTGTTCACCCTTTGCCTCGATTGGAATCCTCCTAGGATCCTGCCCCATGCACTTGGAAGTCCTTTTCTTGCTTGTTTCATATCCAGAGGGAAAGATTCACGATGCAGCTTTTAAAGGTACAATCAGACTTTGTTCCATAAACCTCACTTCTCTCTGTGAACTAGGATTTATAGCATCCCCATACTTCCTTGTATGATTCTCTTTGCGCAGAAATTCGCTAGAAGGCCCCCAGCCTCTCTGTCAGGTACATGGTGGCCTTTCCTCCCCGACTGTGCCTGATGGATCAGGGGTGAGCTCTGGTTTGCCAGGACAATAGACCTTAATCCTGTCCACTGAATGACCCCCACTGTCCCTTGCTGCCCAGGGTGACATCTGGGCCCGTGTGCTTCTGAGGTCCATGGTCACAGACAATCACTAGTTTACACACTCAGTCGTGTTGTTGCAGACTTGTACCAAAGGGGCAGTTGGGCCTGAGTGTATACAACACATAGCCCCTGGGACATCTGTGTTCCTTTCTCCAGTCTGTGCTGTGGTTATGTGGATTTGTGTTACAGGGATGTGAAACTTTCCTGTTGGGAGTTTTGAAAGATGAGGCAGGAGAGGGGCAGGTATAGAAGTGGGTGCAGCAGGGGAATATCACCAATCTTAAACACCACAGACACAACAGACACAACCTTACCAATTAAAATACTGAAATGCTCCCCGCGTGGGTGGTGAACAGACACTGCTCAGAGCTCACCCCAAGAACCCACTCCACGACCAGGAGCTAAAGTGTTACCACCCAGCATTTTGAACATCATGCCCTGGAAACATCCTGTAAAATAAGGGCCATTGTATTGACTTCCTTGATACTTCTTCCCACTCCTTTCTGAAGGCTGCAAGTGTCACCCAGGGAGGCCTTTTCAGTTCAGCCAGAAGTACAGTAGAAATCCTGGTTCCCACAGCCCAGGCCCTTCCTTCCAGGGCCCTGTCATCCGGGAAAGAAAGAATTTACACATCGGTGTAGACAACACAAGCACACACACACTCATGTCCCACCCAAATCCCAAGATGCATGAAATACTAAGAGATTAAAAGTGACTTCAGAAACAGATCAACCAATTGCAAAATAAGGGTTTCATTAGGATCCTGACTCAAATAAAATGTAAAACCAGGAAATAACCTTGACAAATCTGGGAGACTTTGGATACTGACTAGATAGTTGATTATCCGAATGACATTTTTATTTTTGTATGTGATAACGTTATTGTGTTTGTGTTCAAAAAATCCCTCATCTGTAAGAGAAACTGAAATATTTACAGCTGAAATGATGTGCTCTCAGCCATCTCAGCTGGTTTATTCTTTGAGTTTGGTGTGAGGATAAACAAAGTCAGATGGTATACGAGTTGACAATCTTTGAAGCAAGTAACAGGTTCACAGAGATTGATTTATCTCTACTCTGAGATTTCGAGATTTTTGAAAACCTTCAGAACACAATTTTGATAAAAGTAGTATACTTGGTGTTCACATTGCAATGTTACAAATTAAAACATCACAAATATAAAGGAATACTTCTCCTTGCTGACCTAAGGAAGTTCTCTCTCAGTCTGGCTTCTGTGAATGACCTGATGATGCCACCAATTGTTCACTTATCACATGTTTGTTGAGTAATTCCTATGTATTCTGTGCTGTGTGCAAGGCAAACACATTTCCACGATTCTGGATCTAATGTGGGAAGGAAGGCAATGAGCCTGCTGCAAGGTTCTCTGAGTGGAACATAATGTCCCCAGGGGGTATGCTCATTGTTTAGATTCCAAAATCAAAGCTACACAAATTTGCCAGGTAACAGAGAAGAGATACTTAATTCATGATATAGAAATCACCTATATCTGAATACCATGTGACAATGAAGAGAAAGATTGATGGATTTTATGTTATAATTAGATGCAAAATCATAGTGCTTGCCCCTGGCCGAGGGGTTTAGTTTGGCATGTTGTGCTTTGGTAGACCAGGTCCAGTTACCAGGCTCGGACATACAATACTCATTAGCAGCCACGCCGTGACGGTGAACTGTATAGAAAGTAGAGGAAGACTGACAACAAATGTTATCTCGGTGAATCTTTCTCAGCAAAAAAAAAGAAAAAAAAAAAGAAAAATCACAATAAAAATGTATGGAATCAGATTTAATATACATTAAAAGACAAATCTCATTCAAGTAGGTATCATCTCTTCATTGAGTGTAAGTTCTAGAAAAAACAAATGTAAGTTCAAAACAGTAATGCCTCAGCTTCAATTATCCTATCAATTTTAATATAAAAAGGAGAAAACTCACCAAGTATACTCAAATAAATAAATATTGAGGTTTACCATGAAAGGTCAAGATCATGATGGACGTTACAAAGAGATGCTGTGAGAGTCAAGCCTGTCTCATGGGGAATTTCCCAATGGCACCACTCAGCTTTTCTTCAGTACTGATGCTGCTTTCCTCACTGTGTTTTCAGGATGCCTTTCTTGGCTCCTTGCTCTGTCTGCCTACCCGGCAATCTCATCTGTCCTCGAGACCACAGTCTCTCCCATGCTTTTCTTCACTTTCTGTGTCTGTCTCCTGATATCTCTAGAAGATGCCTGTTGCCTGCAGAGGATCTGTGAGCGACCCAGACCCATTCCTGGACTCATCTCTGCCCAATATGGACAGTGGGCTGGGGTGGGATCAGGGCTGGTGTGAAGATCCCTCGGCCCCAGCATGGTCCAGGGATTCACATGGACCAGCCTGTGTGACTGTTTCGAAGGTATATGCGACTCCAAAGAACTTAAGAGTTCACCTTTACTGCTGCAGGCCTGGAGTCCCTGCAGTCTACTGTATCCACAGACTTGCTGGGGCTTCTCCAAGGTCTCATCCCACTGACTGCACCTGACCTCATCGCCAGGTTGGGAAATTATTCCAGTAACTGGACTCTGAAATATGCAGCAGCTTAGGCTTCAGGGTGCATAGAACTTCAGTTTTCTGATTGTGTTTAGTTTCATGGTCTTACTGTTTCCACTATGAAGTGGGGCATATCTTTTGATCTTTCATTTTCAAAACAAAATAAAATGTGAAATTTGAACAAAATGGAGGATGAAGACTACCATCCATGGAGAACGGTCTCAGCTCATGTGGATATTCCACCCTCCTTCTATCCCTGGAGACGTGTCTCAAATCCCACTGTGCATCACAATCATTGGAGGGCTTTTAAAACTCAGATTGCTGGACCTCAACCCTAGTAGGTCTGGGGAAGGAATGGAGAATTTTCATTTCTAAGAGGTGATGTTGATGCTGCTGGTACAGAGACCACACGTGGAGAACAGGATTCAGTGACACCATCAAGCTGATGTTAGACAAGGACAGAAAGCTCAAGGTCATTATCCAGTGTCAAATCCAGATCAGCTGCCGTCCGCCATCTTGCTTCAGTTCGTTCCTCTCCTCCTCTCTCTGTCATGGTCAAATACACACATGCTGGTGCCCCACAGCCCACTGTTATTGGGACACACGAGTTCCAAGGACTCCATAGCTCCTTTTAGTGCCTCATCTCTAATGACATTATTCACTATTCCATCCCTAGTCATTCACTTCCACACCCCGATCCTATCTTCACCCAACTCTCCTGCTCACAAATCAGTAATTCAGAAACACCGTATTCCCAACACAAATTTCCACATTTCCAGTTTTTACACGAAGAACTCCACTCTAAATAATCATTCTTTAATAAACTAGATTACTCCAGCAGGAATATCTTCACAAGCCTCTCTTACTTTTCTTCTCATACTCCTGTCTATTAATCTCAGTTTCCACAGTCCATCATTTCAATCATCCACTGACCATACTCCCAGATTCCTTATTGCCATCATAACCACCCTGCACACTTCAGATGATTTCAAATACCTGCCATGCCATGTTGACACTTGCACTGAACAGAGAATGCACCAGAAGTCTGTGTATCCCAACAAAGAATCAACAGCAACCAATGGACCTATATGCATTTCTCTAATGCTTCCTGAATGCTCTACTCAATTCTTTCCATTTCTTGAGTTCCATAAATCTCTATATTCCGACCTCCTCCATATTTCACAGATAAATTGTTAACCACCAGACAAGAACTCTTTCACTCTCTAGTCATCAGATCTACAAATATTCCTCATGAGAAATTCATTTCTCACACCTTTTCTGTTGTTATATGCAAAGAAATTGATTTCTTGGCTGAAACCACTCTGATTTTTATCTTTTCCTTCCATTTCAATGACATCATGCCCTCAATATTTGTTGTGCTTTCCATAACTTCCCTACTGGAATCATCCCTCAAGTTTCAAATATGCACAAATCTCCACCATCTACAAACCAATCTTTCATCCAGCATTCTTAATAGTCCTCACTCTCCACACCCCTCCTCTCCTCCTCCTGCCAGGTATCCATTGTGAAAAGTTCACATATATCCCAATGCCTCTGTTTCCACAGTGCCCACCCAATCCCACTCAGATTCTGCGGATGCTTCTCTTGCTAACCTCACAAGCCATGTCTCTTACTAATCCACTAGGGACTTTTCATGATTGATCTGACACCCTCTGCAGTAGCACATGACATTGCGGACTCCAATGTCCTTTTAAAAGACCATTTGTCCTTGGGATTCACCACCCTTCACTGTCCTGCTCTTGCCTGTCTAAACTTCCTGAGCTACTTCCTGGCTTCTCTTTATGACCACCCCACAACGACTGATGCTTCCCAGAAGTCAGCAATGCTCTGACACCTGTTCCCCATCTGCATCCTCCTTCTGGGGCAACCCCATCCATTTCCCTGGTTTCAAATACCACTAATGAGCCAAACATGTCCAAAGAATCAACAGAGACTTAACTCTGATCCCCAGACCCATTTATCTACCTGCCCACTCACCACATCAGTGATGACTCAACTCACAATGACCAGGTCCCAAGTTGAACAAATCGCTTCCCCAAATAATTTGCTTCTCTCTCAGTGTCCCCAAACTCACTTATTTGTGGTAATAACCTATCTACCCCTGGGTGTCACTCTGGACACCCTGCCACCCCACACTCACATATCAATGAACCATCCATCCACCCTTCTGAATCTACCTACAGGTTATCCACTTCTGATTTATTTCTAATCACCTTTCAGGTCTCCTACAAATTAACATTTCCACACAGTGAACTCTCTTGTTCTAGTAACCTAAATTACAAAACCCCATTTTTCCTCTTTGTTGATTTTTTTCTATTTTAGTTATATGTGCATTTTTATGTATTTCTTTCAAGATTTGGTTCTTTCTCACTAAATTGGATATTCCATGAAGACAAGACTAATATGGATTTTCCAAATTTTCCCACAATAGTGTTCACATATGGGTTTGCACACAAAAAGTACTCACATATATTATGTGTACAATATATATTTTATATTTATATACATATAAAATTCAAACACTAAAACTTTGCTTCATGAAATATTTTAAATCCATCCACTTAACTAATCTTTTTTTTTTTCCCAAGGTAGATCAGCCCTGAGCTAACACCCATGCTAATCCTCCTCTTTTTGCTGAGGAAGACTGGCTCTGAGCTGACATCTATTGCCAGTCAACCTCCTTTTTTTCCCCAAAGCCCCAGCAGAGAGTTGTATGTCATAGTTGCACATCCTTCTAGTTGCTGTATGTGGGACATGGCCTCAGCATGGTCAGAGAAGGAGTGCATTGGTGTGCACCCAGGATCCTGACCCCAGCCACCAGCAGCAGAACACGCACTTAACTGCTAAGCCACGGGCCGGCCCCTCCACTTAACTACTCTTGTGCAAATATACCACCTTTATAGTGGTACACTGCAATAAATTAGCAAGAGTAGCTTAAGATTCCAAATCCTTTCTCCTGGTAATCCAATCACGAGACTCTAGTTACAATGATCTGTTTAAAATGCAAAAGTGATCAGTTCATCTTAACATTTAAATCCTCCATTTCTATCTTCAGCACATATTTCTCCTGTTGTCTTATCATAAATATTAATACTACCCTTTTCATTACCTGATATGTTCCAGTTTGGAGGGAAAACTATTTGGTCATTCTATTTGTAAAGCACTTACTACATACAAAGCTCTGGTATAAAATCCGTGATCTACAAAATAACTATACAGACTGACTGCCCCTGTTTGATTTAGTCTTAGTGAGAGGAAAGAGATCATAAATGGCAAAGGATGTATAACATGCCATGTAGAAATCATTGCTGTGATGAACGATAAGGCAGAGACTAAGAGTTTGGGCTTGAGCACATTTTCAAATTACTTGTCTTTGTGTGTGTGTGTGTGTGTGTGATGGTATGAATTGCTTCCTCCTGGGGGTTGGGGGAACCACCTATGCCTTGGGAAATTTCCTCCAGGTGCACTTAATATGCACTTTGTTATCCATGTGTGCTAGTCAGGATTCTCTAGAGAAATAGAACCATAGAATATATATAAACATATAGAAGTGGAGATTTATTTTAGCAATTGGCTCACAAGGTTATGGAGGTTGAGAAGTTCCACAATCTGCCATCTGCAAGCTGAAGAACCAGCAAAAACAGTGATATACTTCTGTCAAAGTCTGAACGCCTTAGAACCAGGACATCTGATGTCCATGGGCAGGAAATTATGGACATCCCAGGTCAGGAGGAGACAGTGGATTCAGCCTTTCTTTGCTTTTTGTTCTAGTGAGCCCTCAACAGATTAGATGATGCCCACCCACACTAGTGAGGGTGGGTTTGTTTATGTAGACTATGGAATCAAATGCTAATCTCTTCCAGAGACATCCTCACAGGCACACCCAGAAATAATGCTTCACAGTCTATCTGGGCACCCCTGAGTGTAGTCAAGTTGACAGCTAAAGTTAACCATCACATCATGGCTCTATCAACCAAGACCAACAGAGACATCACAACGTGACTTATGTCATTTAAATTTTCCAGAACACATGTTAAAGAAGTAAATACAAACAGATGAAACTGGATTTTATAACATTTTTATTTAACCTAAGAAATCTAAATATTATCATTTGAAAATGTAGTCCACATCAGTACAAAGAACAAGATACTCAGGTTTTCCACCCACTCTGTCTTACTGGTGAATTTTAATGAATACTGGTTCCTCATATATCTTAATATGATCCAATATATAATTTTCTCCCATCTATTTAAGTTTTATTGTATCAAAAGGAAATCATTTTCTCCTTATTGTCAAACTGCTCTGCTATCTCTTTTTTTAAAAAAATTCAAGTTATATATTGAGTTTATGTTAGAACTGAAATTAAGAATTTAAGTAATTAAGAAGGAATTGATTCCAGCAAAAGGCTAGTTTACTAAAGTGGAAGACAGTTCAAGAGCAAATCTCTCAAGAAAACCATAGGGTCAATGACATTGGAAAATTCAGGGTAGAATTAGAAGACACATGGGGTGTGATTAAAAGGGGAGTAGAGAGAAAATGGGGACGAATTGATATCAGAAGTGAAAATACACAAGCATGTTCCCAGTTGATGAAAGACATCACTCCACAGGTTCAATTAATTCAAGATTCCCTAAGCAGAGTGCATATACAGGAACTATTAATGAAATAAACTATGGTCTAAAATCCAAAGTTAATAAAAAGGATTTTAGGGACTAGAGAGGCCAAATAAACAAGAAAAAGGCCAATTGGTGATTTCTACCCATAAAGAAAATAAGATAGACATCAACAGAGCAGCATTTTTAAAATGCTAAAAGAAATCTCATGTCAAACCAGAATTCTACACCCAGCAGCAATAGTGCCCCAAATTACAATGTTCTAGAAAAACTTAAAGTGAAACTTTTCATTGTTAGTAGCCTTTAATTAGACAAAATACTGCAGTGAGTTATCACAGCCAAAGGAATATGATCCCAGGTTGAAAACCAGGAATGCAGGAACGACTGAAGAGGAAAGGAAAGGATAATTTATAAGTAAATATAAATGAATTTTATTTTGTGAAGTAATTCTAGAAATCTCTCATGGAGATTAAAATATATGTAGAATAAAATGCATGAAAACAGTAATACAAATGTCAAGAAGGTTAAAAATAGAATTGAAAGTGTTGAAGGTATTAGCATTTGGGGGAGATGGTAAAAGTAATTATTCATATTAGACTGTATTAAGGATTCAGGATTTAACCATTAGTGCAATTAAACAAAGATTTCTATATGATTTCAACTAATAAGTTTATAGAGAAATTAATGGAATAATAAAAGAGTTAAATCAACATCAGTGAAGTAAAGAAAGTAAAGGAACATTAATTATTCAGGTCAAAGGGAAGGGAAAGAGTAAGATGGTTGAAATAATTACAAGTTTACTGGTAATTACTTGAGATGTTAATGCACAAAATACTAATTTCTTTTTAATGGCTGTGTGCTATGTTCTAGAGACTTGTTAATAAAAATTTTGGACATTCTTTTATTGATAAACGTTTACACAGTCTCTATTTTTTCCTATTAAAACATAAGTTGTATGGGGGCCGGCCCGGTGGCGCAAGCGGTTAGGTGCGCGCGCTCCGCTGCGGCGGCCCGGGGTTCGCTGGTTCGGATCCCGGGCGCGCACCGACGCACTGCTTGGTAAGCCATGCTGTGGCGGCGTCCCATATAAAGTGGAGGAAGATGAGCACAGATGTTAGCCCAGGGCCGTATTCCTCAGCAAAAAAAGAGGAGAATTGGCGGATGTTAGCTCAGGGCTGATCTCCTCACAAAAAAAAAAAAAAAAAAAAAAAAAAAACATAAGTTGTATGGACATTTTGTACATATACACTTCCATTTCTAATTTTACAGAAAGTATCCATAGTGGAAGAAAAAGGAAACATTAAAATATTGATAGAAACTGCAAATACCATCTCCCCACACAATTGTATTAAATTATTTCATCTACCAACAGTATCTGACAGTGTCAATAATCCAAC
Source organism: Diceros bicornis minor (assembly GCF_020826845.1). Classification (NCBI taxonomy): domain Eukaryota; kingdom Metazoa; phylum Chordata; class Mammalia; order Perissodactyla; family Rhinocerotidae; genus Diceros; species Diceros bicornis. Next base: position 5,109 of record NW_026691109.1, on the reverse strand, counting down.
ATTTTTGTGTATAGGTATAAAGCTTTAGGAATCTCTCAAATCCCATTGATAAGAGACAGGACGTCTCCTCTGGATCATCCATTGATTGGATTATCCACTCCCTTCCTCCATAAAAGGGGAATCAGAGGCAGAAGTCCCTGCATTTTCCAGCAATCCACAGGCTGTCTGCACATCAGGAGTGGGGTCAGCAGGACAACTCTGCAGCCATGGAGGAACCTGCATTGTTCTGTTTTCCAAGCCAGCCTATTCTGGTGAGCGTGGAATCCATATGGACGGCAAGAATGTCCATTTCTACACTTTGTCCTTCTGTGAAACCTCTTTAAGTGAGCAGGCTGTAGCTCTTAAAACAAGAACAAACCTTACTGAAAGTTGTTTCTTAGGTGTTAATGTTTGTTAGGTAATGTTCAAGGTATTGTACTTTTCTGTAGAGGGAGCTTTCTTGGGTTAATAGGCCAGACATTTGTTTTGTTTTGTTTTTAACCAACAAAATCAGTGGGAAGTGGAATTAGTATTCAGCCCTGCACCTTTCACATTGTTCCCATCTCTGGAAAATTTTTTACCCACAATGTGATTGGTCTTTTTAAAAAAATATTCAGTTCTGTGCTCAAATATCACCTCATCAGTTAGTCCTTCCCTAATCTCTTCATCATCAATAATTGTAGGTGGGTGACCCCATGCCGTAGCGGTTAAGTGCGCACAATCCTCTGTCGGTGGCCTGGGTTCAGATCCTGGGCATGCACTAAGGCACCACTTGTCAGGCAAAGCTGTGGCTGGAGCCCATATAAAGTTGAGGAAGATGGGCACAGATGATAGCACAGGGCATGTCTTCCTCAGCAAAAAAAAAGGAGGATTGACATGGATGTTAGCTCAGGGCTGATATTCCTCACAAAATAAATAAATAAATGAAATAATTGTAGGTAATTTCTTTCCCTTTATCCCTCCTTACTGTTATTCCTCCATCCCTCCCTCTGTCTCTGTATCTCTGCGTAGCCCTTACTGTTTATTACAAGATCTAATTGTACCTAACACTATATTACACATTCATTAGTCTCTTTATTAACTCTTCCCTTTCACCAAGATTAAAATAAGCAGGGGCAGTGACTTTTTAAGTTAAATTCTGGATCATGGGTTTTAGTACATAACTTGGCTTATAATAGGTGCTCTATAAATGGGAGGATCAAATAACTTTCCCTCCAACCTGGGACATGTTGCAGAATGAAAGGGATGGTATTAAGCATTATGGCAAGACAACAGGGATGAAACGAGATTTATGACTTCACTGTTAAAAAGTATCTGAGGGGCTGGCCTGATGGCGCAAGCAATAAAGTGCGTGCGCTCTGCTGAGGCAGCCCAGGGTCCACCGGTTCTGATCCCGGGGTGCACCAACGCACCTCTTGTCAAGCCATGCTGTGGCGGCATCTCATATGAAGTAGAGGAAGGTGGGCATGGATGTTAGCCCAGGGCCAGTCTTCCTCAGCAAAAAAAAAAAAAGAGAGGATTGGCAGATGTTAGCTCAGGGCTGATCTTCCTCACAGACACAGAAAAAAAGAGTTTCTGAAGACAGAAATGAGAGATTATAAAGGAAACGTGCACTGATTAGGTTTACATTTCAAATAGATTATTGTGGCTAGAGTCTTAAAATGAATTACAGACAGAAAGGATTTGCAATATTAGTGATAATTTATTGCAGTATACCACAAAACAGGTTATATCCTTGTATAACTTCAGTCGAGTGAATTTATTTGAAAATTTTAGAAAGTATTTTTGGGAGTTTGAATAATTTCTTTCAATAAATATATTGAGTACCTTCTAAGGGCACAGCAATGAGTGAATACGGTAGTGTAAAACATTACAGTCTACGTTAGTCTTCACTTCATGGAGTATCCAATTTAGTGAGAAAAACACTATGAGAGAAATAGATGATAATACAGGTACAATTAAAAATTTTAAAAATTAACAGAGACAATGTGACATTTTTTTTGATGGCTGAATCAGGAAATGCCACTCTGTGGAAATGGCATTTTGTAGGAAATCTAAAAGGTGCTCAACAATTATTCAAAAGTGGAGAATTTATATGTAGATTCAGGAGGGAGGAGGGATGGTTCATTGATGTACAAGTGTGGAGTGGCAGGGTGTCCAGAATGACACTCAGGTGTAGAAAGGATATCAGTACCAACAAGTGAGATTATGGGACCCTGAGATATGGGTGATTATTTGGAGAACTTGTTTGTTCAACTTGGGACCTGCTAACTGCAAGCTGAGTCATCGAGTTATCACTGATGTGGTGAGTGGTCAGATGGGTATTTGTGTCTCAGGGTTGAAGCCAGATCTGTGTTGACTCTACGGGCATTTCTAGTTCATTACTGGTATTTGAATCCAGGGAAATGGATGGGATGGCCTAGAAGAGGATGTGGAAGTGGAACCAATGTGAGAGCAGGATTGAATTCTAAGAAGCATCAATTGTGTTAAGTCAGATGGTGGAGCCCGGATTAACAGGGAGGAGTAGGAGGAGACAGGAAGAGTCAGGGGAGGAAAAATGGTTATTTACAGTGGATAGGACTGTGTGATGGGAATATGGCATGTGTGAGTTATTTACTTATGAACAGGAGAACATTTGAGTGAAGATGGGACTTAGGTGTGCAAGTGAAGTGAGCATCAAATTGCGGAGAGGAACGTGATTTCATTAGAGATGAGGCACTAAATTACTATGCTCTGGGCACATGACCATCTAGTTTTCATAGTCCTCTCTGCCCTTGACTCATATCATCTTGATGTCCCAGGATCTAGTTCTCAGTGTGTGGTGCCTGTGCCAGCAGCATCAGCATCATCAGGGAACAATGAGAAGTGCAAATTCTTAGACCTCCCCAGGGCTCCTTGGGTGGAGGTCCAACAATCTGTGTTTTAACAACCCTCCAGATGATTGTGATGCAGTTTGAGAGATATTTCTCCAGGATACAGGAGGATGGAAGATCCAAATGCGGGGAGAACATTCTCCATGGCTGGCAGTCTGCATCCCCCATTTTATTCAGATTTCACATTTCATTTTGTTTTGAAACGGGGAGCTCAAAAGAAATATGATGCCACAGACTTCAGAGAAGAAAAGACAGGTCCATTTAGCCAAGAGCAAATGGAGACATCGTGAAAGGTCTGCACTTCCTATAAGACTCACCAACTGCATTTTCAAGAGACCAGTTAGAAGAATAACTTCCCACCCTGGCAATGAGGTCAGTACAGTCAACGGGAGGAGACCTTGCAGAACCCTCAGTAAGTCTGTGCATACAGGAAACTTCATGGACTCCAGGCCTGCTGCAGTGAAGGAGAACTTTTAAGTACTTTCTATATCACAAATACCTTAAATATAATTGCACCAGGTGGTCCAGGTGAATGCCTGGGCTGTGTTGGTGCTGGGTCTCTAAACCCCAGCCTCAACCCCAGTGCCACACAGTCTTCAGACTGGGCAGAAGTGATCCCAGGAGTGGGTCTCAGTCTCCCCCAACCACTCTACAGACAGCCCGTAACTTATGTAGACATCTGGAGACAGAGTCAGAAAGTGAAAAAAGCAAAGGAAGGACTGACTGAGGCCCTGAGGGCAGACAGGTTTGACAGGGAGGCAGAGAGAGCAAGGAGCCAGGAACGATGTTCTGGGACCTGATGGAAAATAGGAGAAGGTCATGCTGAAGAAGCCAAGAATTGTGGCCCTGGGGAAGTGGTTCCCCATGAACAGTCCCCAGTTTCACTCACCTCATTTAATGTCAACCCCTCTTCTTGCTCTGGACCGTGATGCTTTGTCATTTTATAATTGTACTTTATTAAACTCTTTTGAGAGACATAAATGTGAAGAGTCGACAGTTGTGTGGGTGAAAGATCGGGTTTCATGTGACAGGGAAAGAAGATCTTTACTTGTCCTTGTATACTGCAATTTCTGCTTACCATGATTCTTATTCACTTGTATATTAAAGGTAATTTGGCCCAAGGGATCATTTAGTATTTTTAGTTATATTTTTTTAGAATACTTGCCATCAGGAAAAGATGATACCTATTGTAAAGAGCTTTAACGTTGTTTAACGTTAAATTAATTTGATTCTATAAAAGTCTTACTTTACTAAGCTTGCTTTTATATCTCATTCTAACATAAGTTGTATCCTTATCTTTGCCAAATGCTAACTCAAATACAAGCCATTTTCATATAATTTATCTAGCCCTTAGTCTACCTGTTACAGCCTTATCTGTTACCTAAAATAACCTCGGTGATTTTTTAAAACAGAGTTCACCTTAGATTCTTAACAAGGAAAATGTTGTTTGGGAGCATTTAGCACTGAGTGAATCTTGGCAGCAGGCTTGCTGCCTTCACCTTGACACTAGGTCCTGAGTCAACGATATTTGTCCACCTGCTCACAGAGTAGGTCACACCATAATTATTCAATAAACATGTGATGAACAATATTTGGTGGCAAAAAGGGTCAAGTTACAGAAGTGAGATGGTAGGACTCTTTTACTGGGTCAGGATGGAAAAGGACTGATGTGGTTTTGGAAGGATCTGGAATTTTCTGGACTTTCTTGAAGAGCTTTGATAGAGCAGTCTTAGCAGCCATGGGGAAGGAAGCCTATTTCAGAAGTTCATAGTGATTGAGAAACAGAAGGGCAGAGAGTGAGTGGAGGTGGACAGCTGTGCCTTGTGCCTCCTGACAATGGCCTCTGGATTTGACACAACGATGGCTCCTTCCTGGAGCCCACAGCTTTGGTGTGAGGCTGACTCCTCCCTAGGATTAAGCTGTTCTAATTCCTCAGTGTGAGCTAATCTGCATATTACAAACCCCCTGATGTCCTGGGACAGGGGGTGTCAAATGGCCCTCTCTGGTCCAATAGGATCCAGGCACAGGACCCTGTATCTAACAGGAGGTAGAGCTGGATATACATGGGGTTCTTACCTGCCAGACCTGGAGTTCTGGGGAGTGGAGCTGAGAGAGGTCACAGTGTAGGAGCCACTGACAGGGTCTGAGGCCACCTGGGAGGACAGCAGAGTAGGGGTGGGCTTGGCGGACGGTCAGGACAAGACCTGTCCCCTCATTTGTATGCTGCATTTCAGTGCCTGGACACAATCCACTCCTT